>NC_051044.1:11608150-11915769 GCF_904848185.1 Acanthopagrus latus | reverse complement strand
TTTCATTAATGCGGTTAAAACAACAAAAACAAAGTATGAGCCTGAACATCAGTATAATTTGGGGTCTTTAGGTGCTGTGACATCACTGAACAGAGATCAAAACTTTTAACCCATAGAGAGCAGAAAGCAAAAGTTGTAGAAGTTTAACAATGTGGACTTGAACTACAAATTGAGAGATTAAATAAGGTCACAGGCCCGTTGCTGGCAGGTTGCCTCATGCCGGAACAACATTAATATTCCTGATGAGCTTCCGTCCCAGGGTGGTGAGCTCACTCGTGTGAATCCCAAACTGATAAAGTGCACAAACTCCTTGTCTGAATGCAGACACATATAAGTCAGGGGCTTTTGAACTGAGGTTACCTTCAGCGCTTTACCATAACAAGAAGGTTACTGCCAGTCAATGTAGCTCAACCCAAACAATGTAAACACATGATAAAGCCGCTGTGACTGTTCCCAGTGGAAGTTAACACACACTATAGATAAGATAACTAGAAGACTGACTGAGAGTTGCGCCTTCAAAGGAGTGACCTCATTTTCTAATCCATCCTGTTTGATCACGTCTCAGGAGAAATATCAATATAGCTGATTAGCTTTGCATAGATACACCGAAGATATACTGCATTTTTTTTGGCTGAGGATGATGAGATAGTAAAGAAAGAGTGGAAGAAAAACATGCTTTTGAGCATGTAAACCCTTTGGGTAAGATGAGGGTGAGGGATCATGCTTGGTCACAGCCTGTAACTTTCCTCCCTTTTACCTATATCACGAACAAATTAATCATTAGGCTCCTGGACGAAGGATGATGAAGCATGATGGTGAATCAGAGCCGTACTCTTCCAGCACTACAGAGCAGCTTCTTTCCTTAAGCTGAGAGCCTCGTCACTTCATCCCCAGCACTACGCCATAAAAACAGCTTTCATTTTATGACTGATCCAACCCAGATAAACTGGAATCTGACCCGGTGACATGCATTAAGAATGCCAATCTTCTCACTGAGGATCTTGTTTGCTTATGTAGGTCCTAAAGAGCCAAAAGTATTAAGTAGTTTATTGTTTGAGTTTTGATTTACTCCACCACAAAAAAATCCCTCATCAACAGAAGCAAGAAAACATTTCAGGTAATCTCAATCTTATTTGACCTCTTAGACAAATGAAATTTCATCACCTATAAGATTTCTGATGTGTTGTTTTCCAACTTCCATTTCCTGCCATTTGACCAAATCTCCACATTGAAGTATGTTCACAGGTCTTGGGAAGCACTACTGCACATGTGAAAAGAAAGTTTCATAAAGTCTGTTGTGGCTCCAGAGGAAGTCACTTCTGAAAAGCAGTCCAGGTGTATGACACTATTGAACTGATTATGGATATTTCAAAAACACACACGATCAAAATCGATACAGCAGAACCAGAGATCTGGTCTTTTTCCCGCATGCATTCTTCTTCCTTTTAGAAAACTGGCGCTGACGTTACCCACAATGCAACAAATAACATGCAGTTTCCTCTGGCGTCTCAAAAAAATTTATACTACCTTTTTAGGCAAATGCAATAGTACTCCCCAGCACCTGGAAACATACTTCAATTTGTAAAATGGTGGAACTTATATTGTTTGACGAGCAGCTCTTGAATAAATCACAGCTTCTCCCCAGAAAACACTTAAAAACCATGTCATGATCGTTTTCTTATCAATACTAATTGGTGCCACACTTTTACTTGATTTCTTCCTCCCTCTACATTTAAAGTGCAAACTGAGGAATTTTACAAATATTTTACATCCATCAGAGTGTTCATTGTTTTGTACAAAAACTGTAAGAAAAAAAAAATCACATAAGTGACAGATGTCAGATACAGTTGTGTCAGGCAGATGCGACAACCATGATGAACACTGTCAGATTAATACTCACAGTCTTCCAGCTTCGGGCTCGGTCAGCGCTCCACACGGGTGAGATGCACCGTTTCAATCGATGGGTCCTGCAGAGAGTGAGCTGCTGAAGTGGTTTTTAAGTGCGTGTGAGTCACAGCTCTTGTGACCTCTGTCCTCTCCTTCCCTCTGCTGCTATTTTGCACTTTGCCCCTTTTTGGCTCCTGGCCTGGGGCAGGACAGGTCCTCAGCTGCCCCACCTCCCCCCTTCAGGTCCTCTTGTGGATGGAGGAGTGTTGGAGTTTGTCTCTAGGTCTCCACTATTGATATTTATATCATGTGTTTAACTATTAATTTTTATGCACTTTCTTCCTGGCCAAGCTGAAAATGTGCAAGTCAAGATTGAGAGATTAAAAAAAAAAAAAAAAAGAATTTAAAAAAAGCTGCTTTGACTTATCAGCTAAAAATATAGCGTGTTTTGCTTCAGGTCAATGACTTTCTTTTGTTGGATGTTTGACGTTCACTTTGTGCAGAATGATGCTCATACAAAAGTGTGAATAGTTTGACTTGTACAAACAAACAAGTTGATTTTGTGACATTATTCGAGACAGCTTGTGTCCAGACAGTTAAATATTCAGAGAGTCTGGAATTTCCAACGAGGGACAATTATTATTCAGATCAGTGTGTTTCTATACCGTGTGTTTAAAACATTGCCAGAGGGGATCTTTTGAGTTTTAAATAAATGTATTTGGAAACTTCCCACTTTAAGGAAACATGTCTCAAAAGCTGCATAATCTCAGACTGATGAGAGAACAGTCTATGATACCTCCTTTACTTTACAACAGTATTACTGTATTCCAGAAAGCCACAGCTACAACAGACCAATCAATCAAGATGTAATCAAACTCGGATTGAGCAGCATGATTGCAAAGGTCGTTTACCTTTGTGTCATTTGGTAATAAACAAATGACGAGCCTGTACAATCACTTCTGTGTCCTAGTTTTCAAATGTGTGTAACTTGGACAGGATTTTGGGACAACCTCAAAGCAAATATTTCAGTAAACAAACAGCGCTGAACAGAACATATAATTTCAAAGCATTATTTTAAGAGTGGTGTTCAAGTGAACGGCTGATTAACTAATGAGCAGCCAGGAAGCCAAGAATCAAAAGCTCCTCACCCCACAACATACAGCGCATGAGTTTTACATTGACAATCCACCTTTGGATGTTTATGTTAGGAGGCTGACTCTGAATCCTGGTTTGCCCTACTTATCGACTGGTTTTCAGTGAAAGCCACTGTGGCAAAGTTGAGTTTTCACCTCATAGTCATTCAAAAAGCCCACAAGTTACTTTCAACATGTCAGACTGAGTTCCTTCACTGAATTAAATGTTCAGTTTTTCTGAAGTTATCCTCATAAATATTAAAATAGTTGCTGAAGTCTAAATAAAGATTTTAAAGCAATCCAGTGTTGTTCCCTTGGATTTTTTTTGGTCTTGACTTAGGTCATGACTTTGACCCCAATGTTACATGTTTGTCTCGCCTGGTTCTGCCAACATCTGACATTGACTTGTTGACAATAAATTGGACTACAGGAGAAAGATTGACTCTTTGGACTCTCCTCTTGACTTGGAGGAAAGTCAATATAATAGAAAACCTGCGTCAAAATAATGTTGATGGTTCTGTGTTATGTAACAGGGTGAATGGTGTCTCAGTCTCAGATCACAGTGTCACATACATATTTACCTGAAGATCCAGGCTTTCAAGATGTAACATTGTTAGGATTCAGTTAGTTTTGTTTGTAGTTAGCAGCTACATTATGTCTGATAAACCTTTTACCAACCTAAGATTTGTATTTATGAAAGCAATGTTGCACTGTGTGGGGCTCCAAATCGCACATAATGCCAATTTCTACATAATAATGCTTTAAAGATGCAACATGTTAGACTGAGACTTCTCTTTATTAATCCTTTTGGGCTGATTTGGATTTGATCACCTGTTGTATTCATACTTACAGCATATCAACAAAGTAACAGCTAACTGCTGCTAACTTTAACTCTTTAGCTGGTTAGTTCAGTTAGCCATGCAACTAGCAGTCCCAGTGGTAGTGAAGCTAGAAAAAAAGACAAAAATCCACCGTTTTACAGCAGTCTCTTTCACCTGTGAATCACATGATGCTATAATGACATGGTTTGAAGAAAGTTGGCGTCCCCGTGGGGGGTTGGACTGTGTGACCTCTCAGATTGTGAGCAATGCTGGTGTTAACACTGCTAGCACAGGAACTCTGGCGTGCTGGGGCTATCTGTTCAGCATGCTGACTTCAGCAGATGTCTCTGCTACACCATACATCTTCTACCTAATGTTAAAAAGGTTATTGCTTCACATTCTGTTGATAATTGTAGTACATTTTTTTGAGTTTCTACAGGACAATTCTTTCAAAGTCCCCCTTCAAGAAGCTATATTCATGGGAAAAAAACAACTAAATTGTGAAAATACAGACTGTTTCTAATTTCGGTTTACTTTTTTTTTTATATAAATGATTGTGGATAATACACACACACACACACACACACACACACACACACACACACACACACACACACACACACACACACAACCAAACTCAAATATTAAAAGTTGTGGATTAATAAGAAGACAGTGTAACACTGATTTGTACACAGGATCATCTTTATTGGAAGGAGTTTCATGAGATAACAGTACTGTTTCTCAGCAGCTACAGAAGAGAGTACTGCATGCACTAAGTCACACGCTATAAACAAACCAGCCAACGCACAAAAGTACAAACAAACACACACATTTTGCCTCTGTTTTTTTTTTTTTCATTCCACCTTTCCATTCGTGTCATAGTTTCATTTCTGCATATTTAGGCTACAGTATCACATATTATTTACCTTGCCAGGATATTTTCAGATTTATAACAGACAGAACAAAAAGACGGAAAATAAATTCTACGCTCAATCACCCGACGGTGTACAACCATAGTGCACCTCAGGAGACGTTTGTTTTCCCTCGCGGTTTTCGGATTAACCGCAGATTGATAACAAAGGCCATTCACATTCAACTCATGGTTTCTATAGGTTGTCTAAACACACTCAACTTCAGTGAAAAAGTTCAATGGTCCTTTTTTACCTTTTAGAGGAAGTCAAACTGAATGCAGTATTTACTGTATAGACTTGTGAAGTGGAACAGAAAGGGGAACATTTTAGAAAAATAATGTGATAAAGTGCTTCATGTATTTCTGACAGCCCTGAATATGATCAAAAGGGGAGGGTCTGTGGGTGAGGCTTTAGATCACAGCTCAGCTAATAACATTATAATTAGTATATATGGTGTATCAATAAAATACTACTGGGTAAGAGAGGGAGAAGACAATTTCGCGATTGATCAGCAACTGAAGAGATGATGGATAGTGAAGCTTTGGAGGGACATTGGGTCATATTTCAAAGTAAACAACATATCATATTGAGAAACACATTCCCTAACGTTAGCATTCAACCACTGGTTAGCATTACCGTTTGGACACATCCAGCACATTGTGTCCAAGATGTGCATTAATATTTCAGAGTGAGTCTAAGCTTTTCCCTCTGTATGCTGTCACGGAAGTGGCTGAAAGCTAACGTTAGCTGATGTCTAAAGGAAGCAAATTCAGTTGCTGTGTTATATGTGTTGTAGCTATGAGATAATTATGTGTCTGCTTTAAGAATTATACTTTATACTTATACTTATACTGAAGAACTTTTCTACTGGATCCAAAACTGTGGTCCACATTAATCCCTCCTGGGATGAAATACAGAGCAACTGTGCTCTGCTGTTCTGTCACAGGTGACGATACATACAATATAAGTTTTATTCGATGACATACAGTATAATATCTAGTGTGGTGAGCCGTGTTTTTAGGTGTGTACACTTTGAGGTCTTCTTTATAAGTATTTATGAGTTAAACTGTCAGATGGAATTTGGGTCCTTATTTGGACACAGCTACACACTGTACATGCTGATCCAGCTGGTCTGTTGTTTGTACCCTGGAATTGCACGAGCTCATTAAAAAAGTGCTTGTAATTTAAACACAAATGCCCATCAAATAAAGTATTTTATTGCCACCCCATATGTATGTACAATGTAAACAGCAAGCTGTAATCTAAAGTATTACTGCTCTGTTTTGTTGAACTGAGCGCAGAAAGTCAAAGAGGGGCTGCTAAGAAGACGCAGCTCCTGTCCCCTCGTAAAAACACACACAAGTGCACACATAGACACACATCCAGTCCCTCCTCCACTGACACCCTTGACTCTCACATCCTGACTGTCTGATCAGGAGGTCGAAACAGAGAGCGGCTGACGGGCAGCGAGGAGCGACAGGCCATCACTGTGTGTAGACAGTCAATCAACTTATCTGCTCAGAGTGTACCCAAGTAATACAGTATACGTAATATATCTGCACTCCGGGTTTAAAAGTTAAACACCTGATTGGCCGATGAGTCACTATATCTGAGTGTTTGTCAGGGGGATAAGACAGGCCTGTATCAGCCGCTGATAACCTACAGTAACCGCTGGTTTATGTCTCCACCAGAGATCCTCTTCAAGTGACTCACTACAATGAGGGCTTTGGTTTCAATCTGAGGTGGTTGACACAGAGCTGTTGGATACGTCATCTCCTGAACTAATTCATGTTGGAAAAAGCAACAGCATTTTCATTCACTGACAAATTAAATTCAAATCATTCTGCAGTGTGAGAAACAATGTCAACATGATACATTTATACATCAATGTAAATGAAAATGATTCACATTCAACAACTGCTGTAAATTAAGAATAAATAGCAGACAAATAACATTTAAAATAAAGCAAATTATAATAATAATATATATTCTAGAACTAGCAGTATAAAAATAGTTGCTACACAATTCTTTTTTTTTTTCACTGCCATGCTTTCGGTTGACATGACAATGACTGTATATCTCACAGATGATCCCTGACAGGCAGCTTTTGGAGGGAAGATTTACAGCTTAAAAGCCTCTCTACTACGAGAATGTCTGATTTTTTTAAATTTTTTTAAATTTTTTCCAGACAATCGGGATTCATTTGTCTGAGACTTGACTTCATGGTTCAGACGAAGTTGCTCATCAGACCAGTTAAAACCAGTGCAGCGTAGCAAAAGTCAGACATGTGGCGACTAATGCTAACTACTGAATATTTGAGTGTTTTATTTTGAACAGTCCTCTGACCAACTTCCTCTTTTTAGCACAATGGTTCTTCCGGCTCTCAGTGAGATAATTTGCCACAGTCAGAGCCATCTGAAGATTACCTTTTTTTTTTTTTTTTCTTTCATTAAAAGTGTGATCTAAAACTTGTTAGAGGCGGGATAAAAGGGTTATATGGTGTATTCTTCTTCTTAAACTAATAACTGAAATATATCCTTCGAGGGTACCAAAATACAAAACTGTTGCACATTGAAGGTTCTTGAGGAGTTGGATTCTGTGCCGCATATACAAACTTAATTTACCTCTCTTTGATCATAGTAAAAAAGGTCAAATGTGTCTAAATTAAGGCTCCGCCAGGTTCGACTACAGCAGCTGTGTGTATGTGTAGTTTAGTTAAGTGTGTGTTGGTCTATCTACTGTGCGTGGCAACAGCAGCCCACATGAATCAAATCATCATGGACTATATGGTTACTATGACTACTGGCACAGTTTCTAAAAATTCCTTTTATAATAAGTCTGAATGTTGCTTTCAGTTTGGATTGAAACAGTTTAGTAAAAGGAGAAGTCTGATGATTAGCTGTATTTTTCTTATTGTAAACAATTTCCATGAAAAGACAAAAACCAGCAATGAACTGATCCTGTAAGAAACATTACAAGCAGGGGTCCAACTGGGCTTAATCATGTAAAATTTTGAAAAAAGAATATGGTTGAGTTTGCTAATAACAATTTATTAAGATTAACACAAATAAGATAATACAATCTGTCACTGGGATAAATGGGACATTCTTATGATTTTACAGCCATGTGACTCCAAACTCATTTGGTCCAAGTTTCAAGCAAGTCAAACTGAGCAGATTCTTGAGACTCTTGGGATTTAGGACTCGAGCCCAAGTCACAATGACTCACACATCTGTGATTTTAGCATCTTCTTTCTTTTAAATGAAGTAGTGGAAGAACAAGAAAAATGACAGATGTAGGTGCATGTATTCAAGAAATGATAACAGAAAAAATATAAACTTTTCCTGTTCATTCATGGACGGATTGCTGAGTTTACGAGGTGCGCTTGAATGCATCACATCGGCCCTTTCCCCTGCCTGTGTGGGTGAGCGTGTCAGACAGACAGCAGAGGACGCAGAAGCAGTGTGCCTGCTGATTGCAACAAAACTGGGTGGTAACTCTCAGCATAGTTTTTTAATTACATGACAAGGCCCAAATTAACCCCGACTGCAAGTGGCTATTTCCTCTGTGCCAACAGCTTCCATTGTTTCCAGAAACCCATCTCTGAGTCACACTGCTGCACTGGTTGAGATTATTCCTCATCACCATGAATACACCATCCTAAAAACTAACCAGAGCAGAAAAAAGTGTATTTATCCACGGCTGAAAACAGTCCAGATAAATCCACTATTTACTCTGGTTTTAGAAAAGTCTGCCAAAGATTACAGTGTCCTGAGATTTCTGAGTCAGGCCAGTTCCAGCATCAAACTGATGACCGTGTTGTTGGTTTTGGTCTTTTCATGAGATTTGATATCAATAACAAAAACTGTGAAGAAAGCTTTATTATCCCTTGAACACAGCACATTTTTAAGACTGAATCTCCCATTTGCGTTGACCCACAGTGCTTCTGCTGCGCCGGTGTTCAGACTGAGACTTTTCCTGATAATGTTGCCTCCCTCACTCTCTTCCTCTTTTGTTTATTTTTCAGAGAAAAGCTGAAGACCAACATTCAAAAATCGACATGCACAGTCAGATGTATAAATATTAGTAAAGTGGGCTTGAGGTTCACATGTTTTTCATGTTGTTTCACTTTTTTTCAGATCCATACACGTTTAACAATAACAACAATGTTAAAGATTGAATGTACTGTTTGTTTTTTTTTTGGTCCACTGTGATTCTCTCATTGAGACAAACAGCACACCCTAGTGGTTACCGACAGCACTGCACCTTCTCTTCACCGCCTTTATTTGTGGTCCCTTTTGGGGTTTTTTTCTTTTTTTTTTTCCAGATCTTGGGGGAGTGTGCAGCAATATGGCTGTAAGCTGCCAGACCAGGAATTTGAGATGCAGTGCTTGCCATGGATCCTAGTGATACCCACATACACCCCACATCATTGCACAGGAAGGAGAAGGGCGTTGAAGAGGACCAAGCAGGGGGAGGAAAAAAGGGGAACAAGGGAGAGATAGAAGTCTGTTTACAGCAGGTGAGGATGGGAGAGGAAAGCTAAGCTGGGAGGACAGAGATCAGCTGCATGCAGATTTTACAGAGGAGGCCTCAGAAGAAACGTCTGCCTGGAGAGAGAGAGGGAGAAAGGCAGAGAAACAGAAAGTAAGATCGACAGATGCATTTGAGAGAAAAAAAACACGGAGGGAGCGAAAGATGGCAGGAAAGAGGGCACCTCAGCCAGTGAGTCATGCTAACACTGCCAGGAGGAACATGTCGCGAGTCATTTTATTTCTGGTGTCTTCGCTGAGACTTACTTTTCTTTGGAAACTGCATGGAGCGCTCCGGGGCCAGATTTAGACTTCATAGGATGTAAAATTCACCGGCACCGTGCAAAATGTATATTTACTCTGCGGAAATCTTCATGCCAGTTTGTAGAGCTTGAAAAGTGAGAGTTAATCTTATAATCTTACGTTTTATAGTCCTCAGTCTGCAGGTTTACTGATTTATAGAGTTTACACATTACTAGTTTTACCTGAAGTAGTTTTAAATCAAATTTCGGCACCAGCTCTGTGTCCCTGTTGAAAAAAGGCAACCGAACAAATCCTGTGGCAGCAAAAGCAGTGGGATGAAATTAAAAAGAAACAGAGCCGGTGATTATTTAATCCACCTTTTTCTCCTGGGTCTTTCTCCGAGCAATGTTTTTATTATGTTTAATCTTTTACCCTGATGATCTGAGACAGCTGCTGTTTGTTGGCTGTTTTTGTCGGTATTTTTAGTACGGGATGCCCAAAGAAAAAAAGAAAAAAAAGTAGTCAGTCTCTTCATGCTGGCAGATGGCAGGATTTCTGCTGTACACTCGACATAACACCCAAGAGCTGAGACCCCGTGATCTCTAAAGTCGTAGTGACATTTCAAAAGACAGCGTCTGCTACCAGCCCAATATATCTACCCTAATAATACATAATGGATTGATTAATTGCTGCAAAATGGACTATACTAAAAACACAAGGTATAAAAATGATCAATAAATCCTGCTTCAATGTTCCTCCTGCATTTCATTTGATATTGTTAGCAATGATTAGCTGGTCCATTTAATATAACGCCCAGGGGCCCGCTTCAACATGCAAGCTGTTCTATTCCCTCTCCTGTTAATCTTGACACGTGTCAGTAATCAAAACAAATGGTGTGCGTGCGCCCGACGCGAGAGCCCTGCAGGACTTGCAAATGTCTCTGCAATTTGCAAACCACAATTACATGTGAGACACAACACACATTTGTGATCGTTGTGTAAACCGAGATTGCACATTGCACTTTTGTGAAATGAGGCTGTGGTCAAAGGTTCTTAATGTAAATGAACGTAAATAATGTAAATTCATGTATCAAGCTAATCTTCATTCATGTGGCCCAGAATCACAAAGCAGTTTTTGCCTCAAGGGAGGATCCTCGATTCAGATAAGGAGCAGCCCCCTTATGAATAATATAGAATTTTAACCTGGTTTGGTATCATTCAGTGTTACCAATCCTCTTAAAACTATTTTTAAGAGACTAAGTGAGTACTTGCTGTCGTGCTGAAGTGCATTTTAAAGCATTTCTAACTGGAAAAAGCTTCAAAATCACAGTTAAATGAAGTGAGACTTTGCTCAAAGGGCACAGTGTTTGATTTGATCGGAAATGTTCAGATTCCCATTACATTTTAATTATTAATGAATGCACATCAACTGAAAATTGGCAGTTGATTGCTGCTTGCTGCTCATGTCAACTCTGGTTTTTCAGGGAGTCTATTCTTTATGCTTTCTGTAATACGTAGCACTCACAGAGCAGATCAGGTGAATTCTTCTGTGTGTGCCAAACCTATTGCGGATATGTTTGTGAGCATTTGGTTGCTTGGTTACTTGTGAGATTTGCACTTTTAATGACTTGATTTTCATCCATGATTCACAAGCCCGTGTTGTGAAACAAATCGGCTGCAGAGCTGCTCTGTTTCTCTGTTTCTCTGTGCTCTTACCTGCTCAGGACTATTAGCTGGCTGAAGCCTCCGGCTGCAGGCTGTAGAGTTTGGCTGGGTCCTGATTGTCACATACGTCAGTTCTGGACACAGAATTCACATTCAGACACATGCTACCAAACACACCAGCGTTAAAGGCGGCCACAGCACCGTCACCAGATTCATCCCCAGCAGCGGCAGCGGCAGCAGCAGCAGTGGCAGTCACAGCAACAAGGGGGCAGCGGTGGAGCAGAGAGACGCAGCAGTGATGGAAAGCAAATCAGTGACGTTAGAGTAATTGTTCTTAAAACACAGCAGGGATCAGTGCATGCGTCAGAGCCAATTGCATTAACATGCCATTTGTCCGTAACTGACTATCATCAAACACACTAGACGCATTAAGTTAACTACTTCGAACTCTGCCATTAATTCTGAACATGACAGCTAGTAAAAGTAAATATTTCAGACACTGATTTCAGCTGTTGTTAGAGGTTTTTCTACTGAGACAGCAAACAGCAGCAGGTGTTGTGCATTAAGCAAAGACAGTGCGCTGCTCTTACCTGTTGTCATTGATATCTGTGGTGTTTCCTGTGGACAGAAAGAGGTGCATGAGGTGGCAGGCAGGTGCACAGTGCACACAGAGGGGTTGGTGACGTGTCAATTAGGGGAGAAGTGGGTTTGTCACAGACATATATGGGTTTAACTGAAACAGCACAAAGCCATTAGAGATAGATGGCTTTGGAACAAGCAGCTGCATAATGTGTCAGTTCTCAGACAACAGGTCCTTAAATGTAAATGACCGAACACGGTGTTTTTCTGTGCATTTCAAAATGACCCATACGTGCATTTTATCTGCAGCCGAATCTACTTGGTCAAGGGAAAGATCGAGTTCATGGTCGTCAGATCAAGGTTAAACTACGGCAGATTAAGCTTAGACAAAGATGGTGATGAGGGTTAAAAAGAAAACAACTTTGCACCCTTTGTAAAGATCCAACACCTCCGCCCAAAGAGCGTTCACAGCGGTGGAGAAAAATATGCTGCTACACATATACACAGGTAATTTCACGGCGTTTAATCAAATGTTGTTGTTATTCTGGAGAGGTTTTTATTTGAATGCAAGCAGGAGGTTGCTTGTCAGGTAAATGTAAACATGGGTGATTTAATACTGTTTGAACAAACAGTGTTTGAACAGCCATTTTTCTGATGCGGACAGGTTTTACTTCTCTCGCCATTACAGTACGTCCAGTAGAGTGAATAACACAGATATGCAGCTTTAAAAGTAATCCGAGTAATCTTCCACTCAGAAAGCTTCCTTTCATTCTTACAGGTAGACCATTAGTGCTGCAGAACAGCCCCTTACATGGACAAAAGGGACCTTACAGATGGCTCTTCTTGTAGCACCTGGATCAAAATTACATTCTATGGAGCCACATTAAGTGCTCATAACTATCTCATGTTCCAGATATTTCAATGGTGAGTGCTGATGTCAAAGTCCTCATAATCCCAGCAGCTCCAGTGTAACTACAAGTCTAATAGGTCGATGCTTTTCCTAAACTACTCTGACAAGGATTTATCTCACAAAATATTCACTCTTATATGCACCACAACATATTGACACACATGCATATCAAACAAAGTTTCAGCTGTTTCTCCAGCATTTGACTATGTGCGTTTATTCTTTGTGATTCATGTCAGACATTTTACTTCATCTTGATGAGATGGCTGCTATCAGTGACCTCACGTTTGACTGGATTACGAGGCTGTTTTTCAATTTAATCTCTTTTAAAAGAAACGGCTGTGACAGATAGTAAAAAATCTTATCCTAACAGGAGCTGTCAAGGCTTCACCTCAACAGACTGAAACGATGGAAAAAGTCAAACATTTGGGGTACATGTGAGCTTCGCAGAGCTTCTTGGCTTTCAGATTCACACTTCGCCATAAGCTCTTATTGAAATTCATGACACTGAGTAGAATTATATCCCTGGGTGAAAAGTAGTAGTGACACACCAGAAGGAAATTTTCCTCCAAGTTTGACTTCAGAATATATAAGTACTTTAATTCCAAAATGCCATATGTTCTGGGGGGCAATGTACTAAATAAAACATCAACAAACATCAACATAAAAAAACTAAATCAAGTGGAATTAAATAAGTCTAACTTATTCCATTCTCAACAGCGCAAATTAAGAGATCATTTGCAGAAATAGATCAAATCCATTCTTAAAGCAGATAGATTATGCTCATTTTATAGTTCATAATTTTATTTTGAGTTACTCAAACTTTCCTCACACTGTCCAGCACTGTAGCCCTGCCAACTCTGTCAGAAACACTCTCTTTTTAACTCCTGTCTCTTTAAGCCCCCCCCTCCAAAATACCCAGTCTGTTCTGATTGGTCAGCTCACACGCGCCTGACTCAACAACACGAACAACAACAGAGCAGCTGTGCTCAATCAATTCTCAGGTGCCAAACTAGCTGCAAGGCATTAGTTATGTAAATGTGAGATATGGCAACATAATGTGATGTCACAAAGTCACCGAATAAAAGGTGGGACTATGGACGAGGTTTTTCAGGAACGGTCTTTAGTGTGGGAGAGAGGAGCTTCTGTGGATGTGGACTTTGACCTTTGAACTTTCAAGATTTTTTACATGCACCAGAACAAATATAAAACAGTGAAGAAAAGGAAAAAGATGAAAAAACACGAGAGGTCTCCATTAACATTCATAAACCGTAACCAGTTTTATGTGTTTCCCTTGACAACGATAAAAAAACTAGATTCAGGAAAAGTAAAAAAAAAAATAAAAAAAAAAATCGGGATAATAAAAAAAAAATCAGCATCATGATTTGATGTACAGTAAAAACAAAAATTTTGTCAAATAAATCAAAACAGTTGTAGGTGTTTTGTAAATGAATTCTTCAATCTCAAATCTCATATAAACTGCTGTCAGTATCAAGTATTTTAACGAAAAGAGACAAATACAGTATCAGTGTTTCTCCCTCATTGTTTGAAAATAAAACCCGCCTTTAAAGTTTCACTGCATGGCATCAGTGATATTTAATAAAAGGCAGGTGTCAAAGCAGATATATTGCCTCTAGCACCTATCTTGTTTCCGACTCTCTAACTACTCTGACGCATCGGTAGATTAAAAACATTCTTAAAACACCAGATTGACTGATAATCCTATGACAACACAGATAAAAAAAACAAATTATAGGAAAAGTACAAAATAAATAAATAAATGAATAAATAAATAAAATAAAATAAAAAAATAAAAAAATTAAAAAAAATAATTTATACAATATAAAAAAACAGCATCATTATTTGGGAAAATACATTTAAAATGGAGATAACTGTTTTTGCACATGAACCCATCAAGTATTTACAAATCCCATTTGATCTGCTGTCAGTATTGAGCGTTTAGAGTATTTTCATATCAGTGATTTTCCCTTTAATGTTTGCAGGGTTGAATTCCCCTCTGCACCTGCATCATGGGGAACCAGCTGGATTGAATTGTGTAAAAGGTTCACTGCACAGCATCAGTGGTATTTAATAAAAGGCAGGTGCCATCACAGCAGATTGATATATTGCCTCTAACACCTTTTCAGACGTTTATTGATACTCGCTGAGAATCAAAGAGGTGTGGTGTTGTTACACAACTCTACAACTGTCATCGCTTGGTCACAGGCTGAGGTGTGCCTGTCCGGTTGGCTATCTGTCTGGCTGAGTAATGGGGCAGCAGGCCTAATCTATCTCCTCCAGGCTCTGCTGCTGATGGGAGCAGACACACACTCCCACACACGAACACAGAGATGCACAAAGACTTGAGTAGCTGCATTATCCCGTAATAACTAAGACAATTCCCACAGTGATGTTTTAAAATGATAGGCTGCGTCTTGTAAATATACAGACACTTTATCCAAAGACTGTTGACCTGTGCTGAAACCTTCCTCCTCGCTCATCAGTGCCTCAGTATTACAGTTAAGACTGCTGACTACGAACCCATTACAAGAAGAAAAAAAAAATGCAAAAGAAACAGCCAGCAAAATTGTTATCATAGCAGCAGGACAATCACTCTAAACTGGTTTAACAGCCGCCCCTCTATAAGACTACATAAAACAACATTCAAACATAATGGCTGCCACGATTGCATAATGGCAGCCACTAAAAAAAAAAAAAAAAAAATGATGATAATGAGAAGTGAATTTATCCCCGCTGATCTCGATCATAATATTTCTCATTATTTTAACAGGTGGCGTCAGAACGGGGCTCACCATTTTCTGAATCGAGCATCTCTGCAGTGTTCATGGCCGCTTGGCTCGGCGCTTCAGCTGGAAGCCTGCGAATGGCAGAGAGAGAGAGAGATGTTTATGTAAATGTACCTGTGGGATTTGTGTTTTTAAATCTCGATCTTTAAGCCGACGTAGAGATAAACAAAACAAAACAAAATTGTGGTAAACCAAATGGAAAGCGTTATTGTACCCGGAGGCTCACACAGCCACAAAATAATAAATCAGTGCTTAAAACACAATGCTTGTTCAGGCACACTGAACTTTAAAATGCTTGGCTGTTTAAGCTTTTAAAAATCAGTGTACTTTAATTCAGAACACTGATTATTTACAGATACAGTTGAGGTAAGACTCAAATTTGCTCTGCGCATGAAACCTTCTTATTGACCTCGGAAATCCGCTTAGCAACTGCACTGAACTGCCTTTTAAAGTGGTCATGGGCAGGTCCTCATCGTGACTACTGCAGTCAATTGAAACCTCCAGCAAAAGCGAGCAACTGGACCTTGAGTCATGATTATTTCTTGTCAAACTATTATTTCCAAAAGTCAAGAATTTGAGATGTGGGTAAAAAAAAACACCAGAAAAAGCTTGTGGCGTTGAGTTGAGATTATATTCTTATACTACTACTTTAATGTTTAGAAATTTGGAAGAAAGCAATAGAAAAAGCTAGTAAGTGGAGGCTGGGTTGAAAGCTGTTCATCATCCCACTGTCTCGGAGATCAAGAATGGGAGATATGGTTGAAAACACCCGAAGAAGCTAGTAAGCAGACCTTGAGTCAAGATTAGTCTGTCACTCTACAATCTCAAAGATGAAGAATGGGAGATGTGGTTGGAAGCACAAGAAAAAAGCTAATAAGATGACCTTGAGTTAAGATTAGATGGTCATACTTCTCCGTACGGTATCACCTGCAGTCAACTACTCGATGATGTAACTGGGTTTTACTCACATGTTGTCCGGAGTGTCGTTGTCGTGTGAGCTTTTGGAGTCGTGGTGTTTGGTGGGGCTGTTCTGGTTGGAGTCAGTCTCGGGTAGCCTGGGCTCACTCTCTGGTGTTGCAGGAGCAGCAGGAGCGGCAGGAGGTGCAGGAGGAGGAGATGCAGGAGCAGCAGGAGCAGCTGCTTCCTGGTCGTTGCTGTTGTGGAAACTGGCTTTGCAGAAGGCAACGGGGTGATCGCTGAAGCCTCGGATGAAGAAGGGGTTGGTGGGAGAGCACATCGGGTAGTGACCGGGACGGATGGGCTTGGCTGAAAGTGAGACAGGAACAGTATTGATCTATTGACTGATCTATTCATCCAGAGAAGACAAACATATATTTTGCCCCCCAATTGATAGTGCTAAACTGACTTTAGTACAAAATAACACAATTTTACTATGACTAAAGCACAAACATATCACACAAACATCTGCTCTGTAAATGACTTGTCCTCTGTTCTCCTGACAGAAAAATCAGAAACCATATTGCGTCGGGGGGGGGGGGGGGTTTCGGTTGGACGCTTTTAGCTTGCTCTAGCTGGTTTATCCAGCCTTACAAAACCCCAGCATTATTTAACAACTTGGTCCCTGTGGTGGAAACACACAGAGTTCCTCCGAAGGTTCGTCGTCCGTGAGGAAAGTTCCTGCAGCTGAACATATTCACACGTCTTGTCCTGCACCACGGCTTATTGACCGACCAAACAAACACTCACTGAAAAGTGCACTGATAAGCGCTTTTGGACCAGGGGCTCATGACAAAATGACAATTTAGGGGGCCAGCATATGATTATGGGCTGCTCAGGTAATCCCGCAAATTTGACACAGGATTTGCAACTGATTGATTTTCTTGAAAGATCTCTTTCTCCTTAAAAACGACTCGTATTCACAATTTGTAGTGATTTACAAGCATTTATCTCCTTTTTATTGGCCATATGTGAGCAGATTCTAATGTGATGTGAAAAATAAGACGTGAAGATCTCAGGACAGCCCAAAGGATGTGTGACTTAATGCCTGTTTCCGAGTAACTTGTGTCAGTGCAACAGCATGTATCGTTAAGTTAAGAAATGGAATCTGCTAAAATAAAAACAAACGACCAGCCTCCAGGACAACACATAAGTTTCCACAGAGCCTCTTTAACAAAACGTTGTTTGTTTCACGGTGGCGTTTCCATTTCACTTCCACATTAAGCTGCCAAGCTGTACGCCGAAAACACTAAGTTTGGCTAACAGCACTGGCACTCGTGACAAAATGTAATTCCAGCAACACTAGTAAGGTGCCACTAGTTGCCATGCAACCGGTAGACAGATGTCTGTGGGTACGCTTGTATACTGAGGACTGAAAGTTAACACTATCTATAACACAGGCATTTCATGTCAAGAATATGTTCCTGAGGGCCGTGACTGGCCCCACAGAGCTGCACTTTGAGAAACTATGATTAATATGCTGGTGACTCACTACACACTGTCTGCCTATGATACACAGGCTACAATGTAAGTTTGTTTACTTTGTGTCTCGTCCCCTACAGCATAACTCAGGCACTCTGGCAGCCTGTCAGCCGCTGTCAATCAAAACACAGACTCAGGCTCGCCTCTCCAGACAGCTGAGACGACAAGGAACAGTTCTGTTACTTCCCCAAAGACATTTTTTTCTTCTTACTTAAAACAATACAATTAAGAGCATATTAGTCTAATTACAAAAAAGGGGACGACTGAATGTGATATCTGCCTGGACTTTAATGTACACCACAATATCCCAGATATTCTCTGGTGCTTTTGTCTGATCCTCAAAATGAAAATCATTATTCTAGAGGCACTTCTGAATCAATAGCTCATTCTCTCACAGCGGCATATGCGTCTTCCATTTCTTTCACACAGAATTTGAATGTGTAAGTGCAATTATCTCCTTTTGGCACGGTGATGAAGTGAGTCTTGGTGATGAAAATGGATTAGACTGCTTTTCCAATAAAATGTATTTCTCTCAGAAGAGGGAGCTCATTTTGTAAATCCGCACATGAGAAATATGTGTGCCAATCATCAGTCTGAGTATATATATATGTTGGCTATTTATTCACTGTATATGTTTCATAATTTGAAGCTTTTTGTTCTGCTTATAAATATAGCCACAACTGATGGTATCAAACATATGTTGCCCTAAAACGTGTCTACGTTTTCCACAGTGATGAAACAGACTTCGGTATTTTTAGCTCTTGAATAAGGAATAAGATTAAAGCTGGAAACCTGTCTCACAGCTCGGTCATGCGTGAGGAGGAGGTGTAGGGATATGTGCTGTTCTGGTAACAGGAGGGAAGGAGATGACAGATGATGAAGCATGAGGGAAAAACAAATTCAACCATAGATGTTTCCTGTGAGGAAATCACACTGCAGAGACGTGAGAGAAAGAGACGGCTGCACCATTTTTGTCACGGTGAAATGCGAGGACAAACGCTGGCCAGGAAGCAGATGAAATGGTGTGGCCGGACAGACGAGTGTGTTAACGTGTGCAGCCTTAACTGTGAAATGATGGAGAGGATATACATTTTACATGGTTTTAATTTCCACAAAAGTTCCTACGCACCAATATATTGGCTGTATACTCGCCCTGTTGTGCTCCATCTGATATGTGACACCACTGTTGTGCTGACACATTCAGGAGCTGTTGGCTCGTGTCATCCCTGCCATATGCTTGTACAAGGCTTTGTACTGAAAAATTCTTATAATTAAATAGGTAGTTGAATAGCAGGAAAAAGAAGCTGTTGAAGCAGTTATAAAAAAAAAGATTATAAGAAAAATTGTACTGAGCTAAAGGATTTTGAATCTAGTTATTAGCAACTTTGGATTCATCAGCTGGTAATGTTTTCAGTGTGTCTGCAAAGGTGCTGTAACTAAGGAGGTAGAAAATAGGAAAGGAGGCATTTGCACCCTACATTACAACCCTGGCCCACCTTTCTTATAAGCTGCAGATCATTGTATCCCAGTTCCAATCATTCCTGTCCACTTCAGTGCAGTTAGTACTGTTTTCATCCAGTTGAGAGAAGCAAAGGTCGAAAATTACTGTGATCTTATCTAATAATGTAGTCATTTTGATGGACTGGGGTAATCCCATTGCAAGAAGGTCTCTGATTCCTTTCTAATGAAAATTCTTCTCCATCACTATTGGCATCGACTATCAGGAACAAATTGTTATTTTAAACACCGGTCTTGCCATCAGACTGAAATTTCACAATCAGTTCACTCCTTAGGAGCCTTTTAAATAAATCTTAGTGTGTTGAGACAGTTTTCTTTATTCAAGATCTTCCCTTTAACGTTACTGCGACCTTATTGTTTATATTCTGGGGGTGTTTAAGCTGGGGGTCAGTGACTTAATTTTAACGGTGATACTTACATTTATACGTAATAAAATAACTGAATTTCAGTAGACTCATGTCAGCACATTTTTCTGAGACGCGTACTGTCCTTTACTTAGTAAACAAGGAGGATAAATTAAGATTCACTGGTTAATGAATTTGCCTGATTTGGAGAAATGAACTGGGGCTTTTTGAAGGTGGTGTGCTGCACATTAAATTACTGAAGTGCCACATCGACTGTTTTGAGAAGTACTTTAAAAAAAACATTATGTATAAAACGGAAGGGAGGAGCTTGTAGACAACAGTTGTGTATATGATTTGATTGTGCACTGAATTATGAGAAAGCAATCAATGTCCTGAACATGAACGCAACAAAAAAACATTGGTATATTGCATGTTAATACCCACAGATCAAATGCTAACGGATGGATGCGATGGATCACTGCCTACCTACAGATTACTAGACCCTGCTTTGTTTCCAGCACTTTATCCGATTACGCAGCTCTTGTTCAAATGACACGTGCAGCCATGTAATGCAGCTTGTAGATCCCCGCTGGCGGCAGATCATTTGTTTTTTTGAAACAAGCCCAATCTGTGAACGAGGTGCATGTGTTACCTATCTGTGCAGCATGGGGCCGGCGGAACGGATTGCGAGCCCTCATCACATCTTTGATGCGCTCCACTTCCTGCTGGTAGCGGTGGCGGTCCTTCATGGCTCCCTCCTTCGCCTCCTTCAGTGCACCCTCCAGCGCCTTAACTCGCTCAGCTGTAGATCGAAGACGTTTCTCCAGCTTTGGAAGCTCACAGCGAAGATCTGCATTGTCACGTACCAGCTGTCTCACACACACACACACACACACACACACACACACACACACACACACACACACACACACACACACACACACAAACAGTATGCCCAAGGATTAACTGAACATGTCAGTGACCTTGTGATATAACCTCTTATATAAAAGGGACATTGATGAGAAGCAGTATATAGAAAGAGTTATACGTGTTATATTTTCTCTAGACATTTAGATTTTTTCTGCCAGGGAAATCCTTAACACAGTACAGTTTATGAGGGACTTGAGTCCCTTTATATTGCCACAGATACAATTTTTAAGACCTCGGTATGTTGTTTCCCTTTTTTACCGTTGTGTTTTCTTTTCCTGCCCAGAAAAGTGAAACAATACTGAGTACAGTAAACAATGGGAGTGGGAAAGTGGCCACTAACCCTGTTGGTTTGAACTGGAACACTGTCTGTCAGTTAGAGCCAAATAGGTGCAGTGAGGTGGAACGGAGAAGAGTCAAGTGTGATCTGATGGGAAAAGACGACCTATACTGTCTTTTGCGTCCAGGAAACAAGCCTGGCTACCACAAATTGAATTTACCCTCCTGAAAAAGCTACACAGAGCAGTTTTTACAACTAGTGTACATCAGTGAGTGCCAGCACAGCAGTGCTGGTCATCCATACATGGCATCATTCACTTACATCTGTACAATGTAAAGCTAAAGTCTTGTAACAATTGCTGCAGCATTTCGCAAAGGTTTGGGTGGGAGTTTGGCTTTAAGCTATCAAGCTAAAGCAAACGAAGGTAACTGTTACTGATTAACTGTTCGAAGACTCTTGACATGAGTTCTTTTTGTCTTTTAAAACCAAAAGATGCAGCTGGATATTGTCAGTAATCGAACATCTGATCATTGTACTGACAGGTTTTCTAGTGCGAAGTCAAAATGAGCTCATTACTGCCCTCTTAGGAAGGAGAGTGGAAAACGTACACTGATAGTACACAGGTGTAAAGGGGGCTCTGTCTCCTAATTTTGTCCCCCAGTAGCCATGTTAACTTCCCCACTTCCATTAAATAGCCTGAGTTTCTCTGCAGGACCACAAAGTCAGCATAACAAACCAACAAACCAACCACACACTTTTATCAATTTCGGTGCTGCATCTTCTCCTCATAAAAACCAACTGAATGGTGCCTTTGACCTGAACTAATGAAGTGATTCCCTTCTTTCAATACATGTTACTTTATTGACATTAAAAGCTGTTGTAAGTGATGTTTTGGCTGACTTCCTGTCCGCTCTGTACTTGGCAGCCCTCTCCCTCCTGCCTACTTCCCCACATGAACACAGAGCGGTAATCACCAGACAAAGCAGCAGGAGGATCAGGAGGATCCTGCTCGCTGTGCGTTCACGAGCAGACAGGACCGCCTCCTCATGGGACTCACTGTCCTGATTGGGTAAAGTGGGCAAACTGCTGCATGAGCAGGGGGAGGAGAGACACAAGTTACTGACCTAACACTGTAGCAGTGATTACTGTTGGAATATTTAACACTAATTCTAATACAAATCTTTAACTTACAGCAGCTTTAACCAACAAAACACCTCCCACAAATCTTGAGTTTTATTACTGATCACATAATAGTCTGATCTCTGCAAAGCACTAAAAAGCAGCTTAGGCACAGTGACATCAGTTTAAAATAGTCTGCCCCATGGCACATAATGTAAATCACAACGATAGCTGCTTCGAGATAATAATCTTGGGGATATATACTCATGAGGCAAAATCAATGCAGAGATTTTCATCCATCTGTTATCTTTAACCGCTTATCCCTGTTGGGAGTCCACAGGGGGCTGAAGTCAATCCTAGCTGACAGTGTTCGAGATCCAGTGCATACGGACAGGTCGCCAGTTCATCACAGGCCGAGCACGGAGACAGTCAACGCTTTCTGCCCTCATTCACACAATTTGAGTCGCCATTTAACCGAAACCTGCATGTAGCTGGACCCTGAGACTAAGCCAGAAGGTCCGGAGGGAACCTGGACACATGGAGATACATGCCAGCTCCGCCCAGAGATGAAAGAAAATCACTGCACACAGCATGTTTCCTTTAAGTGGGGAAGGTAAACGTGAAAAATCCAATGACCGAGCAGCTTAAACACTGAGACTCTGCAGCTACGTGATCATGCAAACTAATCCACACCCTGCAGAGATACTGAGTAGACCTGAGGGTTTAGCAAACAGGGTAAAGTTATCTAACAGAGCAAAGCAGGCAAAGGATTGTGGGAATAACAATAGAAACCATCCGAGGCTTGGCAGCTCTAGTTTATTGTTTGGTGCAGAGTAATTCTGAAAGAAAAAACAATAAATGGAGGATGGCTTTCCCACAGGAGGTAAGTGATGTTATAAGGGAACTCACGACAGCTGTGTGTGTGTGTGTGTGTGTGTGTGTGTGTGTGTTTGTGTGCAGATGGATAGATTGACAGGAAGACATTACGACATCCGTACAGGGAATGAGGACCTCATACATAGTCCCGGTGCACTGTCCACTGCCTGTCTTTGGGAGCCTTATCACTGGGAGTTTGCTGATTTATGACCATGACTTTCATCTTCCATTCCCACAGTATCAGCAGGTGGTGGATGGGATTGAGAATCCCAGCAGCAGCCACTTTAGGATTGGTTTTTCTGCCTGACATACTGCTGCAGTGCAGCTCTCACCAATCTGCCAGCCGGAGTATTTGTGCCAGTCTGCAGAACATTCAGCACATCAACACTTAGTCCACTGCTTCAGTCCATTTAGGAGTATTAAAGAAGGATGTGACGAGTGTGTGTGTTTTATGTCCAATCGTTTTGAGCACAAGGTCGCTTCTGAGAGCTTGTTTGTCAAGCATACAGAGGGGAAAGACTGTTTGTGCGCACATGCATGATGGATTCATTTGTGTTCATCGAATGTGTTTTATGTGTTCCTTCCTCTCCCTGGCGCCAGAGGGGTTTAACACCTCCGGCTGCTCTGTTTTCAAGGAGACTTTCATGTGAGGTTGCTCTAGTGAGATGATTGATGGTGCTAGCGATACTTTTGCCCATAGGAGAGCAGTGACAAACGGCGCACTCCGCTCTGTATTTTAATTTGGATTGCTCTCTTTGTCCTCCTCTCATATTCTACCCAGCGAAGACATTCCTGCGGCGCCGCGACGCAGTGAGAATCAGGCTTCCAGACCCAAAGAAACCCACATCATTTATCTTAATTTTTAAAGAAATGTTGTTTCCTTCTCTATAATTTATATCAGCTGCTGCTTACTGTTACCTGTTTGTGAACCTTTGTAAGCTGCTCCAGGTTGTTTTCAAGAAAGGAAATCTTCTGCTTCTGGGTGATGTATCCCCCGCTATCATCAGGCTCCATCCCTGCATGCTGTTGTCAGGAACAGAAGAGACCTTGGTCAGAAAACTTGGTAATGCATCATATTAAGGTCTTTGTGGTCACCATTAGTCACTAGATCTACATATCGTATATACAGTCTTAATAATAACATCATAAACATGGTTATTGTTGGACTGTAAGACATTTATAAAGGCTTGAATATAGGTTATAGACTCATGCTGAAGGAGCACAGATAATGTTTTGTGTCATCCACAACGCTTTTCTGGAGCTTCACACATGAAACAACTTTAGATAAAATGTGAAATGGTTCCATACAGCTCTTCCAGTGCAATCAAAGTCTCTGGAAGCCCCAACATCCCAAATCAATTTTGAAAAGACATACCCTTTGCCCTTTTTCAAGCCACATTTTTGCTGCCAATCTAAAAACCTTCCTGTGCACTCTGTCTGCAGCGAGTAAGCCACCTCAACAGGGTGTAAGTAATGTCTTTTCAAATCAATTTGGGATCTAGGGGCTTCCAGAGGTTTGGATTATGCCAGATAAGCTGTATGAAGCCATTTTATTTGTTTTATTTTATCAGTTGTTTTGCCCCCAGTAGATGTCTTGCTGTGAAGCTCCAGAAATGTTATGACTATGAA
This sequence comes from Acanthopagrus latus, assembly GCF_904848185.1. Lineage (NCBI taxonomy): Eukaryota > Metazoa > Chordata > Actinopteri > Spariformes > Sparidae > Acanthopagrus > Acanthopagrus latus. Next base: position 11,891,153 of record NC_051044.1, on the reverse strand, counting down.
ATTTAATCGGCCTTTCCATCAGCGCGGGGGTGAGAAGATAGTGACTGATTTTTTATTGTTAGGTTATGTTTAGGATAAGTTTGTTATATGTGCTTATAAATGCCTCATTGTCTAACTATAAGCATGTTTGAACCTCAGGCTGGCAAAGCTACGGGAAATCAGAGACCACAACATCTCGGATGAAGATGTTGCAGCTTTTCCAGGGCACAGAGTGCCGGATAGGGTTAGGATGGATGGACATGGATGCTTGGTTCTCTTGGTTATTATCGACATTTGCAGTCTTGTTACACATAACATTGTTGAGAAAACATCTTATAAGGGCCTAAACCAAGAATACAAAGCGTAACAGAAAACTCTAATTTAAAAGACACTGCCACCGCAAACACTATTTCCACACAATCTGGCTAAGAAAGTGGATTTCGTGTCCATCTTACTTTTCTGACTCGAGTCGTGAGGTCTTGAACAAAAAGCTTGCGGAGGTTGTGCAGGGTGTGCAGCTCACGAGCCTTCAGTGTGAGAGGAGGGAGAAAATCTTGCAGTTACTGCAGTTCCACAGTATTTAGTGGATCAGTGGCCTCTGAGGGAGACAACTGAATCGTGAAAGAAAATGATGACTTACAACAGTCTCCTCCAGCCCTTTGAGGTCCTGTTTTGACTGCTCGTGCCGCTCGTGGAGAAATCTATGGATAGATCAATGAAGTCAGGCAGGCAGACATAAAATCTAAACTGAAATAACACATTCATGCGAGAATAATTCATGAAAAAGAACAAACGCAGCATGGGCCGGCTGTCCCACTCGTGGGCTGTTACCCATCTGCCAATCTGATGCAATTCGCTGCAAAGGTCAGTCCAAAAAAACAGCCTATTAGCAGACAGCTGCTACCTTATCCCAAACTCCATCATGGAAATGAAAATGATTTACATACAAAGAGACCAGGAGAGAAAGAGGGAGGTTTAGAGGGTTAACACCGGGGTAATTTTAGCCTCTAAATGTATAAGCGCATACTCCACAGAGAGAGACACACACATGCTGTAAGTAAAACGACAGTCAGACGTGTAGAGGGAGAGGGAAATATATAGACAAAAGTAAGACAAATGACAGAGACGGATGGGAGACATGAATCAAAAGAGGCAGCTCGCCTTCAGGACTCCATATGGTGAAGTGTTTGAAAGCCGGCCAGGACAGTAAAACAAGAGACTCACGTCAGTTCCTCCAGCTGCCGGCTCTTGTGATGCTCTTGGCTCCTGAGACACTCGTAGTCACAGTGGAGTTGCTCCAACTCGAGCTGCTGCTTCTGGTTACAACTGAGACGAAAACAGGTTCAAAATATTCTCGGTGAAATAAACACTTTGTTTCTGAAGTCAAAGAGTTCAATAAGTACGTAATACAATGAATGTAATCTGGTCAGCTTGAAGGTGACTTTTTAAACTCCCATGACCTTGTTGATTCAACTTGTCTGTTACAGTTAGTCAATTAATCAATTAGTCAATGGCCGACTATTTTGAAAATCAGATTAATGTCTCAGTCATTTTTTAAGTCTCAAACATTTGCTCATCCCAGTTTCTTAAACGTGAGGATTTGCAACTTTTCCTTTTCATTTCGTAAAGTAAAAGAGGAGTTTTGGGGTTTTGAACTGTTGGTTGGACCAAAGAAGCAATTTAGAAGACTTTGGACTTGAGTTAGCATTTCCGACATTTTTTTGACATTTAGACTAAACAAATGCAATGATTTGAGTTTTTTGGTTACTTGTTCCCTGTTTTATTCAGTAGATTAAATCCTTGTGTGCCATGTTTTACTCTCTGCCTCCCGTCTTTCCCCTTACTCTTTGTTGGTTCATCTGCATCTCTGTCTGTGCCTGTTCCCCCGGTCCTCGTGTGTCCTTCATGTTCCTGCTTTGTTCTCCGTGGCTTCTGGTTCGTCTTCAGTTTTGTATTTCTCTTTATTTTTTTTCCCCTTGACCCTCCCTTGCCTGCCTTTTTGTGGTTTGCTTTTTGTAATTTTGGACTTCAGCTCATCACTCAAGCTCACTTTTTTTATGCCTTCCTGCCTGCCTCTGTGTCTGCCGCCATTAATACTCACATCAGCCAGTCACATCCGATAGCACCGCAATTCACCTGCATTTTTCGCCAGTCATCTTTCTGCTGACTTTTTTTTTTATTTTTTATTTTTTAATATGATTCTCTCAGTGGATTAAGATCATTCATGCTGCTGATGTGTACACACCCTCTACCTCCTCATCTCTGCACAGTCTTCCAAGATTCACCAGCTTCATCATTTCATCAGTCTTGGATGAGTCATCAGCCACCATGACTGTCTGGAATCCATAGGTTGATTTTCCTTCCTGGGCAGGCAGATAGAGTCTAAGCACCAAGGACTTTCTAATAAGACCCAATTATCACGTATCATCTGCTGGGATAAATATTATCTTCACTGCATTCACTTGTCTCTCCTGATTGAACAAGAGATGTTATAGGACAGCAGGGTTAGAAAAATGCCATTGAACAGGATTAATCATTTGTATGGTGACAGGGTTTTTTTTTTTTTGGTTTGTTTTCCCTTATAGTAGCCCAATAATCACCCCACTGTCACATGAGCAGAATAATGTTTTTTCCCCCTGACTACGAGGTGCAAAGCTCCAGCTCAGTCAGTGGCGTGCACAGATGTTTAAAGTGCCGGTAGCAAAAATGATGAAGAGGCACCATCTCTGCACGCAGAGTAAAGATTTATTTTAGAGCCGTACTAGTAAGACAGGTATTTTGGCTGATGACAGGGGTAGGTGAGCGGCTCAAGGTGAAACTGAAGCATGAAAGTGTCCCATTAAGGTGCACATACAAGCAGAATCTGGCAAAAAGCTGCACACTTCTACTTCTACTGAGCTGCTCCTGCTCCTTAAATTTGAACCATTTTAGAGATTTTGATGTCCTTGATTCTTGGCAGAACATTTCTTACATGCACCCACTTTTCTTGCTCCGCTTCAACAATCAGAAGGGCCACTGTGCTCCGATTTTAGATGTTTTCTACCTCACTGACATCCATCCATCCATTTTTAAAGCTCCTTATCCAAATCAGGCTACGCCAGCAGGACAAGCAGAGCGGCCCCAAATGTCTTTTCATTCATAATTCTCTGCAGCTGCTCCCTGGGTGTTACCAGACACTCCCAGACCAGCTGGGTTATGTACTTTATTCCCTCAAGCTGCTCTGTGCTTCAAGACAGTCCTGCCTGGCACAGGAAATCTTCAAAACGAGGCCCCCAATGAGCACGTCTTTTATAGGAGCCCAAACTAGCCCAGTGGCTCCTCAGGCCGTGGTTTAAGAGCATCTTGACTCTGAAAATCCTCCCGCGCTGGAGATTCGTCACCATGTCAGCCACCCACACATACTGATTGCAGACCCTCTTTCAGCCAGAGCAGGGCTTAAGCTTTTTAGAGAACTCAATGACTGAGACCATGTACCCGCACTTTTAGCATTTCCACACTGCTTCTGAGGGGATAACTGAATTTAAGATTTGAGCGCACGGGCATCTTTTCCAAGACATCTTCATACTTTGGTGCACCGCTTTAAAATACACCTGTACCCTTCTGTTTGTACTTCTACATCAGTTAAGAGTGGACTCCTGATCAAGAAACGCTGAATTAGCGTGTCAGAGAAGGGGAAGAATCAGAATGAAGCACTGACTCAGTCAGGTCGTCGATGATCTTCTGCTTCTCATTGATCTCGTCTCGCAGGCGGCCAAGCTGTTTGCTGTGCGCCTCACGGTGCGACTCCATCTGCTGCTCCAGAGCCCTCTGAGGTACGGGCAACAAGAGGGGGCGACAGACATACATGTATAATGAGCGAGAGGCAAGAGAAGGTAGCAAGAGGGGGCAACAAAGGGGAAACAAAATGACTAAATAACAAGGGAGGGTACGATTACACACATCGGTGCACATGTGGACGTAGAGGGCCTCGTGGGCATTGAGCTCATACAGTAGACAAAGCAGACTGCAGAGGACAAAGTGAGACATGCACACGCTGAGATGCAAAAATACACTTGTGAACATGTGAACAAGTACAGGCAGTTAAAAACAAATACTTGCAGCTGTACATACTGTGCTGCATGTTTACTGTGAGGTGCAACATCCTCAGCCCCCCACCGACCTCCAGACCTCCAAATCATACTTCAAACACTGTTAATATTTCACATAATTTTGTGCTTTATTTGTATTCTTTCCTAAAGAAAGTTGTGTTTCATCTAATTAGCACAACATATCTGACACACAGTCAACTCCAGGCCTGGCAGTATTCCAGTATGCTTGTTTTTGCCAGACCTCTGTGCAAACTTTAATGAAGCTGCTGTCTTTAGTATGCTGTGTGCGCTGTATGTGATGGGAAAGTGGAGGTAACAGATGCCTAATAGCAAATGAGTGCAGCTAGTGCCGCAACAACTCCTCAAAAGTAATTTATCCAAGGTTTTCAGCATCTCAAATATGATAATTTGCTGCTTTTCTTAAATGTAAATTGGCTATCTTTGGATTTTTATTCAACATAAGCTATCAACAACAACAACAAAAAGTTTTGCGAAATAAACTCATTTGCTTTCTTGCCAAGAGCTGATGAAAAAACTGATACCACTGTCTGTAAAATAATATGTAGAGAGAGCCAGCAGCCAATTAGTTTAAACTGCCTACCAGCCCCTCTGAAGCTCACTCATTAACATTTTATATCTTGCTTGCTTAATCCATACAAAAATCATTGCATAAAAAAGGTGTAATTCCATTTTAAGGGTTGTTATATGTCTAACAGTTTCTTAGCTGGCACCAGTTGCTAGGAAACTGGTGCAAACTCCAGGAAGTTAATCCCCCCTCCCAGTAATAAACAGTGAGCCCCCAGGAAGAGTTCAGCCCTCTGAAGCCAATTTGACATAGTGGGCAAACCGTGTACTTACAACGTCACGTGATTCACTGGGAGCCTAAAAACACTATTTCCCATGAGCTTACACAGCAAAAGAAGTTGCTGGAGACATTTTTTTTTTTGAGCATCACAACCCAGAAAAATCACTCGCTTCACTATCAGAAGGAGGGCCTGACCGGAAAATTGGCCACTTGGTGGGTGTAAGTCTCTAGTGTTCATGCTTGTTATGGACCCTGGTATGAGACACACAATGCAGAAGCTAAATGGAAGAAGTATTACTATAAAACTATTTTGACCTCATGCACAACTGAGCAGCTTTCATAGAAATGTTGCTGCATCCAGATGAACTCAATGTAATAAAGCAGACTGTAATTTTCAGATTATATCGTTGTTACGTTTGGACAGAGTCAGGCTCGCAGTCTCAGGTTTCTATGCTAACCTAAGCTAAGTTGCTGCTGACTCCAGCTTCACATATATATATCATACAGACATGAGAGTGTTTGTCATTTATTTACTCTCAAGGAAAATGTGAAATGAGGGTATTTCCACAAATATCTATTCATCTAAATCGATAAATCATAATAAAAAAAAATAAGTCTGCAGAAGTGCTGGTTTACATGCAGAAAGACTTGCATGCATGATCCCACTCGTTGCAGTCACAACTACAAATATATCACAACCACCCACACTCACACTCACACACACACACTCATACACACACACACAACCCTGAGGTCAGCTCAGTGCTGAGGTCATGTGATAAAAGGTTACCAGACACTAACTTGCTCTCACTGTGGCCATTGTTACCTTAATAACACAGGAATCCTGGACAGACGTTTGATTCTCCCCTGCGGTCACCTTTGACATGCTCTCTGAAAAACACGAAAAACACACACACACACAGATTTAGCAGAAAAGACAGAAAGTGTGAGTAACGGTGGCAGAATCCGCGACAGAAGGAGAAAAGAAGAGCGGAAGAAGAAAATCAGGCAGACAAAAGAGTATAAACACACTGATGTAGAACGAGGTGACAGTGACCTGACTTTGACAGCACAGCAGCACCGCCGCTCGATGTTGACTGTGAGGTCAGCGCGATATAAGTCGTGCCTTGGGTGTAATAATGTCTATTATTGAAAGTGGCAGCTATTGTGTCACGCTGGCCCGATCTGTTTTTAACACACTGCCGGTCCTCGTGTCTGATGATAAAATTACAGAGCTCTCTCCCTCAAACAAGACTGTGTGATCGACACGACCCGCAGCGCTTTGTATTTATCTACTTCTGTAATGACTCGAGGACCGCCTGGCTCGGGTGTGAAGCGCGGCCGCAATTGATTTACCCACCTTTAAATCCACCGTTTATTTAATGCAGTTCAGCGGGACTCCTCAGGAAAGAATGACTTACATTGCCTTTGGCCTGACTTATGAATTGTGTCAGTGTCCTGGGAGTATCTGCAGTTCGCTGGACCTCGCACACATTTAAAAAGTACCATTAATCTATTTGTGCTGCTGCTGTGAAATATTTAGGAGCCCAAGCTGTTCATCGCTGTTTACTGTTGTTTTTCTTTTTCTTGACAGGATAGAAAGGCCTCTGGCACGGACTGAAACTTTCACTGAAGCTAATAAAATAGTTTGAAGCGAGGAGGCCGTTCCTCTCAATTTGGGTCTGGTGGAGGTGAAATTCGGTGACAGGCTGGTTTTCTTTTATATATTTGTTCTTATTCTGGTCATGATTTTGTTTGACTGTCAGAACATTAACCTTATGTTTGACTTTGACATCTCAAGTCTGCAATTAATGATTCTAATGATAAGGATTTATGATGCAGATCAATCTAACTATTGTCCTTAACTGCTCATGGAGTTATAATGTCACACAGCACTCAGAACATCATTATTTATTTTTCTGAATAAAGTGCTTCAGTCGGACTCATTTTCTGCTCGTAACCTGCAGTTTTTTTTGTATTTATCGAGCAAAGATCTGTTTGAACACGCTGATCGGATTTGCTCCTGCAGCCTTGTGTTTTGCCAGATTTATCAACTATATATCTGTTGTTCTGCTCGCCTGACCATATTGATGTTTTCCCCTCCTTCACCTTGGCGATTGCATAAATGTTAAACTTTCTGCTCCTGGTTTGTCATTTCGATCACGTAGGTAAAATATCTCAACCCGAGCCTGGGGCGAAGACTTTTATTACAAATACAGAACCTGTACATTTGATATGTACTGCCCTGACCGTGGTTATGCATTATTGATCCATGAACCTGGTTTGTGTTAGATCACTAGATTACACCCCAAAAGCTTGATTCATGTACTGTTACACATGTGCTGCATGGTCAACCTGACTGTGTACTTCCAGAAATTCAAAGTATTTTTCAGCAGCACGCTGAGATAACACAGGAGTTGCTATGATCTTCCAGAGCGGGCCTGTTCAACTACTTTTATAGAAGGGCCAGATTTGGAAAATAAAAGTGCCAAGGGGCCTGACTTTTACATTAAAGTCTCTATAGGCCTGCATTCGACCCACAGGCCAACAGTAGAAGAGGTCTGGCCTAAGCTGTATGGATGGCACTGTTGGTCAGTGGGTCCATGAAAAAAAACTACTACAAAACTAAAGACGCCGCCACCATCATTTAGCTGTAGGCTAACTTGTGTTTAGTGCTAATTAGGAAAATCTAGCATGTTTGCATGCCAAACCAAAAACAAGACATTAACCATATCTGCTTAATATCAGCATATTAGCATTGTCATTGTGAGCATGTTAAGATAACATAACACTAACAGTTCTCATTTACTTTCTGTGTCACTTAGCAAATGTTAGCACAGTAACACACAAAGAACTAAGACAGAGTATCTGGTAAACACAAGCTGTTAGTTCATCATTGAGAGCATCTTAATGTACTTTCATTAGCATTTAGCTCAGAGCACCACTATGCTGTAGTGAAACAACTACAATAAGATTTTTAGTCTTATTTATTGGCAAGTTATTTCCTCTTTTTGTTTCACTGGAGTCCTATTTTGAGAAAGCTACTGTCTTAATCGCTTTGTGATGTTAATGATAGAAATGTGCATCAGTCTACCTTGAGCTTGGAGTTTGGCCAGCTCCTCGCTCAGAGAGTCGTAGCTGTCCTCCAGCTGTCTCTTCTTCAGCTCCACGTTCTGCATGTAGTCCGTCAGAGAGCGGATCTTTGCCTCGTGCTGAAAGTCAGAACACAGTGTCTCAGATGCAGAAAGTATACTGATGAGCAAAAACCTGTAACCAACAACTACAAGAACAAAATGTACTTTGCACTCTCTGTGGAAATCGATTTGTTACAGGCCATATTGAATGTTGACATTCCAGAGGGAATTTAATTAAAAATACCAAAGATGTTAAAACACACAACACAAAGAACACAATGTTAAAAGCTTCTGATGCCAAAAATGTGTTCCTGCCGCCAAGAGCTGATTGACGTTTCAAGCACGTGGCTTCATCAGCGCAAATTAACATCAGACAAAAGCTGCATAAGTATTTGTGATGTTAATTACGCTGACGAGGAGGCATCTGCTCGAAACGTCACTCACTTGTTTGCTGTGACACTTTGTTGGAACAAGGAGGTTTCAGTTACCGATTTACCTGAGTCACCTGATTTTTCCTCATCAACACCAAAATACAAAAAATTCCCACTGGATTACCAGATTGACGACATTTTTCCTACATCAGCTGTTCCCAGGTGTTTCCTCCATACCTGTGAAACAAGGAGGTGACACGAGGACAGCTCTCTGCCCGTCTCCTCCATCTTGCGGTGACACTCCATCTGGAGGCTTTCCAGGTGGCGGCAGCGCTTCACCATGGACTTCACCTCTGACTTTATTTTACTGATGTAGAGGCGTGCCACTGTGAACTCCTCCTCGATCACACCAGTGATATCCATGGGCTGGAGATAAATGAGGCAGAGGGAAGGAGAGATAGTGAGAGAGAGAGAGAGAGAGAGAGAGCGAGCGGCGGAGACGTCTGGTTGAGATTGAGCGGGGATGATTTAAAGACCGCTGGGAAGGTAAAGAGGGAGGGAGCCATCCTGGTAACTCTTTTCTGCCATTTTGGACGCACATCTATTAAGTTAACAGCGTCATTTAGCGGACGCGGTGACTCAGATGCCCTGAAATGAACTGAGGAGGATGAACTATGTGTCTACATATCAGAATTAAGCTAAATATTACATGCAAGACATATCAGCAGATGTTCCTAGAACCCATCCACAGATGCTATTCATAAAACTTGGTAGTCAAGGGAAACATATAATTCTGACTATATTAAATAACGTATGCTGGAAAATCTGTTTTAAATGCTCATCAATATGCCTACATTTCCACAGATGCCAAATATGTCGAGTTGAATTAGACAGAAACTCGTTAAAATGATGCAGACGACATTTTAAATGTTCCACTCTGTCTTCGGTTTTGATATTTCACAGTGTGATGAAGCTTTGGTGAAGCTTTCTCGGTGCACCCATCAGATGAGCTCGACGGTCCCGTCAGCAACACCACCTGTCGTGTTTCAAATGTACTCCTTCGAATGGATTTCAAGCAGGAGTGGCTTTTTTCACACTTTAATCCTTTGTCCATTACTTTCGGTCACTCCTCACTCCACATTCGATCACAACGATCCAAGCGTTGAGTGTAGGTTATTATGACATAGAGGTATACTATACAGGTTTTTCCTAGAACAAAATAAAAACAATGTATAGAGTCATACCTCACAGTCATCAGTAATGAGCCACTAGAGGTGTGTGGCAGTGTCTGTGTCTGCAGCAGGGTGTGACGAGGACATTGTGTTTCTGTTTGAGGGAGTAGTGATTGAGCTCGACCCGAACTCGACAACAAGTGTTTGGTTTTTAAGTCCGAACCCGACTCGAGCCTGACACGGTGAATGTAAAGCTGAAACAGTGAGTTTGTGTTATCCTGTCACCTAGCTGTTGCCATGGTTACAGCTTGTCTGTTTACTCTGATTGCAGACATTTACAGCCTAGATGATCGTATTAAGTAAATCGTAAATCTATACATGTATTTTATATCTGTGGTTCTACATGTAGTCATACAGAACTGAAGTTACATCCAGGCAGTAACTGCTGCGGTACACTGATGTGACTGAACCCGGCCTGAACCTGAAAATCATTAAAAAAATATTTTTCTTAACCCGACAGCTCCCAACAGGCCGGGCTCTCCCTATATCTTTTATTATTTTCTTAGTATTTTGCTGCATTCAGGATGTTTCTGAGTGTCAGCCAAGAACAAAATGTAGCGAACAGGATGCGTCGCTGTCTATATCCGTCTTCTGCGCTCTCAGTCTGCCATAAAGAGCGGCGCGTCTGTTTGACAGAGTGCAAAGGACAAATACACTCTCGGAGCGGAGAGAGGCGAACTGCTCTCAGGGTGAAGCCTGCACTTTGGATGAATTCACACAAAACCTGCACTTTCTTCACGTCTATGTTTGTCAGTTATGTTTAGATACTCTCTCTCGAGGACATTCACCTTAAATGGCAAATTAAATTTTTTGTGTTGTGAATGATAAATGATGAAAGAAGTAAACACAGTAAATGATGAGACATGACTCTCAGCTCTTTGAATCAAATTGGCTTTAAATGAAATTACTTGATAACTTGTAAATCAATTTTTCATTTCAGTTGCATTTCTACCCCTCTGTTCTTCAATTAACATACATTTTTCTCTCCTCGCCTGATTTGTGTTACTTTCACCCCTCATAGGAGAGGAGGCACTTTAAATGGTGTTAGAAACACCAGCTGACACGTTCTGCACAGTGTGCCTTTAATGATGGATTTCGTAGTGATGTCAGCAGTAACCTAGTATTCTTTCAAGCATCTGCAACGTGGTAACTCAGTCATATGTAAATTTGATGGGATAGTATGATTGTTTTTATGGAAATTGCTTCACTTGTGCCAAAATACTTGTGATCTGGATTGACGGGGAATGTGGGGATTCAAATGTTTAGGTAGAGAAGTTTACAACACTGAGAAATATGAAAAATGTCTCGCATTTCATCACCAACATCGTGTGTTTTATATCAGTTTTGTCAAAGACATGATATCCAAAACTGAAATTTCCTTCTGACTCACCAGCCTGATGTCTCTGTTTCCGACGATGGTGCTGAACTCGCTCAGGTCCCTCATCAGCCCGTTGAGAATCTCTGCGATGCGTTTCCTTTGGTGGCTGCTCACTTCCTGGATACGGGACAGCTCCGCCTCCATAGCCATGAGGTGAGCCTGCAGGAGGAGAGGAGTGAGACAAGGGAGTGAACACAGACGAAGACGAAGGAGGAGGAACAAAAGACCAGGGCGAGAGAAATCCCGGGAGACGGGAAGGAACAGGAGAGTAATCACGGGAGAGGCGATTGTACAACAGAGGACTGAAAGAGGGAGGAATTCAGGGTCCTTTGACCAGAGAGCACACGCAGCTGCGAGATGTACTTTAACATGTGACCTCATTCTCATCCACGAAATCCAAACAGCAAAACACAATGGCCGCTAAATTACAAATCAATAAACTGCAGAGATAGGGGTTGATGGCGTTGGCACTGGATGAAAGCATCTGGGAAAGTGAATGATGGCCCTTCCTTTATCCTCCTCCAGTTTGCACAGAAGGCAGCGTAGAGCCATGATGGCTGGAACACAATTAAACAATTTGGCCTCGATCAATACTCTACAGGTCTGACGAAACACAGAGAAAGTCGGACGGGGCAGTCCGTCTACCTCGGAGAGAAAATTCTTTGATCTTACAAAACTGTGCCTCAATTCTTTCACATGATTAACGAGAGCAACGCACAAATGAGACCTTGGAAAACTTGGATGTCGGTCAGGGCCTTAGTCAGGATTTTAGAGAACAAATGATCTCAGTGAGAAGACTTTAGCCATCAAGAAAAAAGTTAATATCTTTACCTTCTCATTACCAAATGCAAGGCTTTATATATAATATTTATCTAGAATTATAATTACTAAACAGCGCGAAGATACAATTCAAGGGATCATGTTAAATTACTGTTTGCTTTTTAATTTTTTTCTTTTGTATAGAAACAGGTAAATAAAAAAGGAAAACTCAGCCTTCAAAAACAAATTTCCAGATACATTATCAAGAAATGTTATTGGTGTCCTCGACTGTAGCCACATCCTTGCTTCTTGTTTAACATCAGTGTGACCATGAACAACAAAAAAGTATCAATAATATAAAAAATCTTTTGAGTGAGTCTCTTGAGTCCTCTTCCATCGAGGTGTTACACACAGTAACTGTGCAATCGAAGTCGATCGCCTATAGTCACATAAATAATTTAATGGGGTTCTTTTTAATGCCTTGTTTTAGTTACTGCCCCCGATGGATCATCAGTCAATTGACGGCACCATTAACCACCTTCTTTAAATACAGCAACGTTCTCTCCTTTATCAACCTCTCCATCTTCATCTCCTTCATTACCTCGCAGCTATGTGACCATTTTCCAGGTCACTTCCCACGTCAAAACATTAGCTTAGCTAGAACGGTTGTAAATAATTAACTGAAATCGATTCATTTATGAAAACGTAAAAGGAAAAGGGAAATCAGGTTAAAGACTTTTTTTTTTTTTTGAAGTTTTGAAAGAGAAAGATTTATGAAGAATTATCGAAGAGAATTGATGGATGGATATGAATGATGAATAGAGTTAATCATGAAGATAAAAAAAACAGTTTAAGTGGATGGGCAGATAAAAAGGGGGTGTTTAAAGGAGCGGCTGAATGTGACAGTGACAGTGAGTGATGCCCTGGCCTCCTGCTGAAGAAGACAGGGGTTTCCACTGAAAGCAGAGATGAAGACAGCTGAGGAGACGGCGGGGTGAAGACAGTGATGAATGCGCTCCATTGCACCATTTTTCTAGGTCAACGCTGCCCCGCTCTTTACTGTAGATATGGAAAAAAATTCAAAAAAGCCACAACGCTGAACATTAGCATAACAGCTGGGAAGCAGCGAGCGGAGACTTGGTAACAAAGAGTCGGGGAGGGGTGAAGCTGAAGAAGACCCTGAGAGACTAGAATAATGGGACATCCCTGTATGGTTTTATTGTATTTAGGTTCACATCCTGTCAGACTGCTGGGCGGCGCCCCTGAGAAGATAACGTGTCGGGTGAGAGGTCGGGGCACGACAGGCTGAAGAAGCCACAGAGAAGAGCGAGCTAAGTGAGATGATTGAGGTCTCGGATGACTTGAGTGGACTAAACTGTGCGGTGAGAAGTTAAATTGTCAAACCCTTTCATCAATTTCTGTAGAAGCTTGTGGGAAAAGATAGAGAGGGAGGGGAGGACACCGTGGCACATTGTAAAAGGGAGCATGAAATATTGAGGATGTTTTAAGAAGGTGAGTAATGGTCCACTTTGTCCAAATAGCCACCGACAGTAACTTTAAATTAAAGACTGACCAGATCTGCCAACGGCCTCTTTTTATACTTATATCTCTATTTGACTTTTCCAAAAGGACTTCCCTGTGCACAAAGATTCAGTCACATACGATCCATTTCTTAGTGTGAGTGATGAACTGCTGCGGTTTCATCTGGCATGTTTTTATTTCATTATTACTGTGAGTCTGAGGTAAAGTTTTAATTGAACTGTAAGAAGAGCTTCACTGTTTGTCTCACTGACAATCTCATCCCACATTTCAAAGCCTCTGAAAATATTGCAATAACATTAAATATTCAAGACTAATTAAGCAACAATCCAAATTTAGAATACATCTTTGGATCGTCTATCAAGAGTTTTAATTAATGAACAGCCACTCAAAAGTGCAGTCAATCTGCTTCACCCAGACTGTGTCGGCGAGGTTAGATCGACAGTAGTCTGACTCTCAGGAAGTAGGTTTTGGGTATGAGCCCGCCATTGGAGAATTATTGCAGTCAGCTTCGCCCCTTTCCTCTTCAAAGCGTTCAAAGTCCCCACTAAGCAAAAACACATCCAAAAGATGTCAATTCAGCGTCTTTGCCAATGTTGAAAAGACGTCCAGTCGAGAGCCAGTCGTCTTTTTTAGACGTCCTTTCAACGTTTGCCACTGATGTCCGTGTGACATCCTTTCAGGGTCCAAAGTAAAGTTTTCACAATGAAATTTTAGACATCTTTTCAACCTCTTGTAAATCATTTTAGCTCAGTGGGAAAACAACAAGAACAACAACCGCCGAGCAATCAACATGCCGAAAAATGGGACGTTTTGTCAAAGATTTCAGTCGTACAATCAAGAAGGCCTTCTTGGATCTTTTGTGGGGATTTAGCCATTTCAATGTCAGGGCTCGCACCACCATGTGCAAATGTTACACCAAAACGTGCACAAAAGACGCCAGAGCATTTGTTTCCCCCCGTAACAGAATGAGAATGGGATCTGTCAAACCCTTCTCCAAAGCTAAGCAGACATAGATCTGGCTGTGCAGAACTAGCTTTACAGTGAATGAACAACAATCCATATGTCACCAGATTCTCATTAATATGTAGCTAAAATCTGATTGGTGCATGGTGGGGCATGACATTACTTTTTCCACTTTTGACCACAGACAATAACAGGAAAAACAGAAGTCTCTAATGTGATTTAACCAAAACTTCATGAAATACTACGTGTCATTGTCTTGGGTATTTTGTTTATTCATTTCCTGTTTTATTTAGTAGATTACATCCTCATGTATCGTGCGCTGCTCTTCACTTCCTGGCTTTGTTTTTTCTGTTCACGCCTGTGTTTCATTTGTTCATTAGCCCTTGTGTATTTAAGTCTGTCTTTTTTCCCTCGCTCTCTGTCAGTTCGTCTGGTTTCATCCTGCGTTCCTGTGTCTGTTCCCTGTGTTTCTAATTTGCTCCCCGTGGCTTATGGTTTGCCTCTTTGCTGCCAGCTTTTGTTTGCTTGGCTTTTCGATTGGTTGCATATTGGATTTTGGACCCGTCTGTCTCTGTGTGTCTATGTTCGTGCAGGATTCCAACATTTCAACCCTGAGTAAGAAACTGGCTGAGGGGGCATTTAAGTTGTCATGACTCAATAAAACATTTTGAGATCAGCACCATTTGAAATTTGAGCTTTTTAGACTTCTCAAAGCCTCCTCAAACATGAATGTCAATACTGATTACAAGTGGTACACAGTCACACAGTCACCTTTGAATAAAAGCAGAGCAACAGTTATAATCAGATTTCCCAGGCTTTGCAGATAAACTTTGCCGGATTTAATTCATTATAATTCAGCCATTGAAAACACTGATGGCTGCCCTCAACAACAACCTCAAACAAGCTCTGAAGTGAATTCATGAAATTACTTTGAAGGCTGACCTTAATCAAGAGAAGTCAGACCTGTCCTCCTGGTAGCTGCAGTTTTTAATATGTATTAGTGTTTATTTGTGGTCACAGTGCAAAAAAACAACCACCCACGAGTGAATTCAAAGGTCAAACTAAAGAAACGCTGGCCGGAGCTGGCTGGGATTTGAATAAAACTTGAGTGATGTTTTATTGAGAACCGCCTAGAAATCAAATGGGGTTTGTTTTTCTCGCCTTCCCACTTCTCACTCTTTTTTTTATAAATACATTCCTAATGCTTTTTTCTGATGTGGATCTGTTCATGACTGCACATTTTATCAGATCTTTCTCTCTTATCTCTTTTTCCCCCGCAGCTCTCCTAATTCTACTCATTATCTCTCTAATTGCATTTTGAACAAGTGGTTCGGCATATTCTTGAATGACAGGGACTTAAATGGAAAGATGGAAAGATAATTTCATACCAGCATAAATGCTCTTGCACTGTTCTATACCACAGCACAGTATATGTCCATGTCTTCTCAGTTTTTGCTAATCCTAGGACAATCATGTACACATCATTTCATCTGCCTCTTTGTTTATCTTCTTTACACTCTCTTTTTTTTCCCTGTTCGCCCATTTGTTGTTGCAATGTGCTGTATATTCACCTTCATGGCGTAAAACTGAGCCTCCAGGAAGCCAAACCCACCATTTTCTTCGCGAGCTCTTCAGCCAGCAGCTTGTTTTGCACGCTCTTCTCCTCCACCTCCAGGCTCTTCTGGTCGTAGTTGACTGCCAGCTCCTCCAGGGCCTGGAGGACTTCCTTCACCTCGGCTTTAGCGGAATCATTCTCCGTCTGCAGCCTGCCGAGCTCCGACTGCACCTTCTCGCTGTCACCCCTGGACGATGCCAGAAGCTGGGGGACACAGAGATTGCACAGCTGAACGTAACGCTGTAAAGGAGAGCTGGTGTACAACAAGCAGCAGCCTCTTTGTACTTCACAAGGCGAGGCTGCTGTGATGTTTTTTTAATAAAACACAACAGTGTGGTTTCTCTTGCTAGTGAAGATACAGGAGTAAATCAGCAGGTGAAACCCGTTTCAAATATTCGTCTTATCACTCCACGCTGTGAGAGCCGACATTATCTTGGTGCTGCAGTGTCCCATGGCGGGTCATCTGACTGAATGGGTGCCATTAAATGTAGATGTTGCTCTACGCAGGGTGCCTGCATGTTTGCACTCTGGCACACAAATTCTGTTTGGTCAAATGGCTGTAAAACAGTGTCACTGTACACAAGCTAAGGTTGGGTAGTTAGCACTGTGTCAGCTCAACCCACAGCAGGCCCGTTTGGGGATATGAATGAACTAATTCTGCAAATGTCTTTCACTTGGCGTTGCACTACATGCCAGAGCTCAGTTCAGAGTGCTCAGCCCACTGGTTTAGCTGCTGTTATGAATACATGCTGTAAATAATCTTCTTAATTACCTTTTAATGGAGTCTTTTAATTGCTGTTCGGTCCCACTAGTAACATATACTGTAGAGACAGACAGGCCTGTTTACTGTAGTTTGCGTGAGAAAAGGGCTGTAAACCATTTTCTTTCAGCTAAACGGTCTCTAAACTCAATATGATGGCGGAGTCACAGCATATCAAATCGCATATCAGATCATTACAGAACATTTGCTTGTTTATGAGCTATGTTACAATGATAGCTTACATGTTTCAACCCCTCATCAATTTTGGTATTGATCTTCCACTCCAAACCATTGAATCTGAGCTGCCACTGAAACCTGTTTTCTATTTAGACTGTTGTTAACACACAAATACACTCGTGATCAATGATGCTTTATGTTTTCCTTGAGCTCACTGGCACATGAACAGGGTTTTTTTTCTTTTCTATTTCTCGTTCATCTCAAGGGCAGGATAATAAACCTCTCACAGCTGAGCTCTATTCAAAGTGTGTGTCTCTGATCTGCACATTTACAGGTGCTGCTGCCTACTGTGGGCCGTTTAACCAAACCGATGAAAGGATGTAAACCCGAGGTCTTTTACCTCCTCCTGGTCGAGCATCTGCTCCTTCAGCTTCTCAACCATCTGGCTCTGGTGGTTGATCTCATCATCCTTCAGCGACAAACCGACACATGGAATAGAAACAGTTCATTGATGGCGTTATGTATTACACACACTGGTAAAGTACAGACACTGTCGACTTGTTTGCTCTCTGTTCCATCTTCAATCACAGCAATCGTTTTCTAGCTTGCACTTGAGAGATCTGCAGTAGTTTTAATACTAGTCATTACAAAACCATGGTATATGAATATGGATATGATAAAATTAACTCCCTTCAACCAGAACTGGTAAATTGGTATCAGTTCATAGTATTATGATTGGGTATGAAAGGGGCATCCTTGAAAATCTCGGTCATTCACAAGCACTTTGTGAAACACGACTGCATAAAGAATGTTATGTATGTACAACAGTAGTTGTAAAACACAGATTGTTTGCAAATGATTGCATTCTGTTCTCATTCTTCAAACTTTTTTTGGAATCAGGGTTGTGAGAGAAAATATGATTAAACCTACATATAAATACACCAAACGTAAAAAATGTAACACTCTTTTATGGACTGAAAAGCTACGCATCACGCACTACCTTCCAGAAGTGTTTTTTTTTTTTTTTTTTAAATACCTAATTTCCAAGTGCATGCATCTCATTAGTCTAAAACGTGTATTTGATGCTTTCATGTTTCAAAAATAACACAACATTCACAAACTTTAGCTTGGAGAACTAATTTACCCATTGGGTTCAACCAAAATCAGCAGTTAGTTAGAAATGCGGCTGTTTGCCTCCTTTGCTGTATATCTTTAAAAGTTACAAGTTTGCTGATTTCTGCAGTGCAGATCAACCGCCAGTTGTCTACCTGGAGGTGACTGTTGTTGTAAGTGTGATTTGTTCTACAGCTGGAGCTCCCACATGATGCAAGTGTCACGGTCCTGCCGTTTCTGTATTTCATCTGTGTTCTTCATGGTGTCTCTGCCTTGTTTCCAGTGAGCTGTTTCCCTCCTGTGCTTCTCCCCCCGTCTGCTCTCCCTGCACACCTGCACTGCATCATCCTTGTTAGCCCAGCCCTGCTCCCAGTGTTCCTCCCAGCCTCCCGTCAGGTCTCTTATGCGCAGAGGCATACAAATCAAATATGGATTTCCCTGTATGGTATGTGGAAAATGTCTGCATGTGTATAAAAACGTCTTAAGAATTATACATTTTGTGTTTCCTCGTGTATTGTGGAGGGAATAAAACTCTGCCACTGCACTGATGCACAGCTGGCTCTGCATATTCTATGGAATATTTGTTGATAAAAGCAAGAATATTCCACATTACAGCCTTCTGGAGCACAGTGCACACTTACATACATGACGTGTTGGATAAATTACAGCTTTAATGCTTTCTGATTTAGTACATTACTATTTCCCCAATGACATTTACTCCTAATGGTTGCTAGATTAGTCACTAGTATGTGTGTGATTTTGAATTAATTAGCATGAATTATACATGTATGATATGCTCCGTGTACCAGCGTGTGCATATTATCACAAAAATCTCAGACATCGTGTCAACGCGGCTCTTAATTCATGCACACAAATGGTCCTTTGGTTCATCACCTTATCGTCCAGCTGCTTGTAGAGCTTGCGGATCTCCTCCTCATACTTCTGCCGCTCCTCCTCCGAGATGTGAACCACAATGGAGGAGGCGAGTGAGCAGGGGCTGCAGGGGCTGCAGGGGCTGCAGGGGCTGCAGATGTCGAGGAGCGGCTCCTCAGACTCGTGAGGCTGCAGGGGGACGACGTCCTCTGATTCTGGGCTCAGAGGCTCCAACACAACATGCTCACCTAAAGATGGGGGAGGGGAGAAAGATTGAATATTTTTGGAGTTGGGCTTATCTCTTGCAAATCCGCTCCTGTGGATTAATATGTAAAAAAGGGATCAGAGGGTTAATCTTGAGCGTATATCCTTTCGTTGCATTTAAATCTCAGGTTTGGGATATTTCAGTGCTATAAATATGTTTCCTGACGCAGTGGGGTCAGCAGCAGTATAAATGACCAGACCTCTGTAACGTAAACATTCCAGTTGTCTTGTGTCTATCTTAGGCTCAAACTCCTCCATTATTTAACAAAAGCAAATGCAGCTAAATGTGGAAAAGTGTGATTCGGTATGCAAATGTGCACAAGGCGAGTACAGGCGCTTATTGCCACAAAGAGCACTGAAAAGGGCTCTGCACTGTGTGTCGCTCTGGACTGAAATGTTTTTCCGGTCTGATGCTCTTCCTCAGGCAGCATCAGTCAGTTTATGGACAAAAGCATCAGATAAATACTTCAAGGCACAAATCTGTACACACAATAACAGCGGGATGTTTACGCTACCAGTGAAGAGTGCGGTCCTCTCACATAATTATTTGTGACATATTTATGACATAAACAACGACGAGCATTTTCGTACCAACCCTGTTCCCTAGTAGAACATTTATACATCAGTAAATCTTTTGCCTGATGGGATACAAACACGGATTGGCGTTCACATCGCGAGTTCCGTCCGTGTTTCGGGACGGATACATCCAACATCGGCTAAATTCACTCAACTTTAATTTAAAATGTAGACCATTAAATATCATTTTGGGGCAAACCTTTACAAAGAAGCACAATAATATTCTCAGGCAGAGAGTGGAACTATACAGCAATTTAAATATGCTTTACAAGTATAATATGGATTTTTCTTTTTATTCACTCTTAGGATGAACTGAGATTGTCAATTTCATTATACGAACCACAGAAGAGATCCAGCTTTTTTGTCCTATTGTGAGGATATGTTTTATGTCATCATATAGTCATGTCTCTGCTCAAGGTGAAGGAAAGACTGTGCTTTCAGTTATATATTAATAAATGTCTTATTTTTTAGAAAGTCACTGTACACTCTTTCTCCTTTAAACCAGACCACAATCTTTCCCTAACGTTAACAAAGTGCTGCAAGTGTCTGAATACAGTCATAAAAAATGATGAACACTCCCACAGTCGCGACAATGGATATTGCATTGCAAGCGAGAAATGAAAATGAAACGAAACTTTAAGTATCAACATTTTAGAGCCTTTTCCTCACTATGTTTGACAGAGAAAACATAATGCGGTCAGCGTTGCATTTCCTTCAGATTGTATATGCTGTTCACAAAGTACTCGTATAGGCACATAATCTGACACTCTATTGTGCTGTGTATACAGTTTTCTACGTTATGATATAAATTAATATAAATATCATGTCACTTGTGTCAGCAGAAACCTCTTGATGCTGCCTGAGGAAGATGGCTGAGCCTGAAACAGCTGCCAGTCCAATTCTGTGTTTTCCGTGGAATTAACTGCATGTGTTTGTGCAAATATTTGCTACTTTAAATCCCTCCACTTTTCCTCACATTTGAGCGCTTCCCCTACGCGCCGTCTTTGCTTTGTGCAGCTGGACCATTTGGGTAGCCTTCTTCCACCGTTTCTTGTTATTGATTTGATTGACATAAAGTAGCAGAAGAGGAAGGGATCAATTGGGACCAATTGAGTGCTTTGTCCATTTAAAACAAGCTCAAGGTAATCAATAGTTGAAACAATACACCTAACTGACACCTTTCACTGATCAGGTCATCTTGTCCAGTTGAAGGTGAACAGCTGCCTGGTCAAACGCAACAAAAACCTGAAAACACATGCAGGCACGGTATCAGAGAGACCGCCCTCCTGAGGAGACGAAAGAAGTATGTTGTAGGGGACAGCTGCTCCTGTCTTTGGGCCATCCTTGACTAAAGAGTCGGTTAATGTGTTACAAGACGGAGGTCAACAGCATTCGTCCCAGGGAATTCCTGGCCTGAGGTGAGCAACAATATAGGGAGCAGTGAGAAGGAGGAATGAGGGGCAACTATGTTGTCAAAATGATCCATTAGGAAATTAAAAGCACTAAATTGTGAGAGAGGCACGGAGGAAGAGAGGGGAGGGAGAGATTGTCTATGTGTGTGCGTGTGTTTGTTTGTTTGTGTGTGAAAGGGAATGAGAGTGGCAGGAGAGGATGAAGCAATAAAAGAAGTCATTTTCCCTGATAGGTGTTCAATAACGACACGGAGCGTTTTCAAAATTCAGGCCAAGCACCGAGGGAATGATCTTCAAGAAAAACATCGGACAGGATTCATTACACGGTTTGAATGTCAGTCGATCAGGACCATTGAGAGCCCTGACATTTGATTTGACCTACGGTCCAGCGGGAGAGGACGCGCGTGTCCGCGCTGGTGTCATCACGCGTGCTGACACAGGTGAGCGCGTGTGTGCCCACGTGGGAGAGTGTAAGTTCTGACTTTTTCGTAGATGTGCATTAGCCGTCGTCGCTGCGAGGATGACTAAAACATAAGGATTCATAAAACATAAAGCCTCCAGCACTGCTCGCCTTAAGCAAGAGGGGAGGAGAATCAAATTATACAAAGTGTAAAAGTCTGAATAAAAAACAGCCAAAAAGAGATTTTTAAGTGTTTTGGGCCCAAGTCCAGCCAGTCTGTTTGGCTGCTTTCCTCTCACTTCACCACTGGCATGTATTCAGATAAAATCAAACGAGGTTAAATCTGCACTTACGTGGACAGAAAAGTAATGTCTGCAGGGTAGCAGGATGTTAAATTTTCATTCCTCTAAGTAGAGACTCCTCCATGCATGAAAACAGACTGGCGCAGGGAGAAGGATTTTTCTATAGGGGACCACGTCAAGGCTGTGTTCTCTGGACTCTCAGCACTCTGCAGCTCAAACTACTGCCTGCAAATGCCCTGCTTCTTATTTTTTCACTGGAGAGTAGGAAGAAATACGTGCTTAATTTGAAAAACGGTCCCGGTTTACAATCATCATCTGGATGAAATATCGTTTATTTGTGTCCTTTATTACAGTCATTTTACAAGACAGGGCCTGCAGCTGTGTTAGCAGCTCTATGAGGCCGTCCTTAGAGACTGCTGTGTTTTTGAACACAGCATGCTAACATGTTGAACCAAAAGGCTGATTCTTAGCTGGTACAAATGCTTGTACACCATCTTAGTTTATGTCTAATTGATAGAAAGCACATATGAAAGCTGAGGATGATGGGAATAACTTGCAAAATTATTAGTTTTGCAGATATAAGTCAAACAGAGTGCTTCAGGGATCATTTATTTTTGTAGGCCAACCTGGAAATTAGCATAAGCCTGGCACCTACGGGGTTTTTCAATTGGATTTTGGATCATTGCAGAAAATAATGTGTGGTAAACAAAAGTTAACATGCAACCACCAGAAGTAAAAAGCCAAGGTTAACAAACTATTTCATTTCATTTTCTATCACTATTTGGTTAAGTAGAAAAGATAGAGTATTTCACAACATTTAACATGTGGAAAGAAGGTTAACTCCCCCGATGCGCGTATGTTGCTGGTCTTTCTCCCCCGAGTCATAAAGCTGGGACATCACACACACAAGAGTTGCTCACTTGGTGCACATGCCATCGGCTTTTTTCAACACAATACCATGGGTGGCCACCAGGCAAAATTGGTGTCAAAGCTGAGCAGTGCCCTCATACAGTCATGAGTCTAGTAGAGTAATTTCTGTGCTCACCATAATGACATTTAATGTCTCCGACAACCTCTTTAAGCTAATTTAGCCACTTGTTGGCAGCCATCTTTTCTAAGTCAAGCTTCGAGACTGAAATATATGCGGAAAGCTCTTAAAGCAATTTCCAGGTTTCAGGACTCATTCCTGCAGCACTGTATTGAAAAGCTCACCTGGCCTTGCTGGATGAATTCAGGTATTACACTATAACCTGTGGGGGGATAGGATGTCTACATCAAATGTGATGGCAATCCACCCAATAGGTGTCAGGACGACTCACTCAAAATCTTAAATGTCATCGGAACGGTCGTGTTAGAGTAAAAGTCAGAGGATCACCCAAGTCAGTCTGTAGAAAATGTCACGGCGGCTGAGATCTCTCAGTCCGGACCAAAGTAGCGGGCAAACTAAAAACACAAAGGTATTATCATTCTGACATTAAATCCAAAAAAATGTATGATATTATCAAAATGCCTGAGGGGGGATTTCCACAGTTCTTCCCTGGAAGAAAATATTCTGTGTTTCTGTGAGTATTACCGTTCCTCCAGCGGTTCAGCTCAGCCTCCAGTCTTTGTACTGTCTCCTTCATTGACCTGTTCTTCTCCTTTTCCTTCTCGTACTTCTTCTTCCACTGCTCTGCTGTGAGCTCCAGGTTCACGGTTACAGTATTTCTAATGGTCTTGGCTCTAATTGGAGGGGATGCAGGGAGAAGCAGAGACAGAGCAGGAGAGAGAGGAAGGGAGGGAGACAGTGATAGCGTGAGAGGAAAGCATACAGAGAAGTGTGAGAGAACGGCAGAGACTGGAGGAAGTGTCAACAAGGGTATTTCAGCCCTGGCTGCTCAATGAAAATGGGCTCGCATCTCATTAATTGGTATGCAAATTGGGTTTCTGCCAACTGTGTTTGATGGTGCATGTAGTGAGGAAGGGGTATATGGAGGCGGGAGTGAAAATGTGAAAGCGCCTTAGCCTCCTTTAAAGAACAGCAGTCACACGGTTCATAAGAAGATGGAGTGCTGTACGTGGCTATAAATTATTGCTCAATTATGACGCAAATAGGCGGCGTCGCCCGAGTTGAAACATTCATGATGCTACAGCAGCGCTCAGCTCCGGCTGTGAATTTCACATCAGCGGCTATCACTTAATTTCACACTCCAGCGAGAAACACTATTCTTATATCCCCTGATATCGCCAGATATAAACAGAGCTGTCTCAGGTTGTGTCATCACATGACACTTTAGATAGCATCTTATTTGGATAGCGTAGGTGATCGAACATCAGGTGGCAATAAAGTTAATGTTGAGCAAAGTGGTAATGGCTAATTCATATGCTGTATCTATGCACTATGTGCCCAAATAAGCCAACCATATAATCTATATTTCTGCTGAAAATGCCGCTGCTCCCCCTCAAACTCCTACATTTGTGGACCTTTCTCTGAACCCATTCAGTCACTTGACATGTTGATAACACCGGAATATTCAAATAACATTAGTTAAATATCCTGTCATGGTATTGTTGGTATTATATTGATTTTAAGAGAGAGGTTAGGAGTGCTGTTCAGCAGCTGAAGTGGCTGACAGAGGGAGATAAGCAACCAAATTTTCTGCTCAGTAACATACAAGTGTCTGCTGTGGATTCTGTCACTCCCTTTGCTTGGTCATACATTATTTATTTCAGCCAACTCTCATGTCAGTCTCTATTTGAGGAACACATTGGTCGGGGGAAAAAAAGGCTCAGGATGCACACGGAGGCTTTTTGGGAGAGCTAATTTCCATCTGCCGGTTCCCCTGAGTTGACAGAAAGCAATAGGAGTGGAAGGCTGGCAAGCACACCAAAATAAAAATCAAAGATTAGAGGCGATGCTTTTTAAGGAATCCCATCACGATCAGAAATCAAATCGCAACACAAGACGCTGCCTCCTAAGCACGGTGCGGGGTCGTAAAAAAATGAAAGCAAGAGGCAGTAATGTGTGAAAAGCATCACTAAGTTTAGCAGATTTCAGCAGAAACACATCCCAACAGCAGCAGCTACGCGAGACAGAGCGGCAGCCCAGGCCTACTTAGCGTGGCGGCAAGTTACCGTTGGCCAAACATCAAGGTAGATTTGGTCTCTGCATCGTTGTAGCTGGAGGGAGAGCAACAGATGAACATGGTGGTGCGACAGTTCCCGCCCAGAGAATCCTGCAAGATGCGAGTCATTTTGCTGTCACGGTACGGCACATGGGATTTCTGCAAGGAGATGAAGAAAAAGACAAAGATATAAGAAAAGACAGACAGAAGAGGATTAAAAGATTGTGGATGACATTCTGAATTGCTGAACTACCAAGCGCATGCCTTTTCTTTTAAAAAATGAAAAACCGGGGTGCTGTGAGCATTAGCACAGAACAAAGACAGAAGAGGTTTCTCTGTTTGCTGCATCATTCACAGTATAACCCTTTTAACCGCTGGAATGTCTTCAAAAATACTCCGTCCTTGCTGAATGAATAAAGAATGAATGCCGGCAGATTTATGAGAGATTTGTGAGGCATTTACAGCCAGTGAGGATTACCGCTTTATTAGGAGTTCCCTGAGAGTTAAAAAGATGATAATAAGAGATGGTGAGTGCTTAAATTGCAATGATAAAGCCTGGAAGGACTGTTGAGTGAGCAAATTTACTTGTTGCTTATATGGAAATTAGTTACCAGCTGTAGCAGCACTGGGGATTATGGGTGAGGGGGACAGAAGACTAGCTAGCATGTCACTGCAGTTAAAACCGGATTACAGTCATCTTATCTCTAGGGCCAAGGAATTTAAAAATTCTGCTTTCTAAAATATCTGCTATCATCTAATGTGTGATGAGGAGGGAAAAAAAAATCGGTTGATATTATTTTTTTCATACCGTCCACTGCTGCAGCACCTCTATTCACCCGCTGTCTGGCCACTCTGCCTGTCTGCTCTGATTGGTCAGCTCTCACAGGCCTGAGCCGATGCTGAACACTGCGTTTCCGCATCATCACTGCTTATGTTTTTACAACCACAGCCATGCTGGCTGTATAGATGTGACACCACAACCTTACAGAAGTCCTGACGGCTTGTTTGGAGGCAGTTTCTCAATACAGGCTGTGTGCATTTCTTTGTGGATTGACATTTTTTTTATATACTATTATAGTATTTATACAGCACTTAGACCTGCTTTGTAATCAAAGAGGACATGGAAATCTCACTTTCTACAATGTCAGAACTTCAAAATACCATCAGCAGCCTGTTAGCTTAGCTTAGCACAAGGACTGGCAACCATGGGAAGCAGATCAGCCTGTCTGTGTACAGGCTAGGTATCGAATAGCTATAGTAGAGCTCCCAAACAGTTCATATTTTCTTTTTTTCCTACAAAATTCCCACAAAACAGAAAGATAAATATAAAGTGGTTAATTGAATGTTTTCCTGGGGATCATGTGGGAAACTATCTCTGAGCGGGTAACAATAACTTTCAGTGGTCCTCCCTTCCTGGAGAAAAGGGGTACCGGTGGAAGGAGTCGGGCTAGCTGAGACATGTCTTTCACACCAAGCTAAGCAAACTGACAACAGCTTATCGACAGTACAGATATCTCTCAACAAGAAAGCAAATAAGCATAGTTAAAATATCTTTAAGCATCATTATGCAATGACGGTGCTAACTACAGACAAAACTCAATACGTCATAACAATGTTGTGTGATGAAACGCATGTATGTACTGTTGTGAAGTGATGGTGTATGGCAGAGCAGCTGAGACACCATTCATCCTGTGACAAAACACTGTGCCATCATAAATGATTCTTCAGCTGTTATTTGGAGGTAAAAAGTTACATAATGTTGCTTTAAGGTAGAGTTTGGTTTATAGAGAGACTGGATTCAATCGTTGTACTCTGTGATTTGGCTTCGAGTGATTGTTTATGTCATTTGGCACAAAACAAACCCAAGACGTTGAAGACGTTTAGGCTGCTCTAATCTAATACGCTCAATTAATTCACTGCAGCTTCGACTCAATCTCGCAAAGCATATTGCTTTGGCAGCCGAGTGTGTGCGGTGCCAGTTTAATACAAACAAGGGGAAAGGCATTACGCAGTTAGGGTACGCGAGAGGCCCGAGCGATAAGAGAGACTGCAGATAATTTTTCTTCCACCGTACCGTTCCCTCGGCCAGCGCTGAGATGACGTTCCCCAGGGCCGACAGAGACTTGTTGATGTTCTTGGCCTCATCCAGCACTGCTCCCTCTGCACCTGTCTTACTGACCTGACACAGATACACACACACACACATCGGAGGAATCAGTTCATACAGCACATCATCAGCATTAAAAGTGTTTATTTTGCTGGTACGCTTCATCTTTTGTAACTGGAAAGTGAAAGGGAGGTTCCTGGGAATTGCTGTGTAATTTGGTACTAATCATACGGAAAATGCAGGCAGTATCCAATTAGCACACTTACAATTAATCGATTGTAATTAATTACTAACTTAACAAAGAAAGCATTTTAATCAGTACACAGCAGACAGATGCAAAATTGTTAGGCTAGTATACAGGGGAGCACCTAATTCATCATATCTTTTGAACACAGCTTTTAATTAGTAAATAAACAAATAATTAATCATGGTTATTTGGGTTGAGTGGAGCGGTTTCTTTTTTCAAGTAAGGTCCTCTGGAAAGCAATAACTGCCTTTAAACTCAACACAACCAAGTTAGCTCAAATAACTCTCAGAAATGTGTCTTTGTTTTTAATCTTATTATCAAAAATGAAATCTTCTCTTCAGAAAAAATTGAAGCAATTAAAGTACGTAAAACATGATAAGAAATGCTGCATGTCGACCAGCTGCTGAGACGGTTTATGCAGCACATCTCACTTTAAAGGCACACCACATCGAGTCATAACAATCGTCACGGGACACAATTATATACGGCGAGATAATGCAGAGCTTAATTACAGAGGAGAGTTAGCTCTCCTATCAAAGCCTTCTGTGGAGCGCGCACCAGCTTCCTGCTCAACAGTATTTCGTAGCAACGCTGAAGAAGTTGTTGGAGCAGAACCATTTCCTTCTTCAGCCCTGGGGACGACCAAAACAACTTGCAGTATCAGCACTTAATAGCTACAAACCACGGCCGTCAGCATCTATCCTGACTTTATGACCATCTACTACTATAAGCACATACTATTCTATATTTTGCATCAATACTATCAACTATATACTTCACCCGGAGGCCATGGGTCCGGCCCAGCTCTGTCTCTAATGTATTTTCTGTCTGCTCTCCAGAGTATGACCTATGTCCTGCAGACAAATTGTCTCATGGAGGCTGTGATGAGGTGAGCTGACTCAGATTTCACCTGAAAGGCTTTGAAACGAGGGAGCAATACGTTGTTTGTCGCTCGCCTCACTTTCACCCCTGTCTTGGCTGAAATCCCTTTCAAAGAATTTTCGAGAGTTTATTGGAAAATGGTATTTTGTCTCCGTCAGTGGAAACAACTGGATTTCTCAAAATGAGCAAACACTAATCCTGATATTGCATCAACAACAGACTAAACCCAGCCCTCGAAATAAGAATCGGTCCTCTGTCTCTAAGGCGGATTCTTTATAATAATGTTCATAAATAATGAGTTCATAAAAATGCAGTGCAGAGCAGTAAAGTAGGAGTTTTAAAATGCTTTGAAGGTGAAGCTATCATATGTTGTTTATCTGTTTCTTTGATGTCAAACTGAGAAGAGGTCCCAGAGTTTATGCATTCTTTTGTTTTCAGTGGAAAAACGCTGCATTTATCCTACCTTCTCACTACCAGCGAGGTCGACCAGGTACAGCTTCCCACTCAGCTTCTGCTCTGTCTCCACGTTTTCCTGTTTGATGCTTATCAGGAAGATGCTGTGGCTGCGGGAACTGTGCTCATTCATGTCTAAAGAACAAAGTGAGGAGAAGAGAGACTCCTTACATGAAGCCTCATTATCTCTCGTGGGTGGAGTCGTTCAAACCAGATGTTCCAGATGTGCATTTCTCACCTTGGCCTCCTCTCACCTTAATACTGTTATACTCGAACTGTGACAAAGACATCTGACATTGTGTTCTGACAAGTGTCTGACAGTGTGAGTGTGGGAACATCATGAGGATCAACAGTGTGTGACTCACTGGTGACAGCAACGTGACGGTTGGCCTTCCCTTCATCTATCACATCCATCACTTCCTCGGGGCTCGTGACAAATCGCTCCGTGCAGCCCTGAGTCAAAGACAGACACGTGCAAACACTCATTTGTGCGGTGAAGAAAACAAACAAACATCTATACAAACATTCACCGACAAACCATTATGCACATCACTTCTGCACAGACATTTTTAATTCACACAAAGACGACAAAAATATTGTATGCGTGAAACAAAGGAGATATAAGTCCTAATTAATCAATTCATGACTTTTAGTGGAACTCTCCACCACAATGAATATATCCCCAAAGTGTCATAGTATTCTTTCAAATGCACAATAGCCTACGTATATTTCTGCTGCTAAGGTTCCACTCAAACAAGACAAAACAAAATATGGAGTCTGATTTTGTCATGAAGTGGTTGCCTTCAAACAGCTGAGTGGCTGCCAAGCTAGTTAACCAACTTCCTTCTCAACTGTCTGACAAATTGTGTGATTTGAACACAGATTCGGGGTTTGAATGGTTTTAGGAACATTGAAGATAATGTAATTAGACCTACACAACTCCACAAAATACATCATATAAGAAACCATAACCCTAATCTCCAAATTTTACGCATTATGCCTTTAACACAGAACCACAACTCCATCTACATGGTGGCAGAAAAAATCAAACTCAATTACGTCAAACTGCTGATGACTCACCTTGACATATGGGACTCTGTATTTGTCTTCGTGCACTGACAGGTTGGTTTTTGTCACTGGGATGTGAGGGGGAGAAAAGGGAGAGAGGTCATTGTGTTACCCAGAGCATCATCCGTTTATACGTGAGCGTGCAAATGAGCAGCTGCATGTGAATGTGTGTTCTTACTCCTGGCACAGCTATAATCAGACCTGACTCGGTCATGTATGTGAGTCAGACCTGCAGACTATGTGATGCTCTGGCTGTGAATCTTTTTAATGGAGCTGAACTATTTTCTTCCCCCCCAAAGTCGCAGAGAGGTTAACCGGATGCCTCCGCTAATGTCAACGAACAAAATGCTAATTTCTGGCAAAGCCACAGATTGGCCCCGGTGCCTTCATTTGTCATTTCACATTTAAATTCTCATCGATGATAATTAAATTTCACATGATTGTGGAGGCTGTTTTTTCCTTGAGGATTGTGTGCTTGTGTGTGTCTGTGTGCTTTAGCACCCTACAGTCACTTTTTCTCTGTGGAAATACCTCCACAGGGCGATGTTCTCTGAGCTGCCTTGATTCATCTCGCTTGTTGTCGAGTCTTTTTTTTTTTTTTGTTTGCGGCTTAAGTGTTCCTCGGCGGCTGTGAACTCCCCTGCATACAGATGGGCGCTTTTTACCACTGTCTCTGGCTCAGTTAAAGATGCAATCACAAGGATGCTGCCTGACTCTCCTTGTCCGTGCTTCTCTATGATTTTACACAGCTTATATATCTCAGTGATCAGGGTATGAACTGCAGTGTTGTGGTGTATTTGTCTCTATAATGCGCAAAAACCAGAAAGCTTTATTGCCCGAAGGAGAAAAGCATGAAGGAAGGCATCCTGGATGTTTGTTTTTTTTTTCAAATTCAACTACATCAGTAAAAACTGCTTGATGTTTTATTCTGTTGTTATTACTCAATGATTACTGTGATGACCAAGAGCATATGTTTTTCTTCGAAGGTGTCAAAATAAAATATCCAGACTTGATTTATCCCAAAAACATGCAAACATGCTGAGTTATGTTTGCAGTCTTCCCCTGAGAGGTGAAGAACAGGGTGAAAGAAAACAATAAACTACAGCAGCACTACTCTATTCATCCTATTGTGTTCGGGTCATAACTCTAAAGGCCATAACCCTAAAGCTGCACTTAAACACACCGCAAAGACTGTGACTGCCATCAACCATCTTGCGCGTTCTGTGCCTGTGTACAACGAAATACCTCTCTGGGGGTATACAAACCGTGGCTATGATTACACGGCATTTATTGACACTGCTCTTGTTAAATCAGTGGGATCTCTGTCATCGACGAGTCGCTGCTGATTCTACATGCTCAATCAGCCAAAAAGCCGCTGACAAGGCAAGGGCCAACGGAGGCTCACCTCCACACCGCCTTTGTTTTTTCACACTAAACCAAGCATGACGCTGTTCCAGTGTGTCATCTCATACAGCACGCCAGCGTTGTGGAACCAAAAGAGGCGTGACAGTACGGCACATAATGTCGAGATATGTGGGGTTTTCTTTTAGCGTGTTTCCACCCGGTTTCTACCCGTAAATATCTATAATCACACGGATGACGTTCTAAAGTGCTGTGGTTGAGATCCAGACCCACCGTGCATGGTAGAAAGTGACAAAGATACTGATTTTGCTCTAAATTACACCACACAATCAGCAACAGTAAGTCGCAGACCCAGGCTGGCTCTCATTTCCAGAGAGGGATGCAGTTGTCCGGGGCAATTTCACGGAAAGACTCTGTTAGGAGGGCTGAATGTTTTAGACAGTAACTGCAACGGCACAATAGTGGAAGGCGACAAAGTTTTTGTCCGAAATAACATCACGCAATCACTGCCAGTAAAACAGCAGGAGCTGCCTGGCTCCCGCTGCCGGGGACAGACACGGGCGAAGACGGGCGAAGTATGACGGAGAGTCGGTAGGTCAGACGAGATGACAGCGCATGACCTGACAATGGCTGACAGTATGGTGTGTCAGGGCCTAAACACTAACCTTGGAACATAAGACCCTGGGAGAGCAGGTATGTAAAAAGGGCAAATGTAAGGAATTACTTCATCTTAATCCTTTGCGCCTAGCTGTAACTATAAGGGTTTGAATTCTTAACTGTGTGCTGCCGGAAACCTTTGCAGTATTCACAAATGCGAGTTGTGTTTTTACTGTGTGAAAGCCACCTGTTCAGTTCATCAACACACCATCAAGCAGGTCCCGGATTTTATCCATGTAGATCTCAAAGTAGGAGACCTGCAGCAAACAAAGAAACAAAGATGGCGCAGCTGATATTTGGAACACACACAATAAAGGAAGAGATGAGGGGGATGTAAAGGATGCTCATTGTTCAAATATACACAACGGTGCTGCAGTAATCTCTCCTCCTCTGGGCCTGGCATGGTATTATCCTCTATTAGAAGACTGTTGTGTACGAGCAAAAAGAGCACAACAAATACTGTAGGATTAACATGGTTTGTATATCATGATTTATTGATGCTTGGCTGACTCCACTCAGCCCATCCATGTGAGGATTACATCAGACCGCCCGAGCTCAATTCCCACTGAATGTTTCATAGTGTGTGTTCAGGGAAGAACATTCCCACCAACCTTTATGTGGAATTCTAGGTTCTCGTCCATGGCGAATATGTGTTCGAAAATGTCTTCTGAGATCCGGGGGATGATTCCCATTCCCTGGGGGTCGTGAAGGTTCCCCTATGAGAAGGAAAAAAAAGACGAGGTAAGAGCACGAGAGTGAAGCCAGACTGGGATAAATGCTGACCCTGGGAAGAATTAAGCAGAGAGGATAGTAAAAGGAAGAAGAGCTGCGAGGCTTTTGACTTGAAAAGGAACAGGGTTGTTTCCCAGAGAGAGTTGTAAAGGAGGTTAGTGGCCACAGAAGGCTGTTAGGGCGAGATAGTGAGCGATGACAGTGATGGAGAGAGATGTACTGTCAGGGCGAGCTCGGGAGGAGATATAAAAAAAAAAAGCAAGTGTGTGTGTTCATGTGTGTGCGCCGCGGCAAGAAGCCTTTTGAATTATTTAGCTGCACTGTACCTCCATGGTGTGTGTTTTTCCAGAGGAGGTTTGACCATAGGCAAAGATAGTCCCATTGTATCCACCGAGTACATCTATAATGGAAAGAAAAACAGAGTGTTAAAGACGGAAAAAAAGCAAAGATGGAGACAATGTGGAAAGAAGAAATATCAGCAATTTCAGCATAACAGATCCCTGCCAGACGTGTAGGTAAAAACAATAACAAAACAGCAGACAAAGACAATTATTTTGACCTTCGCTCCACACACAGATCGAACTGTGCCTCAGAGAGCCTCCGCGCACTTAGAATCACACGGTATTCAAGCTTGGTTAGGAGCTGAACGACCTCTGTGACTGCACACAATAAACAACATCTACCTGCAGTGTTAAAGTCACCAGGAGGCACTCGGTGAAGTACCGAGCAGGTATAGATATATATATTCCCTTCATCACTCCAGTAGGAGCCGCAGTGAAAGCAACACCTCCACCGCCGGTCGAGGTCATAAAAAACAGCACATGGCTTGAATGTCATTTTGCTGACACAGTCTAATAAACGCCTGTGGTAAAAGTCAAACACGGATGAGGAAAAACACATCATCCTGAAAGACCGGGTGCCACGGGTCAGCTGACCGCAGACTAATCACGGTGTCTCTCAGCTGAAAACATACAGTAGCCTCTTCCCCTCACTCCTCTCGCTCCCTTTCACCCTCTCAGCTCTCAGCTCGGCAGCGAGTCTTCCTCCGTGTCGTCGTGCTTGTCAAAAGAGGCTGTTTACGCCTCATGTCAACATCCATCCTAGGCGATTCCCTCACACGTGGACAGCTCTAAGTGCTGTGTGAATTGTAGTTGTACCCACAATGTCCCCAGACTCCCTTAAAAAATGTTGCAATGATGAGTGTTGTTTAGTGAGGAGGCACTTAATGAACTACTGTCCAGAAAAGTCTTAATCATTTGTGCATGTTTGTACATTGTTTTTACATTTGACCAATACATTAACATTTCCACTTAAAACTTTATAGCCTACATGTGTGTCACCTGTGGTGAGAGTCCCCAGGCTCCTTCACAAAATCATGCAAATTTGAGAATTGTTGAATAAGGGGAAGCTAAATCATTTTTTCGTGAATTGGCTATGACAAATTCTTAATCATTCCCACCTTCTGGAGAATTCAGCATCAAACAAACCACATTAGGTATTGTTCTTTCCTTGTAAAAAACAGTGTGTCTGTTTTTCATTTCTGTTTTGTGTTCCACGTCTAAGCTGAGTCTTATCTGCCAGCATTTAGCAGCTGGTTGCACAGAGCTTCAACACTGAATCTATGACACGATTACAGAATTCTCCTCCCCAGATATCAAATTTACAAAATAATGTAGCTAATAGTAACCAACATATACTTCTTTGATGGGGTTAGTCTAGATAAAGACTAGAATACATTAAATAGTGTTGTTTAGTCGGGAAAAACTGCAAAGGTTTGATTACTGCTGCCTGTGAATAATTCTTAGTTATTTGTGCAAATTCGGCAAATGTGATTATTCTGATTGATCTGATTATCCCAGTGATGTACAGGTTTATTTGCAAATGGAGCATGGAAGCGATGGGATCACCAGAGTTCACTTCAGCCGGCATGATAAAGAAACTTCCGTCATTCGTTCTGTAATAAAATGTCCGAGATATTTAATCTTATTAGCCACCAAGAATTATTATCAGACAATTTTTCGACATTTGCCCTCTTTGGTTCTACAGGTTAAGACAACACTCTTACTGGCATCATATTTGATATCATATTCAACACCATTCACAGAGCTTAAAGCAAGGAGCTGCTGGAGAAACTTCAGTACTTTGGTTTGGCCTCCGCTTTTAAGACCTTAGGAGATTTACTGACTGAAGCATTTTTTTTTCTCTCACTGCACAAGCGCTTCATCCAAGTGCTCCCCAGCGCGCTACAAGTGATTACTGCCTGAAAAAGCCCCAAAAATTTAGAAACAGGCCCTAAGCAGGACACGACATTTACAAGCCACATGCTGCTGCAACAGCCGGGCTTTGACAGCGGTTAAAGCGAGATTATGAGTCCAAAATGTCGAAGGTGAAGCAGATATCCCTTGGCCAGTAAATAAAAGATGAATAAAAATATAAGCGGTGCTGCAGCGGAGGCAGGCAAGACCACAGAAAGGTGTAAAATCTCCCGCTACTCAAGAGTGGTAACCAGAGTGGTGGGAGAAGTTTAACCGGGCAGCCGATCATACCGAGATGTGTCACCAGCAGAACCATTGTTTACCTGCAGTACAGTGGTTCTGATGTGCTGCTCTGGTGCCTTGTTTTTTAACTCGATTGATCGAGTGGAAAGTCAGGATTCTGTACCATCCGGGGCACGAAAAAGGTGCAGGGAACAGACAAACTGTTCTGCACCAGTTTTTGAGAGGGTAGGTAGGACAAATAATCATGGATCATCATAGTTTTATTGCTTCGCGAATCATGTGGGGATGCATGTTGATGTCAGGTGTAGTGAGATCCAAACAGAGCGGGTCACATTGGAGAGTATAGAGTATACAGACTGTTGGGATAAAGACAGCTAGGGATAAGCTCACGAGACAACAAAAACCACCACAGAGGAAAAAACACAAAAGAGAAGAGACAGAGGAGAGACAGCATGGGTGTGAAAGGAGGAGAGTGAAAAGGGCAAAGAAAGAGGCAGCAAAACAGGGAGAATCAGAAAGCTGGAAAAAGATAGAAAGAGTAAACACAGGCATGCGTCTCCAAATGTTTCTCCGGCCGTGCTCGACCTCTCTGTCACCCTTTTTTCCCCTGGTGCAGTTTTCATCTCATTTCTAAATTTTTGCTAAAGCCACAACCTTGAATTTTTCCGACCCCGCTCTGCGATTAATCTGGCCTTTTTTTTTTTATTATTTCCATCTTTCCTCGGCCAAGGTAATCTCACACGCTCTAAGTAATCTCTCTCACCAAAATCAATCTGTTTCTCATGCTCCGTCTAAAACTAGCTCAATGGAGTTTCACAGTCGCTTTGAAGGTGGCATAAAAAAAAAGAGAGACCCTAACAGAGGGAGAAAGAGCTGGACAGATGTAGGCAGACGCAGACGGGAGGAGGGGAGGGGTGAAGCAAAGAAGCTCCGAGTCCCGAGGGGATTGGGTTTGTTTGATCTACGGCCGTCTGGGTGCGCCAGCTTCGACGTGTTAATCAGAGCATTTCGATCCTTGTAGCTATACGCTTTGTGGCTGCATCATATCATGGAAATTGGTTTACTCGATGCTAATGCGTGCAGTCAATGAATACAGTGTAAACTGACAAAGCCATTTGGGGGGAAACCCACCGACGCTGTGATTTAAACTGTATTGGCTTTCTTCCTTTTGTGTCACTCGTGCACTTTTGGATGGAAAAAGACAAATCGCATGGTGCCTCAGTTGCACAGTGAGTAGAGCGCATGCCCAGTGTGCCATGGCTGTGTCCTCACCACAGATGTCTAAGTGTTCCAGTCCAATCTGTGGCCCTTTGCTGCATTTCGCAACTTCCCTCTATTATGCTGTTTCCTGGCATTCATCTCTGACTGTCCTAAACAATGAAGAAAAGGGCGGGAAGTAAATATGAAGGCCGTGCACTCGACTCACCTTTGACGATCTGCTTGGCGCAGGCGTTGTAGACCTGCTCCTGGGTGGTGCTGGTGGGGAACACCTGGTCGAACACGTACGACTTCCCCTGTGAAGTGCCGACACAAACACAGTCAGCTACACACAGTTTAAAGAGCGCTTCAGATTGTTGTCAACACCTCATCTTCCCCCCCCGTGACTCGCTGTAAAACCCAGCCTGGGAAGTTTGTGAGGCAGAGAAGAAGGGTGTGCGCGGGACACTTCACGCATCATGTTCATCACTAAAACATTATGTAAAGCCATATTGTCACAACATCAATATTTTCCTTTATGCTCACCGCACATGCTTTATGGACGCTGTGTCCATCTGTGTGTGTGTGTGTGTGTGTTTATTAGGCCTGAGCAGCAGCGCAGTATATCACATTTAGAGCCCCATCTGTCTCCTTTGAGAGGTAGACAACCCGAGTGCAACTTTGCGTCTAATTTTATTTGTGTGTATTCTGCACTATTGACAGACAAGTGGGTGTTTTGAGCGAGTGCAGTGCAGCATGAAGCCTCGGGCTTAAGTCTGCGCGACCCCCAAGAGAGACAAAGAGAGAGATCAGGTCGGAGGTGAAGCCATTAGAGGCAGTGTTCAAGAGCTTGAGGAGCGCAGTGATGGAGTGGAGAGGAGAAACGGGAGTGGGGGAGCGGAAATCGGGCGAGGACGGAAGAGAGTAGACGACCCAAAACAAGTGATCGCAAGTGAAAAGGGCAAGGTATGAGAGGAAAACAAGGAGTAAAAAGGGGGAAAGAGGGGAGAGTGTGATTTGTAGGTCGCATGTCAGTTAACCAGCCTCGCAGTCAGCGGGGGAACAACTCAGGACAGCCGACCAGCCAGCGATCAGCCGTTTAACAAGCCACAAAGCCAACCAGAGATATGCCGATTCAGCATGTCGGCTTGGATTGCCACTTAACCAATTAATTAACAAGCTAGCATCACTTAGCTGAAAAGCCAGTTCATCCGGTCATCCAGTTCAACATATTCTGTCCCACATCAGCTAAGTAGAGTGCTTGATGAGAGCGGTCTAGTCTCCTTAATAAAACATGCCTGACAGCTAATGAGCCTAAATCTATGTACAGTGTGGGAATTTATGAGTGTGTCTGTGTGTGTGGGTGGATGGACGCAGAGGCAAACATACATCTATATGTGTATAGGGTGAGGCTGACGCAGAGTCACAGAGCAGTAGAGCTGCAATGATGATGACTTCCGGTGGGTCGAGTCTCAGCGCAGAATAGACCCCATGAACTTTTGGTGCAGATCTGACATTTTTTTCATAAACTTCTCAGGAAATAAAGCATCTCAAATCACATTATCACCTGTACACAATGATTTATGACTTAATTGGCAGGCTGTGCATCGCTCAAATGGCATTATTTATGTTCGAGTTAGAGTAATTAAAGGCGCAGAGGGAGGAGACTCATCTTGGCTCTCGATCCGTAATTAACCGGAGAAAAGTGACTCAGCTGCATCTCTTTCAAGCCTGTAGAAAAGGTAATTCATCCCAAGACTGACAATAAAGGTTTCTTATATAAACTGGATGTTCTGTTTAATGGACACAACTTATACTGGCCACAAACCAACAGTTCTACTTTCTGTCCTTATTATCTTGAGGGTTGTACAGAGAGTGGGAGTGCGACGTTACATAAACCAGGCATTAAATCCATACGAGCCTCTGTGACTCTTGTCCTATTCATGCCCCCTGTAAGAGGAAAGAGGTAGATCATTTTCCTGTGGGGGACACACATTTATGTTGCTTTCATTATTAAGCTTAAAATCAACTTAGAATAAGAAAACAGGTCGGGTGTTTAAATGGTTTAGACATGGAGAAAGGAGAGAGCTGCTCCAGCCCGCTACCACACAGGCTGCGCCATCTTGCATGCTTTTATTTTAGATCGTTCTTAATACTCTCATCAATTGCCACGCTAGCGCTTTTTACAGTTACATAATCTGCTGTAAAGAATATGACATTTTAGTCAGCACATGCCCTTTACATAAAAGCCATACAACTCAGCAGGATGCTCTAAACAGCGATTATTTCTGCCCCGGCAGTCTGTGATGAAAAGCAAAAGAAAACACCAATAATCCCCTGCACCTCCAAGTATTACATATGGGCCCTGCTGCCTCTCAGCCTTTTTTAAATGACACATCCAACAACAAGCCAGACACAAAATCCCAATGCACGCTAATTTGTCACTGGCTTGAATAATAAGTTCTGTTCCAGGCTTTCAAGGATGACTTCTCTTTCTGTTTAATCCCCAATTCATCATGTTCCCTCTCTGTTCGCCGGCACATTCGTCTCGTTGGATTTCAAGTCACATTCAATTTCAGCGACTTTGAATTTATCAGTCAATTTGTTCACAGGACCTTCCACCACAGGCAGTACAAATGTGTCACAGTAAAGACTTGTATTGGTCTATGATCAATGATGATTGGTCACTGTTTATTTGTGACTGCTGGATGGCCTTTACAGACACCCTTCAAAATCCGGCTCCAAAAGCCCAGAGATCCCAAACTGACTTTTAAAAGATATTATTTACACCCTCAACATGCATTTGAGCTTGTGCATCCACTGTAGACCTAAAGAAAAGAGTCTAAATAATGTCTCTTATATTTGGGGTCTTCCAGAGACTTGGATTACACAGGAAAAGCTGTTTGGAGCCATTTAGTTTACTGTTTCAGTTGTTTTTTCACATTTTAAAACAAGCACCCATCTACTTCAGTTATTTCGGAAGGTGCTGCAACGCTGTTTTCCTGTGAAGCTCAAGAGATGTTCTGTGGACAACGAATTTTCACCTGACTTTCCATCGGCGTAGGGTTGAATTTTCAACTTAGCCCGTCAGGGCAAAATGAGATATGAATAATGTTAGCCTACAAAGCAGCTCATTATCCCTTTCTGTGTTGCCATGGATTAACATGCTTCCTGCTACTGTTCAGTCAGTTGATATGATGGGACAGTAAAACCTGCATCACGAAAACAACGATGTCAGTTCAAACTTGTGATCTTGTTCCACGTTTTTTTTATGTAAATGCTTTGACCAATATATTGATTTGACTTGCTGAGATTAAACAAGACTTATTTCAGTCAGTCGGGAGAATCCGGTTGTCTTTCTCTTGCTGCTCAGTGTTTCTGTTCTGTTCCTATTTTATAAAGAAATGCCACTAAAGGAGAAAAAAAAATTCAATTTGTGCCACTCCCAAGAGCTGTGGCTGAAAAATCAGGCAGCGCTACTGCAGAGTGGAAACATTTAAACAATGACCTCCCACTTCACAGACCTAGCTCTGCATAAAATAATTTGTGAGGACAGTTTGGCAGAATCCAAGCGCATTTCTCCTCCTCCAAGACGAACTGTTTGGCTTTTGTATTCAAGTGCTGTAATCACGTCTGCAGGTACAAACAAGCTCTCCAACGCAACTGATTAGGGCTGACTCTGTTCCCATTGAGCCATTTTTAATGCTACACACATGCAGAGGGAGGGAGGGTATCATGACGTGGTCTTCATTGGGGTGAATAAAATGAGTCGGTTATATAAGCTGGATGAAAAACAACCCAATGCCAATCATTTGTTCTGCTGGCTCCACCGCCGAAGCACTAATCTGTTCCTGTGCTGCATAAATATGATAATAACATAAATATGCCAGACATTCTGTAAGCCGTCTATCTGCCTGTCCATCTAACTCCCGGCCACTCAGCCCCGGCTAGGTAGCGAAACACCTACCTGTTTGTTTGTGTAATTTAACGGGTGTCTGTTCAATTATGTACATGCATGCTGATGTAGAGCGCTGTAATGGAAAGCAAAGTGCACGGGTGCATATGTGAGCGTGTGCAGATAATACATCTAATTATGCCTGTACAGCACACGCAGGCATTGTTCATGGCCCTCAGCTTTGTGCGCGATGTCAAACACACCACATGCCCTGTCCAGCCTGCAATCTGCTGCTGTCTGCCAGGAGACAAAGAGGAGGTGGGTTTCAGGCGGAGGGAGACAGAGCGAGAGACAGAGAGAGAGAAAGGGAGAGACAGAGGGAGAGACAGAGATTTAAAAACTGCAGTAACAAACAGAAACTGTGAGAGTCATCGGCAGTGGGCAAAGAATAGCCGACAACAAGACTGAGCTGAACAGAATCAAGACAAGAAATGAGAGTAAAAAATATAAGACATATCGTATAATGAGCGTAACAGGCAATGAAAAGCGAGACGGAGAGACATTCAAGATCAGACATCACAGAGGAAGGGAGTCGGAAGACACAACGAGAGACACGATCAACTGAAGGCAAGAAAATGAGCTAACACGAGCCAGGAAGGGAAAAAGGAAGTGGATGAAAGGTTGCAGCAGAAGCTGTTGAATATAGATGGAGGTCTTCTGGCACACAGGGTTTAAGGCCCATGGGACTAGTGAGGCCCCTCTCCAGCCAGAGGGCTTGGCAGCGGTCTCACAGAACACGTGCATGCAGCATAAGGACACGTTCAAACCTTGTCCTTCTGTCTGTGTGCAAACAGTAACGAGCCGCCAAACAACAGAGGAACCAGGAAACACAAACACACGCTGAGGAGGAAGCTTCTTGGCTGAATCCTTGGTAAACTTTGACGGCTTAGCCAATTAGCAGCTACCAGGTGGCTAATTTCTATTAGCAAAACACACATTGCTATGTGTATTCAATTCTGCATTTGATGTGTTTTCATTCATGCATTTATGCTCCATAGCGGCGATCGTGTGGCTGGGGGCTGAATGTTAAAGTGATAGCTGGGGTCTTTTGACGTGGGATTGTAAGACGTTCTTATCTCTAGTCAGTGTATTTACCTGCAGCAGATAACTGTGTGGAGAAGCAGCGCGTAGCACCAACAGGGAAGCAGAATATTGTACTGCTCAACAGGACTGACAGCAAGATGTGTTTTTCCCACCTAAAAGCCACACCTAAAAAAATATATACCTGTTTTAGAGTATGCTATATTTTGAACATTTCTGGGGTTTTACATTGCCGTCAGACAGCACTTTCCTCTGGGACCACATTCCCTCAACCGTGCAACGTCAATATTCCTACGCACAAGCGCCGCTGTGCCTGCCCTGCATTGTAGTACGTGGCTGTCTGAAAATGTAAAGCACCAAAAGGGTTCAAAATATAGGGTACACATAAACAACGGTCTGCCTCCCTGTCGGTGTTCAGGCTGCTTCTCTACACAGGGGGAGAGCTGACAGTCACCTACTGGAGGTAAACACACTTGCTTGGAATAACTACTTCATACAGCCCGACATCAAAAGAACAAGCCATTTAACATGTTGTAGTTTAGCGTGTACGCATGCTAACATTAGCTAATTAGCTCTTAACGCGACTACAGCCGAGGAAGATTGGAATGTCACAGGTTTTGCATTGGAAGGGTTGTGGTAGCACCAGCGTTGCTACAATTCATCCTGAGGAGGGTACTAATGTGTGAAGGGAATTGCCTGGTAATCCATCAAATAGTTGTTGACATTTCAGTCAAAATCAAATGTCAGCCTCAAAGTGGCAGTACACAAAAAGTCATGGCTATCACCAAACTCAGGAGGATGCTTCTCTTTGGGATCGAATTTCAAAAATGTCATCAAGATCCCTCAAATAGCCCAGCATTGACATCTATGCCTTTAGCATGGCTAAAAATTATTCATATGTGTCACCAGCTAGACTCTACACTTTCTCTGTAGTGGAGCTTGTAACATTGGATATATTAAAGCTCCAGTTCAGCTTTAACATATCTAACGTTACAAGCTCCAATACAGAGAAAGTTTCAGAGAGAGAGCATGGACGTATCCATAGAAAGTGGCTACAGCTGAGCTCCCCCTCCTGCGGCGTCCTGCCCGCCCCACACCTCCTCACAGCCTGCACACGGCACGAGAGGAGAAGAAGAAACCCCAGCGCTGTGCGGAGGAGGAGATATAGAACTGCTCGCTCTCTCTCTCTCTCTCTCTCTCTCTCTCTCTCTCTCTCTCTCTCTCTCCGTTTACTCTGATCAACATTCTTAGGAATAAATTACAGTATGATATATTTCCAACGTTTTCCCCTGATGGTTCGAATAAGTTGCTTAAGTTGACACTGATCGCTTTTAGGAAATAAAGTCGCTAAGAGGGTCTGAGAAGTCGCTAATCTAGTGATAAAGTCGCTCAGTTGGTAACACTGCTGTTTCGATTCAGTATCTGGCGCGCGATTGACACATCGCATTCTTGATATGTTTTGGTGTGAACAGGTGAGCGTGAATATGTCTTTTTATAAGAAAATGGTGCGAAGAGTTCATGTCAGGGTTAAAGCAAAAAAAAAGAAGAAAAAAAAAGTCCAACATGGCCGATTAATAGGAGACAAGATGCAAACAGTGCTCTACGTCACACGCCATCTACTTCCAACCTTTTCCCACAGAGGTTTTTCACTGTAACTACATCGTGCTACATCCACCAACAGGTATTACTCACACGGCCTCAAGAAGGTCACTCGTCTGGAAAACACTGACCAGCTCCTTCATTTATTTTTTTTACTGTTGAGGTGCCATAATACTATCCACAAGAGAAAATTCCCTCTACATGTGGTGAATATGTGGCGACTGCCAATACTTGAGCTGTGAGGGGAACAATACTGTCCAAACACAAGAAAAACACTCACACACATTTAGCTCCCCATTCAGAGGGAGGGGGTTTAATTCATGTCACGTCCTTCCTCCTCCATCTCGTATCAAACCCAAACGTCCCTCCCACTAACCAGCAGATATATAGCAACACATTTTAAAGGCAGAGCTGGATGGGATGATAAGGAGATTAGGCATGTGCTTCTCCTCCTCCTACACATTGGTGGGCTGACAGGCAGGCGGCTGCTCATTTTGTGTTCCGTGGCTCCTTTGCAGTGGTTTTGGTGTTGGTGTGTAAGCTCCACTAAGGGCAAAGAAGGGAGAAAAGAGAAGGGAGTCCTATATTCCCCTTATCAGACTCTGTGTGCGTCGGTCTTTGTCAGTCTCTCCCCACAAACTCATCAACTCTCCTCTCTCTCGCTCTCCTCGCGCACACGCAACACACACGCACAGACACAAGTGAGACCGACAGAAGAGAGCAGTTCAGACTGCCAATGCCTGCTCCATCCGTCAAGCTAATCAGGCCTCAGCTCCCAGATAACAGCATCATTAGCGGATCTTCGACAACAGAAAACCCATCCAAACTGCAAAAGCTCCAGTGGCGCAATATTACCGAACATTACTGGATTTCAGAATTCACTCCAGTCTGAGCAGAGTCGACTGGCACAATGCCTTCAGGCCAAAGCAGCTCGCAGTGCTTCAGATATACAGTAGGGAAGACTGAATGCCGGAATGGAGTGGTGACTATATTTCTGAGCTGTCCTGCACCTATTTTGTATGTATCACATCACATTTCTGGGGCTGTTTTACTAAATGTCATGCTCAGAGAAGCAAAGTTTACCACCAAACATTGCATTGTTAACACCCATCTGGTAATTTTACTTATTTCCCTGCGTCGAGCTGTTTATTGAAGATCCACACACTGAAGTGGAGCAATTAGTCCTCCGTCAAAGTGGAATACTCTGCATAATTTATCACTGTGAGTGAGGGAAGCAGTAGGCAGAGAAAAACGGGGGGAAAAAAGGAATGAGATTGAGCTCTGTTGTTGAGTTTCCACAAAAAAAACAGAAGCAACATCAACCTCCCAGGAGACATTAGTGGAGTGAGAAAAGAGGGAGCACATTGGCATCCAGCTGAGGAGATGGAGCAACTGATCGTGAGAAAACAGATGAACTGAGACGACAGTCCAGAAAATGACAGGACAGGCAGACACAGAGAGAGAGAACACAGCAACACACATGCTGGCTAGATCTCCTTTGATTGAATTCCGAGTGTGTCTGGAAGATGACACATCCACTCCAAGTACGGCACAACCCACCTGTCTTTTTAGGGCTGGATATGAAGCCTCAAGGCCTCTTTGATAAAAAAAAAAATTAAAAAATATGTGTCTGCAGCAAAGTCAGGAAACTGTACTGAAAGCTGACAGTGAATGTCTAGTCACATTCATAATCTTGTTTACTTATTAAGGATGAGGTCCTAATTTTAAATCCATTTTAATCCATCCATTGTAATTCACTCAGATCCATGTTTGTGGCCACCTGGCGAATGTACAGTAAATCCGATATTTGCTCCTTCTTTCCGCTCTGTTATCTGACTCTTCAGCTGCTAAATGCTCCGACAGCTAGTGTCTCACTGTGTCTGTCTGCTGTTT
Source organism: Acanthopagrus latus (assembly GCF_904848185.1). Lineage (NCBI taxonomy): Eukaryota > Metazoa > Chordata > Actinopteri > Spariformes > Sparidae > Acanthopagrus > Acanthopagrus latus. The sequence goes on along the minus strand of NC_051044.1, from coordinate 11,846,615 downwards.
GATAATGAGCAGGTAGAGTAGAGTGGGTTTTTTGTGTCCTGCAGCTGAAAAACAACACTTACAGAGTGAAGACAGAGAATCAGAACAGTAAAGTTTTGGGCCAGACCCAAAACAATAAGTTCACCTCACTTTCTGAATGAAGCTCCATAAATCTGAGTGGAACTGCAGATTCAGGTGATAAATATCCGCTGGTTCATCACTAAGTCAGTGCTCCAGTTTGTCACATTGTATTTGGCACATTATTATTACACTGTAAAATCTGACAAATTGACTTTATTTAAAGGAAATCCAGGCAGCCGATTACCTAAAAATGAGAAGCAGTACAGTAGTCTAGTAATTTTTAAGTTTAAAACTTTTTACAAACTCATACAACTTATAATTAATAGTCTACCTTACTTGATAATTCAGAGGTAAATGGTGAATATAGCCACGAATCGACCAGCATTTTGGGGAATTCACTTTTTTTCTTTCTTGTCTCGAATTAGATGAAATGAGAGGAAAAGCCGTCACGCTCGTGTCTCTGTGTTAAATCTACAGCAGCTGGTTAGCTTAGTTTAGCAACAAAGACTTTGAACACAGCACAACAGCTTGCCCTCATAAGCCGACTGATTAATACATAATATCTTGTTAGTAACAGGTTGTTATGCAGTGACTTCATTGAGTCTTGTTGTTATGAGGGTTGCCAGACAACCAGCGAGACATAAACTGCCAATTAGAGGTGAAGCCGATCCTGACATCTCTGGGCAGAGGCAGGAGGCTAGCTGTTTCCACCTGTTTCCAGCTGTTGCTGAGCATTACTAATGAAGTGTCAAAAGCTGGTAAATTGCAAAAAAAAAAAGAAAAAAGAGGCCATTTAAAGGTCCAATTAGTAAGAATTCCCAGCTTGACATATACTGACACTTTGGGATGTCAGGTGACCCGACCTACAATCCCAAAGTGTTAGTATTTAACAGCTGGGAAACCCAAAGCGTCTGTATTTGAGGAGTTGGGAATGAGAGTGAAAAATCAACTGTCTTACAAATTGGACCTTCACAATTTTACTATTTCATGACAACTGAGCAAATGTTATCTGCTGATGAAGAACTTGTGATAAGACTGCAATATGGTGGCCCTGATGTCAAAACACAATAGCATACAGTAAAACACGCCCAAATACCAAAATTGTACCAGACACCCTCATTCGGCCCTCATACTGTCATCATGCCCCACAAGGTATGTAGGACGGATGAATGTACATGGTGCAGGCCAGATGTGGTAAAAGTGAGAATTTAAAAGATTTTTACAGTAAGAGTAAGCATAACATCACATAACATCTGTACAGAGTTGGTAGTACACGGCATTCGTGAAGGATTATCTCGGTATCAGCATTGAAGCTCAGGATCACATCGGAACAAGGATCTCGACATTTTAAATAATACAGCCCTTTCTTTATTGTGTGGAAAAGAGCTCAAGTCCACATGTACAACCAGGAGAGCCAAGAAGAACCTCTATCAGCAAAGTACACAGACAAAGACACCTAGTTCAAATAGACTGGCAATAAGGATCCTGCAGAGAACAAAAGAGGTTGAAAGAGAAAGAGACTGAAACACTTTTCAGCGATGACAAAGATGCCTCATTATCTAAATGACACGTTGACTGTTCCAGCGTTCGCCTGCAATGTCATGTCTGATTGGGCCTCCAGCCGTCACATGCCTTCCACTTGTTTCCCTTGTAAATTTAAATAAATCCCACAAAAAAAAGACAGAAATAAACCTTCAGAACGAAATGAGTTGCCTCACATAAATTGGGATCAGCGACCTCGGCCTGAGCAATGAGCTTCGATTACAACCCGAGACGCTCTGAGGGCCCAGCTAATAGCTGTCCTCCCTCTCACAGGGAATATTTGATGTCAAAAGATACATGGCCTTAAGGACTTGAAGTCATCACCTCCATTTCAGCCAACAGCCACCTGCGCTCAGCTCGATCTGAGAATAACTGAACCCAGTCAAAATTAATTCACATGAGATAAAAGCTTGCTCCTGACAGCATCTTTGTCTCTGCCTGTGCTGCTTCTAGCACGACAGGGAGGAAAGCCAAACTCATTTAGCATGACAATACTTCGGGAAATCTTGGTTTTCAGGCAGCACGGTTACCTCAAAAAGCTCCCTGTCTAAGTGCTAATACAGCTCCGAAAGTGTAAAACAACCCAATCAACACCTACTGACGCTGAGGAAATAGACTGTGTGTCAATTTATCACACGTATAATTCCATCTCAGTGTTTTTCGGATTAAAAAGAGGGGCCTATTTTACCATCTGTGAGGGAATATGACCACAAAAACTAACACTAATGGAGCTTTCTTCTTGAGAGCGAAGCCATGCTAAGAAAGAAAGCTCTTAACCGAGCCATCAATCCCTCTCCACCAGTAATTCAATTTGCACGCAAGCCTGCGAGCCAGCTGCATTGGCTAGATTTAGGCGAGAAGTAATGCTCCAATGAAATGATAATGCGGGCAACTTATAATGCAACAACCGCGGACATCTCTCTCGCTCTGTGCCAAATTGAAATAGAAGTTCTGTGTGGTCCTGGTCCGCGGTTTCAATTAAATCTCCATCCAGCGCCTCGACACTGAGACTGATCCTCAGAAGCACAAGTGCCAGAGGAAGACACTTGGAGTAATCCACCAGCTACGCTAACGAGCTGCGTCACACCAGCCCCATTAATGACCACATGTGCCAGGGAATGAATAATAAATGACATGGAAGAAGAAGACTTAGAAATGTGAAAAAAAAAACATAGGCTCACATTTCTATCAGCTTGTGTACGCTGGCAGCAATTATCAAACCCAGTGAAGCGATGAGAATAGCTGGGTGGAAAATGAAGCAATCCAGGAACTAGTAGTAAGCAATGATTTAAATTTGCTGTAAAAAATCAACAACGCGGCTATGGGGATTCTCTTTTGTAATTCAGCCGCGACTAATGACGGAGCCACGCAGCGAGGACTTCAGATAATGAAAAGGCCCGCAGAAAAAAATAAGAAGTGAATGGTTTTAGCAGTTTGCATAAAATGTAATTAATTAGAAACACAAGGAAATAGATGAGGTGAAGCGGGAGGGCAAAAAAAAAAAAAAAGACTTGTTGTGATAATCGACGTTCCTACCGGGTGCCGCAAAGAAACGGCTTCATGGTGCTGTAGCCTGGGGAACTGTTTCTGAGAGTCTTAGCGGGGACCAGTTTGGGACCATGTGAAGATTAAAATAAGCCTCAAATTCATGTTTGCCAAGATTTTCCAACTCTGTTGAATACAATCCTACATTTAATAAACCTAGGACAAAAAAAACATAAAGGAAAGTGTGCTTGAAAGCAAGTCTCCCCTGACTAAACAGAAGAAGTGACCTAGAGAGGGACGTCAATGTTCTCAAGTGACAGATCAATAAACTGAACTGTGATTAATTAAAGGAAACTGAAGTCCTGTGCATCCAGAGGGCAGAGATGCTTGCCTCGGTCTCCTTGGGATCTCCTCCTTGCTGGCCTGTTACCGTGTTAATATAGCACCGACTGCTTGGGGTCTTGGCGTACGCACACACGTGTGCAAACATGTGCGGTCGGATGCGATGTTCTGCCCACAGGCGCCGAGGGCAGACGAAGGGACCAGGCGGCATCCGGGGCAGGGCCGTGGCTAATGAGCAGAGGATGCTCCATTAACACTCCCCGGAGCTGAGAGCCCGGTCGTCACAGCCCACTTCTGTCATAAAGGGACAGAAATGGGCAGGAAAAGTGTTGACGAACTGGCACAAGCTTATCTAACCCTGGCATGAGTGCACGCTGAGTAAAAATAAAGACGGCGGAAGGAGCTGGCAGCTAATGTGCTGCTGAGTGTGGCTGCTGACTAAACTGGTGTCAGTTTAATGTTAATAGAAGGGAGAAGATGGGAGGGAGAGCTGGCAGCCCTTATAGATATGCGTTGTTTGTCGAAAGATTAAATTCACAGGGTACAGTGGTGTCGATCAGAATATTGATTTCGCTCTTGAAGCACGGCAAAATTAATCTCAGCCCGTTTTTCATTTGAAGTTAACTTCAATACAGTCACTTGGGCCCCTTGTGTTTAGGCTCCTGATCGACAGCAGCTTCTCCCTTGACGCCGTTAAAACCTCCATACCTAACGTAATGAAACAACAGGCTGAGCAGAGCTTACGCTCTCACATCCTCCCAAAACTGCTGCTGAGTCATGGGGAAATGAGCAGCAGGATCATTACACCATGAAATACAGCTAGACGGAGAAAAAAAAAAGTGTGAAGCGAGCTTTGAGGAAGAGAGAGAGAGAGAGAAAGAGGAGGGGAGATGAGGTCTCATCCCAAGTGGCAGCTGCTCTGATGGTGGCGTTCAACAGGGGAAAAAAAAAAAAATGAGAGCAGATCTTGACCCTACGCAGCAATCCCATTACGCTGCCTAATTGGATAGGGTGTGTGCAGTGCAGTGATAGAATTAGAGCACTAAAGCGTGCACCGGTGCAGGCATGAGGCGAGCCCTTTGGACCTCCACCTCAGATTCTGTTTGGTTTGTGGACAGTTAAAGCCGCGGCAAAGTAATATCCTTGAGGAGAAACAGCTCCAGTGGAACTATAAATAACAAAAGGTATGAGACCGGTAGACGGCTTTACCCGGTGCCCGACATGCACTGTCAACAGTTTGTTTCAACAGCAGCTGTTTTCCCCTCCTATTTTCCACCTAATCAAGAAATGCGAGAGCAGAAATAAGGAAATCAGCTCTCAGGCAAGCACGCAGCTCCATCAGCAACCAGGTATCCTACAAACTAAGTGGCCACTGATGAGTAATTGGTTAATTTTTAACAGCTTTACGTGCGTATTTTCTGCAACGCTACCACAGCTTATGATCCTAATTCATTTTCATAAATCCCAGAAAGTGCTTTCAGGAGAAAAAATAAGTTCCTTCTTGTGGAAAAAGCAAAGCCCAGATAAAAAAAATTGTGAGCTTAACTGCGGTATACTCTGAACCTTTTGATAAGATTATTCTAATCCTCCATTCTTCTCCAAAGATGTAAACAAGGTGCATTTCGCAGCAACATTTAACACCCTTGAGTTTCTATAGTAGACTTGTAAGTGCACAGGAGAAGCGCAGCCAAGGAAAGGTAATCCATAGCATTATAAATGGTGTGCAGAAAATAGAGAATCAATAGTTCTTTTATGCGTACATTTCATTTGGACTCAGGTGGAGGGATCCATTTCACCGCAAATAAGTTCACCTCCTGCCATCTATCAGGGCCAACCAAACCCCCCAAAAATCAAACCGCTTCGCGGGGCAGTGACAGCGAAGTCAGTGAGGAAGTAAGGGACTTGATATAAAGGCAGTTGTAAACTATAGTGAACACAACCACTCAGTGTGTAAACGCACACGGACGAACACACATTAACAGCCCGAGGTTGAGTCTGACGGGATAATGGCTGACAGTTCGGGGGAACAAACATGAAGACCTTTTCTTCTTGTTTTTTGTATTTTGGCTCGAAACTGAGTCTGTCTGGTCTTTCTCTCTGATGCAGGCTCATTAAAATTGTACCTCTAATCTTAGAAGTGGTGGCTCATGATAAGGAGGCAGACCTGTAGTTGAAGATGCTGCAGAGTAAAATCCAATTTGGAGATTTTCACCATTTAAAATGACTCTGTGGCTCTTTTCTGTGTGTCGCCCTGGAAGCCCGTCATTGATTTATGTTGGATTTCGACACTGACCTTGGCTAAATGTTGACCCCATAACACGTATAAAGTCATATAATATAAATATATTGACCTTAAAGGACAACACAGTTTCATACTGTTTCACTTCGTTTATATGTGGCGGACCCTGTCACCTATTTCTAGCTAACAGTGTTCTGGGACCTTATTTCCCTCTGAGAACGTGTTTATTCAGTTAAGGAAAAACGAAATATATCTGAGTTTGCATTATTACCTCATAAATATTTAATACTTTTAATATTCAAATTCTGAGTTCAGTGTCCCTTTACACAGACTGACCACAGGCTTGTGTTAGCAACTGAGAGAGACAAACAAGGGCAAGGTTGGATTTTTTTTTTTTTTTACATCTCATTAAGTTCCGCTCACTTGTGGCCAATACAAGAGTGATTAATACATGTACATTTCAAACCCTCGCAAGGGTTTGCAACAACAGCAGCCAAATGAATCATACAGTTATTTTGCTTCGGACAAAGGGGATAAAGGAGATGCTCCTTATCGTCTTCAGTACTCGTGAGGCTCCTAAAGCTCTTGCAGCTTAAGCGGATAAGACAACAAACCATTATGGGGTGAATCGCTCGGGTTTTTTTAGACTCCTAACTCATACCTAATCATCATAAACTGCCACTGGTATGATGCATATATGCATTCAATCCATTTTTTAATAAGTCTAGCCTACACAGAGAACGTATGGCACTGGCATGTAATATCTATATGTCACCGCCTGCGAGTTGAGGGAAAAAAAAAGAAGAAAAGAAATTCCATATCTCGCTTCCTCAGAGGCGGCCATGATCGTTTATTTATTCATAGAACTGAATCCAAGGCTTGATTCATCGTGGCAATCTCTCTCGCCTGCCAGAAGATTAGGAGGGACAATCTGGCCCTTGTGATGCTGCATTACTGCAGACAGTGAAATACTGGAGACAGCTGTGTCACTCCACTGTGGGGCAAACACAAAGGCCGAGCCCCGGGGCAGCACGGACTGAGTGTGCCTATTACTGTCACATAGACACCCTACAGGTGGCCACACTCGTGAAATGAAAAAGGACGCAAAGGAATACTGATGTGGGAGGTGACATATTGCTGTTGTCATTAAAATTACTCAGGGGAGAAATTGTGTTGCCCAGTGCTCCTGTTGGGAAGCAACATGACGGTCCATCTCACCGGTTAAAAAATGCAATCCACTTCTTTTATGATTCAACATTTCAGGGCGACTCCGCTCAGTGCTCTTGTTTCTGCGCTGCTGATGAGTTTCGCACAACTGCGCCACACGTCTCTCGTGGCACCGACTCACTACCGAGGTCAAGTGGATGCAGCTGTGTGGGTGACATCGTCCGTGATGGTAGTGAAGTCACCGTTCGGTCCCGGAGTGCTCAAGGTGAAATACAAGTCCAAGTCTCGGAGGTGACGTCTGAGTCTAGACAAACACGACTTAGTACTCCAGTCCGTGCCTGAATAATCAACTTAGGTTCAAAGCTGCACTAATCACATTTTTGTATTAGGGGTGGATCGAAGGTAAGTGCAAGTGCTGTACAAATGGGTTACTAGTAGACAAAACCATAGGTAACTATCACTGGACTCTGCAGTTTAGCACAGTTTCTTGGAGCATTTTAGCACCTCTCAGCTCAACATGCAGCTTTCCTGTTTTCGATTCACTCTCACCACTCTTATCAATCCGTGTCTTGGCCGCGGAGAGCAGATGTTTTCAGTCAAAAGACTCTTAAAGAGCTGTTCTCAGAATGACTCAGAAATAGACTGCTACCAAAGAACCCTCAGAATATTAGCCTCAGATTATAGTCTGAGAATGGTATTAGTCTCTCAGAGCACTGCTATCAGGAGGGAGTCTTTATGTCTGCTGGACAGTTTAAACAGAAATACGACTTGATAAAGAGAGATTTCCTCAGCTACCTGCAATTACCTGACTTCATTAGAGTCGATCTCAAAGACCGGTGGGATTTACATACTGGGACACCTGTGGAGCAGCTGTGCCATGCTGACCAGTCACTGTTTAAAACTATCTCCAGAGTGCATTAAGCTCTTATGCCAAGATTGATGATACCCGATAAGGACAGATCCAGACCTGGGAATAAATCTGGATGGGGAGCTGTGGGGTGACTTGTGCAAAGATGGTGTTGCCTCTACTTTAAACTCCAGATGTAGATCACTGCACTTAAATTAGCTGCATCAGGTCTATACAACCCCATATGCGCCTTAATGGAACATTTCTACATCCCACCTGGCAGTGCACCAAACTTCAGGTGTAATGGCAGAGGGTATGTGACATCCAATCCATTGGATCTGGATGTTTGTGCACCGCGTAGAGAAGAATAAGCCAATTATAAGGCTCACAAAAAGTTGGCTGGCATAGCTGCATACCTCAAGAGAATATCATCTATTGATTGAGGGACGTGAGTAAAACATTTCACAAGATGTAGCAAGCTTCTTTGGATTATATGGAGAACCTCCATATATACGAGGATTTGCTCATCTTTGCGATCCTTGAGATGAGATGTTGCACCAAGCCTCTCAGCCTCGTTTCTTTAATTTCTTCACTTTGTTTTGACTTGCTTATCCTCTGTTGTCTTGTTGATTTCGTACCGCCATTTTCTCGTTGCACGCTGTCTGTTTTAGAAAGGCAAAATAAAAATATTCAAAAAAATAAATAAATAAAGCTCATAATCTCACTGTGGGGGGACTAGCTGGTGAACATAGCGAAGCATTCAGCAGCTGGAGAGCCACATATTTCCCTCAGGAGTTGTTAGGCGCCAGAAGCTCATTGGACTTACAAACATTCATCGGGCCGCCAGAAGCACAACTCCCAACGCACGTTATTGCTCCGCCACGTCTGCTGGGTGGAGCAACAATTTTATGGGGTGATTAAATATCAGCCTTGTCACAGCCGAAATCAATTCAAACACCTTAAATAACTCTTGAAGAATACAATGTTTCTCTTACAAATTAAAAGTACAATTTGCAGACGCCATTAGTTGCATCGTCAGTCGATTTTAAACACTCCGGGGGTTTTGCAGCTGCGACCCCTCGTCTGCTCTGATCGGCAGCTAATGGAGGCTTACATTAGAAATCTTCAGACTGACATTGCTGTGTAACTAATACTTCAGTTTGCTCTAATTGTGCCACTCTTGCACTGTGCTTAGCCTGTCACAAACAAATAATGAAAATGTCTTTGTAACCAAACTCAACAGACAAAAAGCTTCACAGTCTTGCTTTAAGTAATCCCTGTTAGAGTAAGTAAACAAATACACATTAGCTCCACTGAAAGCAAATTCATGAAATAAAGAGCGTGTTTTTGCATTGTGTTCAATCTTTCTGTCAATTTGCAGCTCTAACAGTAGAAAGTCATGAATATTTAGCGGGAGGCTTGAAAAGATGCATCGCTTGTTGTTTAGCTGGATGCGTCATATTCAAATGCAAATCTAAGCCCAACTCATTAAAAATTAACTTGACATTTGATCAGGAGTCTACGTCTTTTTGCTCTGGTATGAAAACACTCCACATTTTTTTCACAGGCATCACAGATTCCCAATGTCTCGGGGACCCAGAGACGTCCCTTCATCAATTCAGGGCGCACCAACACACCATCTTCCCGGATCTTTAATCTCTCCAAGTCCCCCTCCTGTCTGCCACCCGGTTGCAGCCGAACCATCACTCAGCAACTCAAATCATTGCCTCTGTCAGTTAACAAGTTCTGGAAGGATCAGACAAATGTGGGGCCATCAGTGCTGCCCAGACTTGGATTGTTTTTTATCAACCGTCAGAATGTGAGCGCCTAGTTGTCGCTTCTGGGTCCCTGCAGTGTGCCTGCCTGTCTCTCGGCCCGATACTATAAATACTGATCCAATCTGACGGGCGCAGCATTTAAACTCTCAGGAGACTTTTTTTTTGTTTTGTTTTTTTTTTTTTCTCTTAACTTCCCGAGAGTGTTCCCGAGCTAAGAGAGAAACGCTACAGACGGGAGAAGACACACTCTGAATACATTTGCACACCTTGAAAACCCTCCTGCACGCCTCAAAAGTACTTACGTTCACGACGATGGAAACTGTACGCATGCTTTTGTGATTACAGTCATCTGAACGGAGGGGAAGGCGAGGGGCGGTCAGTACATGAAATTAATGGAAATGCAAGAAGGGAGCCGCTCCTGCTTCCAGACATTATCGGCTTTGAAAGCTCCTGCTGCGATACAGGAGTGTAGGGTAGGGAAACGGCAGCAGTACAGAGTGTATGTTGGCTTTTCATAGGTTTGATGATTTGACTTTTATTTCTACACACAGTTCCCAACTGTCATCATCTGTAGACTAATACGAAGCATGTGTTACCTCTGGCTAACACAAGCCTGATGGAAGAGACGCACTCACGTCAAATACAACCTTTCAAGACAGTGATTTGAAGATTTGATTGTCTCACCGAAATACACAGCTGTTAGAAAACCTGTTAAACGACAAGAGCGCACATCTGAATCAATGTTTCGTTCTTCATGCTGCCTTCAAACACACCCAGAACACATTTAAATCCAGCAGTCAAGGCTGACGCAGGAATGATTGACTTCAAGCTGTTGTGATGCCAACCTGCCATTCACAAATAGCATCAAAATAATGTGATAATGAGCGCTCACTCTGCTTTGAGGAAGACATCCCGCTGGTGCAACCAGGGTGTACAAGACAGCCACACAGGGGCATCTGCCCCAACAATGTTGTCTTGCATTTCAATGTGTGTGAGTGTGTGTGTTTGTGTGTGCATGTGTGTGTGACGGCAGAGTGAGCCGACTGGGATTTTTCTGCTGTCTTGATCATCACTTGAAGTCAACCCCTCAGGCCAAATGGGTGTGGATCTCTCTCACTCGCTCTCTCCTTTTGTTACTGCTGCAGAATAGCGTGTCTTGCATGCACTTCCTTGTCTATGTAAGTGTGCGTGCGTGTGTGTTAGCCTTGCCCCAACAAGACCAATTTCCATTTAGAGCACTCTAACCCGTCCACGGCACGTTGACCACAGCCTCAGATAGATCAACATTTCACAGCTTGGCTGATTTTCATCGCTGCTGCACAACAGTGACAGTAATCATCAGCTGATAATCAGCAAAAAAAAAATAATCCATTCACCGGACAGAAAACAGCCCCACAGAGCACCACCATCATGTCTATCAGTAGATTTGCAGCACCTGATAAATCAGCGGTGCATTAAAGGCTCACTGGACTACACAACAAACATCCTCAGCAATCAATCAATCCTGCATAATTTTCAGAGTCAGGAAACATGCCGGAATCCAGCAGATCGATGCCACAGAGGCAGGAGATGATGAGGCACGGCTTGGGATCACAAAGGTGGGGTCGAGATCCTAGTTCTCAGGATTTCACTCATCCCTGGGCTGAATTTCAAAAACGAAAAGGGAACGATTCTGGCAAATCATCACAAAACATGACATGTGTGGCAATTCATCAGTGAGATCAAGCCCCCCCTTTTTTTCTCCAGCCCAAAAAGACAGGTATCAGGAAGCCTTGTTGCTCTACACACACACACACACACACACACACACACACACACACACACACACACACACACACACACACCTGGATGATGTTGCAGCATGCTGATCAGTGTATTGATAGAAACTACACTCAGTTTGATCCCTATCACAAGCCTTTAAGCCCCTCAGCCTTGTCTGGCCAGAATCTGATGTGTGTGCCAGATGAAGAGTGTAACCCCTAGCGTCAGCGCTTATGGACTGCATGGAAAAGGTGACCAAAAAAAAAAAAAAAAAAAAGACAGACAGACAGACAGACAGACAGACAAACAGAGAAAGGTCTCGTTAAGAATAACTTACCCCGAAGATGACAGTGTCCTCTCTTTGAAATACAGGGATGAACTTATCTCCTCGGTTAATTTCGGACTTGTTCAGTGGACGAAATCGACACAACACCTTGATATTGCATTCCGCGTTTCCATCAGCCATTGTGAGGTATAAATAGTAAGTGGACGCGCGTCCACAAATATAAAAAGAGGGGTTTATTTATCTAAAGGGGGGGGGAAAAATCCCTGTGTAACCTTTTTCCCGTAAACCACCTGCACGCAGCCGCTTCTATACCCACATGCACAGCGAGACTGGCAGGCGAAGCATTTGGGAGAATGGGCAACTACGAGTTTTTGTTGGGGGGGAGAGAGACTACACAGCCGGATTCATTCAAGAAAATGTCAGACAAAAAGAAAAAGAAAAAAAAAAGAGGAAGCCGTTTGAAAGCGTTTCTTGTTTCAGGAAGCCCCTCGGAGCAAAACTTGAGCGCTGGAGGAGTAGAGGTGCAGAGTATAGTCCAAAGTGGTCCGCTCGGTGGTGTGTGGCCGGGATGCTGCCGGGATGCTGCCTGCTCTCAGGCATGCCTTGCATCACTGTCAGCCGGGCTCTCTCACTGGGGGCGGGGCGTGTGGAAACTCACGTCCTCTCATCAGCACCACTGAGCACAGGGACCGAGCGGCAGGGAGGGGAGCTCCAACTCCGCTCCTTATCCCCGAGACCACAACCGCGCTGAAAAAGTTTCAACTTGCACACACAGCTACAGGTAGCCTACTTTGTTCATCGGGTGGGATATTTGTTGTGGCCAGTGTTTTTTTTTTTTTTGTTTGTTTTTTTTTGTGGAGATCATCTCTTTTTTGTTTTTTTCTGGTCTGCACCAGACTGGCGGTGGTCGCCATGGCAATGCTGTTTTGCATGACAAGATGGGTAGTCATGTGGGACCCAGAGAGGCTCCATCATTTTTATTTTTGCCTTGAGATTTAAAGCGGCACTCCAGCAATCCAGCATTGTACTTTCATCACAGGTTTGAAGGGGACAGAGTTAAAGTCAGAAGGTGAAGCAGCTGAAGAAGATTTCCAGATACCCTCACTTTTACTCTCAGGGCTCGATCTCCCAAAGGCTGGATACCAGCTATTACTTACTTGTAAACACTGACAACCTCAGTTCTTAATTCATAAAGTGAGTCTTTTTCAGTCATTAGAAAGCACAAGAGCTGCAGAACAGGCCTACATTTTACAACTGTTTTAATAGAGGACAGTGTTTTTAATGCTGTGCCATACTGTGCCATCATTAAAGGTAAAGGTACTAATTTGACGATGCTTTATCCAACCGTGTGATTACTTAGCAGAAGTAGTTATCGGCTAGTTGTTACGTAAAATATCATCATGCCAATGTAAAGAAGTGCAGCTGATGTCTCAATACACAGCTTGTTTAATCATACATATGTGTCAGCTTTTCTGTGATGTTTCCCAAAACAGGACTCAAAACTGCCACCAGGTTGCCAGGTAATGAGGCTTTCACTGGATCTATTTTAAATGTCTCAAGAGATGATGTGTAGATGTTCTATATCTAGTATGTACCACGCTGAATGTGATGTACAGTAAGTGATAATTTGAGCTAAACACAGATGAGGTTTAACTGAGTTATTTCATTTGACAGTGTTTCAGGATTTTTCCTTATCAAAAAAAAAAATAGATGTACAGTATAAGTTTTAAAAAAAATACAATTGCCCACTTTATGAGCAGATAAATAAAAAGCAGGTATATAATAGGTATATACTGTAGCATACTGATTAATCACTGAAAACCTTTATAACACAACAGAGTGAATCATCTTCTCAGTCGACCACCTTCGGCGCGTTGATTGAGTTCTTTCTTTGTACCTTTAGCGCCACCGTGTGACGCGTCCGCCACAATTCAACCACATATTTTGGGAAAATAACGACAGAAAACGTTGTTTCTGAAGCAGATTATTTATGAAATGCATCACGAGTGCAACAAGAAACAGTGTGTTTGACGAGGGAGTCAAATAAAAAGATGCTAAACAACATAAATCGGGCCTTAGATCGTATTGGTCAAATGGTGCGCATGCGTAACGACGCTCACTTTCTCGGGTATGTTTGTTTCGTTGGTATTGTCAGGCCGTTTCGCGTTTTCCCATTGATATAGCGAGCACATCACCGCCCGCCCGTCCTCGCTCTCGACAAACCTAACGTACACGCTGTCAAATCAAGCCAGTGACCACATCAGCCTGTGAAACGTCCGCCGGCTGAGAGACTGCTGGCTCATCTATCGTTAGCTTTTGTTACAGTTTGACTCGGTTCATCGATCATTTGCACGTTTTAAGAACTGTTATTTTATTCTATCGCGATTTGTTGGTCTACTCTTTGCTTCCTGCAGACAATGGCTGATCCTAAATACGCAAACTTGCCAGGAATTGTAAGTGGCTAACGCTAGCAGACAGAGTAGCTCCATTGCTATATGGCAATGCTAGCTACAGGCTTTGACAGCTAGGTCAGCTAACGTCTCTGCTGTTTACTGTGTTGTCTGCGCATTGTTTGCAGTTACTACAGAGTTAGCGTTTTTAATTGTATTTTTTTGGATGCGTTTTTCAGCTAATGTTGTGTTCCGTGATACAAATAACCAGAGAGCAAGTGTTAGCAAATACGTTTTGTTAAATGGGCCGGGGCGTTGGCCAGGCTAATAACAATAAACTGGATATCTGATCCTGTGCCATATTGTTTTCCTTATTGTTTCAACAGGCCTTTAACGAGCCGGACGTGTACGAGACCGGCGACCTTCCAGAAGATGACCAGGCTCAGTTTGAGTCGGTAAGTGGACGTTTTGAAGCCACTTGATTTGTTCGTTTGCAGACTGCTAGCTTGGTCGCTGCATATGTAGCTAACGTGGCTATCTAACAAGTGTGTATACTTGAGATAACGGTAGTGATTTTTTAGTGTAATCCGTATGCGTTATCCCAGCCACAATTAGACGGCTAACCACACAGTTACTTGGCTTAATATTATTTATCAGTTGGCAAGGTACTGATTGCAACTCAGCAGTACTATATCAGTGCACTTAAGCAATGTGATGTCACTTAATGTGCTGGTATTTGTGAAGTTAACATTAATCGGTCACTGTGTTCATGCTGTCCTTACTAACACTGCAAGGCAAATTATTACTTGTTATCCACCTGAAGTTGCAAGATTTGATTATAACCACCTATTGCCTTAAAAGCATATGTCTCCATAGATAATATATATTTTGTGTGTATATCATTCAAAAGGCCAAGATGCCCTTTTAGGTTAGTGCCTACCTCATCTTCTATAAATAATGCATACTAATATATCTGCCGATATATTCCTGTAGAAAAGATATAGTTAAGTAAATGAAAAACTGTCTCTCAAGTGTCACCCAAGCGCCTTTTTTTTTTCTAATTAAAATGTCAAGGAACAAGATGTGCTGTGTATGTTTTCAACTCTGTTGTGATGTGGGTCTTGTGACTCTTATCTCACTGTTACCTAAGGGCAATGTTAAGCAGTCGTTCAGAGATGGTGGTTGTATTGCAAGAGTGTAGTATTTTTTAAAAATGTGGTATCGGTAAGCATTTTGTAAACAATTGAGGGATGGTGGTCTGACACTGCTTTTAAACATGACCAGCTGAGTGAATTCTAATTGGCGTTTTCCCTTCCATGTTTCCACATTCGTTCCTCCCAAACCCTTGCCCTTGTTTTGACTCTTCCCAACCCCTCCTGGGACCATAGTTTGTACAAGTAAGACTGGCTCCATTTTACTCTCAGTCAGCTTAATGCCATGCTTTTTATGCACGTTTTTTAAAATCTCCATATCCACTTTTCCTATCTCTATCGATTGGGCTGATGAAATGAAAAACAGATTGATGGAGTGACCGTTTTTGTGCTCTGAAATTCATCAATTTTTGATTGTTTTGAAGTGCAAGGAATTGATTCTTTTCCTCCTATTTGTGTTTCTCATTTAAACTGTTTTAAGGGAAAAATGATTGATAGTTCTTCAGCAGTATTTTGATTTGCTCTTTGACTGGGTCATGCTTTGACTAAGCAGTGAAGGTTTGTGTGTTGTGTGTGTGAGGGGAAAGTGTTTATTTGTTTAAGATATTTCCCTTTTTAACCTGTCATGTTCTAACCGTTGCTTCTTGCCTAACATCACTATTCTGGCTAACTGGACTTTTTAGGCTCCTATACACTGTGTGATAACATCCTGCAGGTTCATTGCATTGTCACTCTTTGCTAGATGCATTTAGAATAATAAAACATTTTTGCTGGCTGTATTTTGTCTGTTTTGGGACATGATAGGCTTTTCTATGAATCACTGCTAAATCATAGCATTAATGATGTAAATAGGGCAGATAAAGGCAAGCAGAAACATGCCATCACCTCCCGCAATCCATCTGCAACACTGTTGTTTTGAAAATTGAGCCAAATAAAATAATTTAAAAAAAAAAATAGTGGTCATGGTGCTGGCACTTAAATGTTCCACAACATTGTCTTCTTTGCCAGATTTATAAAAGGTTGTTTTTGTTTTGCCTCCAAATGCACTTACACACAATCCACTTACAATGTTGTGTTGGACACAGTGTCTGCTATGTCAGTACATTTTGGGGGGCATCAGATTGGTATCTGCGCCCTAACTGACATGGATCAGAAATTGTCCAGACATGATTGATCCAGATTTAGATGACATCTGCTGCCATTAAAAAAAAAATGCTGTTGTTTTTTCTAGCATCACAGCTATCCCTGGCCTTGTGTTTCTTTGCAAACAAAAAACAAACATGGATCAGTGTATCCCATCACATTTACTTTAGTTTTTAGATTTCAGTTGTAGCTGAAGTCACAGGGACAATTTTGACACTGTGAAGTCTTTGACATGGATATTAGTAGGTCACCTATTCTCTGAAACAGCTATCAGTGGATGTGACTCGCAGGGTGATTTGCGGCCATCTTGAGGTGATGACCACTGATATCATTAGTGTATCTGGCACAGCAAATCACACAGTGTATAAGACCTTGACGCTGGTGAACTTAATTAACTGCTTTGGTTTAGTCCAGCATATTAATTTTAGATGAACTGCATGTTAAAATTCTAACTTGTATGATAGATTTCTGTAACATAATGCATTTTAGGGTTTTCCTGACTTTTAGGTTTCTTAACTTATTAAACTGCCATATACCCTTCATATATACCCCCTCATGGATTGTCTTTAAACCATCAATCCCCTGCATCCATAGCATTAATGCTGTGAGACCTATAATGCTCTCCATGGAAGCATATAGTCGCACTGCATTATAAATAACAGTAAGGTATCAAAGGAGAAAGTAACTTCTTGTTGTTAATGGACCATCTTACCACCCTGAATTGGGAAAGAGAGAAAGAACTGGAGACACGAGAGGCAGTGTGAACAGTGTGTCTCCAGGGTTTTAGCAGCAACTCTCAGAGCACTGCTTTCTTTCTTATCTTCCCCCCGGCGAACTGTTCCTGCCGTGTGCATGGCATGTGATAACCACATTAATATGTGTTGTCTCTCTCTCTCTCTCTCTCTCTCTCTCTCTCTCTCTCTCTCTCTCTCCCTCTCTCCCCTACTTTTTTCTCTCCCTCTGCTCTTCCGTTACTTTCTCTAACTCTCTTTGGAAACCCAAGGAGCTGGTAAGAGCCTGACTAACCATCCTCCTCACTCCTCCTCCTCTCCCTCCTCCTTCTCACTCCTCCTCCCTGCATTTGTGTCACTATCTTGTGTTCTGTGTGTTTTTCCCAGTCTGTGTTTTAATCTGAGTCTCTGTGTGAGCCCCAGACTCATGCCATCTGTCTGTATGTGTCAGTGGTGTTTTTAATCCTACCCATAGCTTCTAGCCCATCATAATCAATCACTAGGAAGTTTTGATTAAATGATTCACATTTTTTGTGCTCCCCAGAATCACTAATCAAAAAAACGTCATTTAGAGAAGAAGGCGTTAGTGTCTTTGAGCTTTGGTTCTGCCTTTTTAGATTCATGGAGCATTCATTTTTATCATAGTAGACTCATAACACATGGACAACATATTTTTGAAAGATGGTCTTATGAGTCTAGAATCAGGCCAAGGTAAAACTATGGCTGGGATATATTTAATTTTGTGCATTTGTCTCTTGCCTGCTGGTACTCTAAATTATATAGAAATAATCTGGCCAAAAATAATGGCTCCGAAGCTCTTGTGAATTTTCATGATTAATGACTACAATGGCTTTTAATTTCTGAAGGTGTCTGACCTTGGTAAGCAATATTACATTCTGATTTACCACATAACTCTTAATCATTTTAAATCATATTTGGGGCAAAGATCAAGTGTAGAATTTCCTCTCGGATCTTACCAACCTGTCAACATATTTCAAGTCTACCTTGGGCTTTGAGACCTTCAGCTGACTGGCTCAGTGAGCCAAGGCTCATTTTTAAGTGTTGGCTTTCTGTTTAGCCTTACATGCTTTACATACTTTATGATTTTATGTTAATCTGATTTTATTTCATGGTGTTTTAATGACAGGAGGAGCTCTGCAGTGACAGTGTGGAGAGGATTGTGGTCAACCCTAACGCAGCCTATGACAAGTTCAAAGACAAGCATGTCACCACTAAAGGACTTGGTAAGTTGGTAGTAGATGATGATGTTTTTTACCATAACTTTTTACTTAAAGGGGCTCTGTAGTATTACTGTTTTGTGCTGCAAAAAACATTAGTTTATGTCGGTGGATTCAATTTCTTATATTAGGTTACTGTTGATCTCTGTTATTGGAGCAGAGAGAGTCACTTCAGAAGGTGCATAAAATCCCATCCTTTGGACTCCCACAGAAAAACCGACCCAAGTCTTTCACAAAGAAATCCACAGTCCAGCAGCATTAAACAACTTCCGCAGGCTTGCTCGCACAACTCAGAGAGACGGGCAAGGCCTTATTTTTCATGTCACGTTACAGTCACATTTTTATGTGCCCAAAAAAAGTTATTGATACATGTAAATTGCTACAAATCATTACATAGACCCTTTTAACTATTTCATGAAGGTAATATAGAAGCTATAGTTATAGTTAGTAATGATGTGGACTGAGAATCACAACAAATTATATATATGACTGTATACCATCTTTTTTGCATTACATAGGAAAGTGTTTCTATTATTTAGCCTAGCTTCATTTAAAACGAATGGGCTGGAGAAAATAAAAGAAACGCCTGTCAGTATAATGCACTTCAAAAAGCAGTTAAAAAAATGTATTAGTTGCATTAGTTTAGGCTAGGTGTACCTAATGAACTGTCAACTGGGTGATACTTCAGTCTTGTACTGCAAATTACATGCAATACTCAGTATATAAAACAACATCAATGTAATATTTACAACAGTGTTGCTCTTTTACAGGTGTAATTCAACAGATCCTTCCTGTTGATTATTTGCCTTCTTACAGCCCATTTATCTCTTTTTTTCAGACTTCTCAGACAGAATCAGTAAAAGCAGAAGAGTGGGCTATGAGTCAGGAGAATTTGAAATCGTGAGTACATTCTGTTCAGCAGAATTCATCATTCTCTTACAAGATGTTCCAAGTTGAGGGTAACTGCCATGTTTACATTTTTATTTCACTTACTGTTTTCTGATAGGGTTAAGGGATGTTTTTGTGTGATTGTTGGACTGGAGGCCATTTTCTCTGGATTTTACTCATTTTGGTCTTGTGTTCTATTCATACAATTCCTCTCTTATCTTTGTTCAGCTCGGAGAGGGCTGCGGAGTGAAGGAGACGCCCCAGCAGAAGTACCAGCGCCTTGTGAACGAGATCCAGGAACTCACTCAGGAGGTGGATGCCATCCAGGTGAACTGATAGCAACACACACACACACACACACACACACACACACACACACACACACACACACACACACACACACAACCAAGCATACTTCTCCCTTTGCTCAGAGGACTTGGCAAGGAATGGTACTCTGTGATTATCCAGCCTTTATCTTCCTGTCTGCACACAAATTCAGTCACCTTTCACAGAGCCAGACTCTCCTTCACTCAGTTCCTTGAGCACATCATTGTGTATTCATTCAGCAGAGTGCAAGCTTGTTGCTAGGACATCTTTGGTGGTGTTATATTTATGTCCAATTCTTGTTGTTGCACTACAGACCTGACTATCCAATGCAAAGCTTAGCTTCAGTTCACCCTGAAAATGAGTTTTGATTAAAACCAGTGTAGGTAATTGCTTTTCAAGACTTAGGAAGACCCTGAAGTCCAGAAACTAATTAAATCTTGGATGCCACTACCTTGCTTAGAAAAAGAACAGGGCCTGCTGTTCTAAGAGTCCAGCCCCGAATTCTAATTCAGCATGTGTATTGGCAGTTTTTGTGACAGTATCCATGGGTTTCAGCTCCTGCAGGTCATAATCGCAGAATATTCAGCTTGAGTGTAAGGAACAAGTTGCTACTCTGCTACAACCTCTAAATGGTGCTTATGAAAGACCTCTGCGGAGCAATTGACTTTCTCGTGTTAATGTGTGTCTGATCATCAGGGTGAAAGCAGTGAATGAGAAAGTCAAATGCTGCATGCTTCAGTGAGAACATAATGTTATCCACTCAGATAGACCAAGGAGAACACCAGAAATCTAACTGTGTGTCCAAATTAACTTGTGCCTGATTACTATGTAATATCATGTCATTGCCATGCTTTGCTATTGTTCATGTTAAGGAAGATTCTGGCATTTTATTTCAACTTATGTCTCAAAATTTTGACTGTTTTGGCTCTGGGGCATGTCTGCTGGCTTAAGGAAGACAAATCATAATCACCATTATTTTGGTCAGTACTGAGATCAGGATTAGGGATGGGGTGATTATCAGGGTGTATATTCAGCATTTTTCTGATTTATCAGTAGCTGCCTTTTATGTGTCAGATTGCCAATATAATAGATTAATTTTAAAATACACAGCTTTGGCTCTGGTGCATTGTGATCTCACTCAGTGTCCCACTGACAGCACTATCTGACTGGTTTCAATTCATAAGTAATTGCCTGTTAACACTAAATAATTGGTGGAAAGTGTAAACATAAAGTAGGAGAATATAAATACTTAATAGCCAATACTCAGTTCCTCACTTGTACTTGAGTAAATATACTGTACTTGCATAAATTGCAGTTAGTTAAATAAATTTCCGTTTTTTTTTAAATTGTGACACTGAAATTTTGTTTTTGGCTCCAAACATACATCATTTATCTGTGTCTTTGATTACTAATAATCAGTATTGGTATCTACCCCGATAAATCAGTTTTGGTTGATATAACACTCACTTTTTGACTTTGGATTTATAGATGCATCTTGTATTTATAATATAAACATCAAGACCTTTTTAAATATATGATGTGTACAACATGTGACAAAAGATTATTGAAATGCACTCTCTCATCCTCTTTGGATGCTCCAAGCTATTACTGTAACAGCGAGGAGAGATGTGCATCAAAAATGATGGCTGTCCTGATGTGGTTCTCACGAAAGACTGCTCACTTGATTGTAGTGAGCTGAACTAAACATGTCACAGCCTGGCTAAGAATGACTCTGGGCTTTTAGGAAAGGAATGAAAATGCACTACTGTAAAGGAAAAAGACGCGCTTGATATGTAATACAGCACAGAACAGGAGCATCAGAGATCATTTTTTCTCACTCGTCTTGCTGTCATGACCTCTCAAAGCCAAAATCATACATTCTGTTAATTACCTAGCCCCATTGTTACTCCAAATAATTCTCCCCTTGCTACCTCTGTTGCAAAGAATCAGGAAAAATGAACAACAAAAAAATGCTCCAGTTTAAGAAAGTATAGCAGGGACAGCAGTTCAAGCCTCCTAAAGCTTTCTGCATAAACTTACCAGATCATTTTCAAATTAGTTTTATTTTGTTATTTAATTATGTTACCCTTAGGTAGATCCCTGTGGTTAGCTGCAACGTCTAATTCAGTCCCAGGTTTAATTACACCCCTTAATTCTCTTCCATCTGAAACACAATGGTAGAACAAATACAATTTACATGTCTAGTGCAAGTGTGCATGTTTATGGATTCAAAACATTTTCTTTAATTTCCTATGATTTGTCATGGGATGCATGTTCTTAGAAACCAGACTTCTAGAGCTCGATTTCATCCACCACTGCATTGCTGTTTACTGCTGCATAGAACTCACTTACTCACTGATCCCGATGTTTCCTCTGTTTGCAGACTGCCACAAAGGAGAGCAATGCAGAGGAGCGCCTGACCCCGGTGGTTCTTGCCCAGCAGGCAGCCCAGCTCAAACAGCAGCTGGTTTCTGCTCATCTCGACTCACTGCTGGGACCACAGGCACACATCAACCTGGCTGATCCAGATGGAGCGCTGGCCAGGTGAGCTGAGAAGACGACAAGCATCTGGAAACTGAAACCGGAAGCCTAAAACTATCAGACCCTGACAGAGTGATGGAAAAAGTGGATGCCTTATTGTAGAAAGTGAGGTAGTCCGCAGAGATGGTTAGAGGCAAAGGAAAGGGGAATTCATTTTTCTGAGCCTCTGACTAAAATCCAGACATAAAGAGGGAGCGAGTAATAAGGGCACGGCAGTACAGCTGCTATCAGTTGCTCACATAAATCCTGCTGATCTGAGTGATCTATCTAGGGGAAACGGATGGACAGATGATTGAGGAAGGGGGAAAAAATGGAGGTGAGAGAAGGCGCAGGATGAAAACATAATGTTGCAATATGTCAGACCCAAAGATGACGAAGATAGAGAGGGAAAGAGATGGTGGCACAAGTGAGAGAATGGGAATAAAAAGTAATGAAAACTGTAAAAAGATCCAAGCTCACCTTGAACTTTACAGTTTACAACAAAGCCTTAAAAAATTGGTACCAAGAGAGAAAGAGGGCACAGCAGCACATGAGGGCAGATAACAATATTGAGCATATAATCCTTTTGTGTCTCCCTTTCCTTCCTTTCCCGCAGGCGTCTGCTCACCCAGCTGGAAGCGGCCAAGGGCAGCCGTGGCAGCTCTGCAGGAGACGGCAAGCCGACGGCTTCAGCTAAGGGCCCAGATGGAGTCGTACTCTACGAGCTGCACAGCAGACCAGAGCAGGAAAAATTCAATGAGTCTGCCAAGGTAAAGTGGAAGAATGTCTCGGATGTGAACGCATGTTTTAGCGGTATGATCAGCTAGACGTGTTTTTGTTTTCATTCTCATGAGATAAATGTCAGAATGTTTGATGGCAATAAACAGGACAAAAGGCAGGAAGGTGTGTGCGTGGGCGTTTTATGTGTGTCTCGTGGGATGCTGTTGTCACTGCCAGCCATGTGTTGCCTTGTTCTGTCCCTGTAGATGGCGGAATTGGAGAAGCGTCTTGCTGAGCTGGAGATCGCTGTTGGCTCAGGATCAGACAATCAGGTACACACACACACACACACACACACACACACACACACACACACACACACACATGCACAGAGGCATGCTTTCATACACACGTATATGTATATATATATATATATATATATATATATATATATATATATATATATATATATATATATATATATATATATATATATATATATATATATATATATATATATATATATATATATATCCTCTCCAAAGCCTTTCTCTTTCATTCACACTAATTCTGTTTATCTCTTTCACTCTCACACCAGCAGAATGTTCATGCTCCTGTTGCTGTGTAACCATCCACAAAGTGAAATTGAAATAAAATCTTCCACTTGATTTATGTAAAGTACGGGGGAGGCTTCATTGCATCTTGTTAAAATGTACCTCTCCCTCTTTGTGTTGATGTTGCAGGGACCTCTTAGTGCTGGCGTACAAGGAGTCAGTTTGATGGTAAGAAGTCAGCTACTTTCTTCTGGGAACACACTGTATGGAGTTTGTGTCTGTATTCATAACACTGTGTATCTGATGTGCAGCCAGAGAACTGGGTCATACTTCAAAGATGACATCAGTTCCTCCAAGTTTGTTTATTGCTACTGTGCCAGTGGTAAGAGCAAGGACACAAAGTTTTGTCTGCAAACTTACATATAACTTGTGTGTGTGTGTGTGTTTTTGCTTTGTTTCAGGACACCATAGAGCTCCTGCAGGCGAGGGTCAGCGCACTGGACTCTGCTACTCTGGACCAAGTGGAGGCCAGACTGCAGGTAACTAATCCATGTTCAGAACACAGAACTGCGTTGGGGGGAAATGGAGGCTTTTGATATAAATAAGATAATCAGTTGTAATTTGATTACAACTGCTTCATAGTTTTTAAAAAGAATGCCAAAATGTGCGTTTGCTGTGTTATGGGAAGTTCAATGACGAGCTTAATGTATTATCTCTATGTGTTCGTTACAAATATCTGGGCAAATCAAAAAGATTACTAAACTTCTCACTTTGTGTCTTTTGTATATAAACATATTTTTATTTCCTATCTTCATTTTTTTCTCTTTTCTCTGGCTCTGTCGTATTTTCGGAAGCCTTTTGTGATTGTCCCTTATTAAATAAACTTGACTAAAAAGTAACAACATAAAAAACAAAAGACTGCTTTTCCCCCCACAAGATGTCAGCCCTTCCTCTGACAATATAATGGTATTTACTATAGCATGCTCTGTCTTTTTGAAACATCCCCTAGCACTGGATGGTTATTGAAACTCAGTGAAAGGAATAGGTCAGTTGTTTTGTTGTGAAGTTCTGATGAAGACTTTTGAAAATGTATATTCTCAACTTTTAAATATGCCAGTTTTCCATATATTTGGTTAACTTGTGTTGAACCCACTGCAAGAAACTGTCAGTGTACCGCAGTATTGATATTAACCTAATCCATTCTTGTCTTTATTTCTGTTGTGTATCTGAATGTCCTCTGATTACCTCTCGCACAAAGATAAATAATTAACCTTTTACCCCTCCCATTCAGAGTGTCCTTGGGAAGATGAATGAGATTGCTAAACACAAGGCGGCAATTGAAGACGCTGATACACAAAACAAGGTTTGTAACCCCTGTACATTCATCAGTGCACACTAATCAAGTAATCATCTCAGATGCTCCCATTCAAAATGACATCTTAGAAGTCCACCTGTGAATCCTCAGTAACAAAAGACATAAAGATGGAAGATTTGCAATGATCCTAACAGAAGTTGTATAATATGTACAGTAATCATGTAGCATCACAGGAGATAACCTTGATATTTCAGTCTGGGTCAATTAAGAAGATGCTAACTAATAGTTGACCAGCTCTGACAGCTGAACTAAATTTTAATTTAGTTCTGTCTCTATCAAATGGCTTGGGAATTTTGAGTCGGTAATAAATACAACTTTGTACATTTTTTCATGTTAGATTTGTCTGGGAAGTCTGCGTGATCTACATGCGAAGTACTTGTGTGCTTTATCAATTGTTCTAAAGTGCTGTACCCTTAAAAGGCCAGAAGGGGGCAGGACATGTTAATGATATCATTTGGGTGAATGAAAAAGTTAGACAATGTGGTTTATTTTGGATACATAAGGTTATTGTACATTGTTTACTTTGTTTTTTGGATTTTGCAAGAACAAAAAATTATGTTATCAGAGCACTTGTAAAATGTAAAGAAGGATTATATTCACTTCATAGAAACACATTAGTGTTATAATTCACATATTGCCAAACGGCATACAGAGACAGAGAAAAATAAAGTAACACAACTATAGTCAAACAAATAACACAAAACAAACTATTACCTAGTCAATAGTAAACTGTCCAAAATAGACTCTAATAGTCAGAACAGCAGCATATCATTTTTAGCAATAAAATGCAGCTGAAAATCAAAAGGGCAAGTATCAAGCAATGCAAGCATTATTTGTAGCAGTCGATAAGGGTTGCAACAGCATGAGATATTCACAATAAGATAACCTCAGAAGATATCACTGGTTGATGTTACATGGTATATCACAATAATTGTTATTATTACAGTGTATGGTAACAATAAATGCAGGTATGTACACAAAACCAACAAAGACCCCACATTGTTCAGGTGTAGACTACACAGCCAGATTGTCACAGTAACAGTATTAATCATAGACAAGGTTGTCTGAAGTTGTTTATCAGTATGCATTAGTAATATGTACAGTACAATAATAACTATTGCATCAGGCAAGACAGGAAAAACTATGACCTTGGATAGAATAAACATGATTTATTTATTTATTTATTTATTTATTTAAATCTGGAAGGCTTTATGTTGGTATTTTATGCACTTGTATGTGCTCACCTGTCAGGTGTCGCAGCTCTATGACGTGGTGCAGAAGTGGGATGCCATGTCCACTTCTATACCTCAGGTGGTGCAGAGGCTTGTCGCTGTCAAGGAGTTGCACGAGCAAGGTAAGACACAGGAATGGAAACTGTTCTACAGTGCAGCAGCCTGAGACTTGTTATGTTTCCTCGCATAAATCTCTGAACCACAAAATGACAATAGGACAAAGTGAGCTGTTGAGTGAAAGGAGTTTACTATCATATAACTTTACCCCATAACAATACATGATTGTTCTGGTGTTGAGTAATTGGTTCAAATATTGTAACAGTGTTGCTCTAGGGGCAAATTTCACCCCAGTATCGATGATAACAATGAAAACTTGGATAATTTATGTTCTTTTATGTGGGAGAAGAACCTTGAAATGACACCCATGAGAGTTCAAGGAGAGGATGTATGTAGGTTAGTGGGGGGTGGGGAGTAGCATTAAAGATTCAAAATATGTAGGATGTAGCTACAGAACATAACAGGGTGTGAACCCCTGGTCCATGTGTCAGGCAGCGTCTGTGCTGGGAAGTAATACTTGGCCTGAAAGATTTGCATTTGCAATGGGAACGCGTGTGAGACAAAAGATGAAAACTAAGCGAAAATTGGATTCAAACGGATAATGGAATTAGCCAAAACCATGGCATTCTATTATAACAAAGGGCAAAAAATCACTGAAAGGGAGCCTGAGAATGGTAATGGAATTAGACTAAATCTGGCAATACTGTTAAACACCCCCTCAGGGAGAAAGAGATGCACATTATCATCTTTTTATTATTTAGCACATGAAAGCAGAACCTTGGCATTAATAGATTGTATTGATAATTCATTCCAGAGAGCTGAAAGAGGTCATTTATCATCCAGACTGTGTTCGCACCGATCTGTCACAGTCTGCAGCTAAAGTGTTCGATCGGATTTAGCTGCGTTCACTTTATTTTTTTCTCTCCTGATTTTTCTGTACAGATGAAGGCAAACAAGTGGAAAGAAAAAAGTTTAATCTGTCGAGCAGTCATTCATCCGTTTCAGATTATTTATCTCTTCTCCCCTGACTTTGGCTGAGAGCAAACGCAACATTACATTTTTTGAGCAAGTTTTTTTAAACTGTAAATTTGAGAACTAATACTATTCTCTCTACGCTCTTGCCTCTGGGTTTCACTTCATCCAACCCCATCAACTCGTAGCCATGCAGTTTGGCCAGCTGCTGACCCACCTGGACACTACTCAGCAGATGATTAACAACTCTCTGAAGGACAATAACACCCTGCTAACACAGGTAGGAAGTTCACGATACATCTTTTTAACAATACTGGAGTGTGTCACTGTCCACCCTTGTGTGTGATCTACTGCAGTTGTAGGACCATTGAGATGAGGCCAGTGGATATGCATGGGTGGTGAATGAATGAGTAATCACATGACAGGAAATAAAGCCTTCTGTTGTCAGACACTGAAAGGCGTTATTTTAAAGAAACCCAGTGAACACACGCTGTAGCTTTTTCTCTCCAGACGTTCATTCACAGCAAGACTGAAAACGTTGGGCTTGCTTAGAGGAAAAAAAAGAAAAGAAACTTAACAAACCCAACCGCTTAGACATCATTGTGTGGGGAATAAATGCTTGGTAAAAGTGTCCTCTAACACAATTTGAAGTGTTCTGTGAGGCCAGAAGTAATAATCTAACAAAGTGCAGCTGCCCATCAGAAGGACTGAGGCTGTCTAAAGCTTCCCTTGGGCTCAGTCAGCACTCAACCTGTGCTTTCACAGGTCAAGGCTTCTAGCTACATGTGAAAAGCAGACAAGAAAAGTTGTTTTTTATGGTGTTTGTTGAAACTTCAACTATGAAATCATAAAAGTTCTGGTCGTATTTGTTCATAGATTTGCACTGTGTTCTGCAGTGGTGTTGTGAGGCTTCAGAAGATCATTGGATCTGATGTTCAAATGGTTTCACAAAAAATGTCATTTCTTTTGTTGCAAGCACAGTTTTTCTGTCACCTCCTGGATCAACATTGCTCAATAGTTCCAGTATTTCCAGTATTTCTTTGTATGTTTTAACTCCCTGTGAATTTGACCTCACATCCATGACAGATTTACATGAATATAATATATTAGGGTTTAGGCTTGCTACAGTAGTTGGTGTTACCTGGTGTTCAGTCATACACCGATTACATGTCCTGAGTCAGACGCAGGATGCTACAGTCACAGACTCATCTGCTACACACAGCTCAAGCCACAGAGTTACAGCACGGAGTAGCAGGTGTCACATTTCACGTACAATGTGATGATAGTAAGGAGAGTTGACTGACTTAAAGATAAATGTCAGCTTTTGTTTCACCAGTTAAATGCTTTTAATGTAAAGCTGCAGCACAAGAACTGTTTTGTTTGCATTAGCATACCCGCCCAGGGAAGACAGATGAAAATGAGCATTGTGCTGTAAGTGTTGGACTACTTATTTGCACACAGTCACTGTTTTAAATAAACAAATTTACACAGCGCTTCACAAAGCCTGGGTACTGGGTAACACCATTGTTGTCACAAGCTTGGTCAAGCTAAAAATTATTTTTTAATAATCATTTAGTGCATGGAATCCTAAAATGCTGTTTTTAAATCAATTAACTATTACAGTTTTTGGCAATTCATTTTCAGTTGATTGTCTCAACTGTTTGTATCAGCTCTGAGTGACCAGTAGGACTTAATATTAATTCCCAGAGCTCATATAACTTGTTTTGTCCAAACCAACTTTTCTAAACCAGTTTGCTGGCTACCCAAATCCTGCCTTTAAAAAAAAACTATCATTGACTCAGTATCCACTCTTTCCCTCTCTGCATCTATGATATATCTGCATATTTTCCTGCCTCCCCTCAACTCATTCTCTCCACCACCGCTTCTTTCCTGCCACCTCTTCCTCCTCTGCCTCATCAGTATGTCTCTCTTGTAACCTAATTGAGCTTTTTTTCTCTCCCTCTTCCCCCCAGGTCCAACAGACAATGAAAGAAAACCTGGTGGCTGTAGAAGAGAACTTTGCAGCGCTAGATCAGAGGATTAAGAAGCTCTCCAACTAAATGGTGGCAGAGTTTGAACCGGTCCAGGAGAGTGTAGAACATGGACACAAAAGAGTTGGCTAGAGAGCACAGAGAGCACTCTGTCCTGACTGGCCATCCCTCTCTTGCTCTCTACTTTGCCTCTGCCTTTTTTTCACTAAGTGGAATGTTTAGAAAGTTGGAAATGATGGAATTACAACAACAACAACAACAAAAAAAAAAGGAGACCAAATGTTCTTGTCCACCTTCCTTTCATCTTCCTTTCTCTTTCATCAAATTGATATCAACCTAAAACACATTTGTCAACTCTACATGCCACTGATCGCAGTCCCCTGTTAAGCTTATTGAGTTTTAGACTGGATTGTTTTTATAATTATTAGTATGAAATCTAAGAAATTCCTCCAATCCTTTTGGAACCTCACACTTATACTAGATTTGTACTGTATATTCTGGTCAAATTAAATGGAGCACAGCTATGTCGGGTTGTTGGATGACACATTTAAAAATGTTGTCGACTGTATAAAAATCAAAATCAAGATCTATTGTCTTCTGGTGTTGTAGCAGGAGCACCTGTGTGTGAGTGTCAGGGCCAAGTCACAGAAGGAAAGCTTGTAAATATGCCTGTGTACCTTATTGTTTCTTCACGCTCAGTCGCTTGTAACTATATTATTATGACTGAGACCGGACACCACAGACAAACTTTTAATCTGCTTTGTCATTGCCTACAAGTCAACTGTATTGTTCATCTGTGGTCATGGAAACTGATCAATAAACAAAGTGCGATGAGCTCGGCTCTTTTGTTGTTTCATAAGATGATCCCTTTTTATAATGATTACTCAAATCAAGATACTGTTTCATTAACCTTACCATATTCCTGTTTGTTGATTATGCGGACATGTCTGGGCAGATACCTGGACAGTTTGAGTCAGTCAGATGAACGTAGGGATGATGAAAGATTACATGGAAGGTGATGAGTCATCAACTCTTGGTGTGTATAAACATAACCACAAAACTTTGTCATGTAAAATCATATTTTACATAGTTACATGGTACATATTAAAATCTTCATCCTAATCAGGGAAACGGGTATACAGGTATTTCAAATCTTTTTTTTTTTTTTTTTAAATACTCCTTTATGTTCCAAGTGTTGTAAGGAACTGTCGTGCCCATTTATGAACACTAGGTGGCAGCACAGCCTCTAATAATAATAAAAAAAGTCAACCTGGCATTCAGCTTTCAGACTGCCAATGAGGAGTTCTTCTGCCATACTTTCAGATATTTCTAATATATACATTTTTGGTTTTTTTGGTTTTTTTTTACCAGGACTGTTTTTCTTTGAGATTTGAAATCAGCATCATAGAAAGTTGCACATAGTAGAACAAACAACAAGCTTTAAACAAACAACTTAATATTTCACATAAAAGAAACAAGCAACAAATTGCATGAAGGCAATGGATTTACCAGGACACGTGCATTCAGTGATCTAATAGTTCTTAAATCCAACTCTTATACTTTTCCATACTTATCAAATAATCAAGTTTAAGGGGACTCTGTCGCTCACACCGTGATGCAGTGTTGTAAGTATCAATGTACAGAAAAGGGTTGATTATACATATGCACTGTACATATTGTATACTGTGGGTTGAGAAATTATCAGCCTGGCTAATCATCTGATCAGATATCCGGTATTTTTCAGATTATCAGAGTGAGTTTTTTAATTTTTTTTTTTTTTTTTTATCTGATTGCTGACAGAATACATTTAAAGACATGCTACTGCTCTGATGCAGCACACATACCTGCTAATTGAATAAAGATATCAAATGAATGTAATCATGTAAAAAGTACAATATTTGCCTCCGACATGTAGTTGAGTGGAAGTACATAAAGTCGCAGAAAATAGAAAAGTAAAAAAGTAAAGTACAAGTACTTCAAAGTTGTAATGAAGCACTTAATTATATACAATCACAGCCAAGTCGAGGGGGCAAAAACCTTTACAAGAAATTTCTCACTTCACATTTCAAACTTCGCATTTCCTTGAAAGAGTATCTTGACATTCTTGAGCAACTGGATTTGAAATGGTTGGAAGAGCTATGTTCAGACACCGCCTGCTATGTAAAGAATTACATTCAAGAATTATTTGAATACTTGAGGTTGCCTGGTGGTCAACAGCTCTAACAAGGACCCCTCCCTGGTTTATGTCTGGACCTTTATTGCCCATCATTCCCCATTTCTCTCTCCTCATTTCTCTACATTATTGGTTACTGATGCTCAATAAGGCCATTGTCCTTACATGTTAAACAGCAAATGCTCTTTTCTCAGTGCAAACACAACTGGAGTTATACAAAACTGCAAATGAAGACATACAGCAGAGTAAAACTAGTCCAATGCTTCCATCATTCACTGAGCAAATTAACACAAGGCACCCAATGAATTTCTGTGTGAGGTCAGCCTCAAATCCATCTGGCATTAGTCGGTTTATAACAGGCATTAAAACGAAAAGCTGGCTCTCGTTAGGTGTCAGGTGATGGTATTAGTGACAAAGCCAGACAGGTTAACGCAGAGTAGGTTAAGGATCAGGTGGTTCTGATGAGTCATCCAGAGACAGCCCGCTGTAGTCCAGAGGTCAGTTTCATGATAGTGCTTTCCCTCTTCAGCTGGATAAGAGCCTTTCTTTTTTTTTGGACATGTGTGCTTCTGTTGAAATCTGCTCCGAATTACACATAATATGTAATCGCTGCAGATTTCTCCTTTACTATAGCAGAGTTTCATAGCTGCCTCTTGCTGCCTATATCTGCTTTTATAAGAGTACAGATTACACAGAGTGCTGAGCAGCTTTGTGTTTCTCCTAAACGTGGGTGGACTTCACCACTGGCCTGCTTGGACAGGACATATCAAGTGTGACTTGCAGGGAATTAGATCCAGAGCTCCAACTTAGAAGGGAATGCCCCAGATGAGCACAGAGACATACCATGTACAGTATATCATGTTATACCACATTTGTCCCTCTATTTTCGGTGTGCTGGTTTGGGTCAGCCCACGAAGGCCCCTCTGTTAAGACGCATTTATGCTCAATTACAAACTGAAGATTACAAAGATGTCAACCCAAAAAGGATTGTTATTAACGACATTTTGTGTCAGACTGAAGCTCACTGTGTGGCCCTGAGTATGATCGAGGACGGGAGGACAGAAGCCCCTCAGAAGCAGAGGGGTATGTATTCAGACAAACCTTTTAGTAAGAGGAATGACACTTTAGCTCCATCATTTCTTAACTCCACAGTGAAATCGCAGCTACTTATTTTTATATGGAGCCCACACCAACCTTCACTCCACTGGCCAAAGTAAATATTGAAGTCCTCAGGCGGCACAGAGCAGCTGAACGCAGAGGAGGCCGTAGGGAGCACCAATCGCTCCAAAATCTCAGTTTCTGGTCCTGATATGAGGGGAAACTAAGAGGAGAGGAAGAAAAAAAAGGATGGAGCGAGAGCCCGGAGTGTGTGTGTGTGTGTGTGTGTGTGTGTGTGTGTGTGTGTGTGTGTGTGTGTGTGTATGTCTTGCTGCCAGTATACCCACCTGTTCAGACAGGCTTTTTAAAGTTTAATGCCTCACAGTCTCTTGCTCATGCTTGTTTATATGCCTTTGCCTTTTTACGTCTCATCTTTGACACATATGTCAGCGCCAAGAAATGAAGAAATCGCTGCTGTCTGTGTTGTACTAATACCGAGATATTTTAGATAAAGTAGACAAACTCAAGAAAATAACTAAAGGCACTGAGTTTAACTATTTGAGCTGATTAAAAGCTTGTGGAAATGTCTGTGTTTTACCTTTAATACAGAGCTAACAAAAGGATTTCCCCATTTTTTGTGACAAATGAAATGAAATAAAGGAAATAAAATGGGAGGCAGATAAAAGTAGAAGCAGAGAAAGAAAGCAAAAAAAATGTGCTGCGGAGAAGACAAAGCTAATCACACGAGGGGGCCTCCGCATCACTTTGTCAAATTTTCCTCAATGGGTCTGGACAGGTGAGGAGCCTGTAGTGAGGCGGAGAGAAGGGCAGACGGAGCGGGTGGAGATAAGCGGAGTAAAATAGGATGGATACTGTTGTGGGGCAGAGTGAGGCTTGTAGCGAATGGGGGGAAAAAAAAAGAGGTGGAAGGTGGAGACGGAGTACAGAGAGGTGAGGCTCAGAGGTAAACAGGGTTTTAACTGACTTACTCAGTAACAAGATTGACTGTAAGGTCGTCCTAAAGCTCCAAACACAGAAATCTCAACAAGTGGATGTGACATTTAGCTGTTAAATCTGGACGGGGTGAGAGAGGTTATTGAGTGGATGGCTCCGATGATTTTTAACTTCATGGTGATTAAGATATTGTTCTGCTGCGCGTGAATTCTGTAAAACGAGATGATAGATTGGGGGGGGGCCTTCTGAGGAAATAAAATGCAAATGAGTCGATCAATGGGCGTCATCAGACAATAGAGAACTGCGAGATTCCTCGGCTGAGACGGGGATCGGCAAAAGAGATGAATGTAGCATCAGCGGAGACCTAAAGGTGAAAGAAAAAAAGCACTGTTAGTGATAACCGACAGTTAAATATCCTGTTAGGATTTCACCCGTGAGTCACTGCCTCCGTTGAGTTTAACAATCCCATTAATTTCACACACAAAACAAGAGATTTTTTTTTAAATACTTCTCTCCCAGTTCTCATCGCACGGCCAGAATTTCTGATAAAGGTGAGGAGGTCTTTCTGCCGGTTGTCCGGGGAGACAGAGAAAGAGTTAAAACAAACAAACAAAGAGAAAGGACATGCCAAGAGTGAGAGAGAGAGAGGGAGAGAAAAGGATTTATCACCAGTACATGTTAACAGCTGTATCAGTTGGTCTCAGTTCAGAGAAGGGAAGGATTCCGACAGCTGGTGTGTGTGTGTGTGTGTGTGTGTGTGTGTGTGTGTGTGTGTGTGTATTTGTGTGTGTGTGTGAGACAAGGGGGAACTGGGTGTGGAGCTTTGACCAAGGGCACAGGACAGAAAAAAAGACAAGTGTGGTGGCTGGAAATTCCCCAGACTCTTTCTGCCTGTAAAACAAAAGAAAACAAAATCTGGGGATGATAATTCCAAAAATTAACAACACCATTGTCATTTTTTCTTTCCCCCCCCCCCCCCCCCATTGTTGAATGTTGGATACGTTTCACACAACAGCGTGTCGTTCTGAAGCGATGTGGCAGCACGAAAAAAGATCAAGCCGATGAGGAAAAATAAATTCCTGTCCACACGAACATTTTATTAGAATTAAAGTCCAATTTTCTCAGTAATAATCATTTTAAATGTGGGCTGGTTTTACTTTTTGTCATGTTTTACACTCTGGTAAAGTTATTTGAGCATAAATTGAGTTTGTGTTTGTTTAAAAAATACATGATGTGACAGCTGTGTGCTAAAATGTCAATAAAGAAAGAATTATATCTAGTTATCTTTGACAAGACAGTCAAATAGATATTTATATAGACTGAGTTAGGGCAGGTGAAAATATTACTGCGACGCCATAGCAACCGATATCTCCAAACACAAGCATCAGTATTGAATAAATCTTATGTAAAAGCCGATCCACATGACCAGACTATCATCACTTTGAGTGCTTGTTTACACTCAGTGTCATACAAAAATAACAAAAGACAAGACAATAACAGTGCAGAGGATAAATATAGATCTTATCAATAACAACATGTATTTGTTTTACTTTTTTTTTTATCAGCAACGAATCAGAAAACAGTCAGCATCATGGCCAGACTATTTTGAATCACTGACCAGAAAGAAAAGAAATATATATATATATATATATATATATATATATATATATATATATATATATATATATATATATATATATATATATATATATATATATATACATATAATAAAAAAAAAGACAAGCAACCCAGATCTAAGGTTGTAAACAGTGTTTTATAATGAATACAACACAGACGACGGGACTGACAAAATAAACAGACGGCAGGGGTGGAGAGGAGAGGGATGGATGGAGGGGGGGAAGGGAGGAAGTGGAAGGGAGGGGTGTAGAGAAAGTATGCTGAACTACTCAGCAACAGCCACTCAAGTCGTGACGTGTTCACGGTGCTTCCTGCAGCGCTTTAACCCGGGTCCTAGAGACAGTATTTGAGCTTTCTATTCGCTGCTTGGCGCTGTTGCTATGGGGCTGTGCATGTGGAGCGCCGTGCACGTTGCGCCGTGCATGGTAAAACAGTTTGTGTGTGCTGAGTTTGGGATTAGGGCAGAAAAGTGTCAGGAGCGGGGTGAGGGAGCCCGCAACATGATGAAACATGCTTTTACTTCATTGTCACTTTGGTTGTTGTTGTTTTTGTCGCCGCTGTTTACCTTATTAAAGCTCACCGCGCAGCACTGGAACGCGTGCTGTATGGCTCATGGTGTGTGTGTGTGAGTGTATGTCTGAGATAATGACCTTGTTGAACCCGTGTTTTTAATGCTCACTTGACTCTGATAAAAGGAGTTTCATTGTGTGTGTGTGATCTTAAATGGAAGTTTATTTTCAAAAAGTGAGTTTATAGGTGTGACTTCTTCTTCTTCTATGGTAACATTCCATCAGTGATGATCTGAATGTACTGGCTTTATCGATAAGGTGGCGTCACATTCAAACGCCTTCAAAATGATGAAAACATTTAGACAACATAGCTATTAAAGACTATTAATAATAAACTAATGTAAGCCCATAAGTACGGGGAAATCATCTCAATGGGACCTACATTTTTAAATATCCCTCTCTCTATATATGTCATAAACACCATATATATCTATAGCGTCTATAGCCTATTGCATCAGCTATACATGATCAAAACATCCCTATGAAATAAGTGTTTTGGTGTGATGTGTCAGCCGGTATTACTCTAGTAGAATCCAACCTTGTATTATAAGGATATATTGTAAAAACAGCTAAATGAATCAGTTAAAATTAATACAATAAAAACAATAACACGGATTATAGATAATGACAGGTAATAAAAGTTTTCTTTTCTTTTCTTAAATCAGACATTAATGAGGAATCCCGCTGAATTCCATCAATAACAGCCGGACAGTAATAAAGGGCGGACAGTGTGTTGGATCACACCCAGCGCCACAGACGCTCCTCCGGCCGGGCGTGTTTTGATATCTCGCGGAGCTGCGGCAGAGCGCGCGGTATGAAATGAATGAGAATATGACTCTGAACATGTGCGCTCTTTCTGGCATATTACAAATACCTGACAAATAAAAGACAACTGCCCTCCAGAATCACCCTGACCCAGTGGAGAGTGTCGTTTCAAGGGGAAGGACCGCTTGTTATTTTTTGCCCCCCTTCGCTCCTCGTGGTGGATTAAGCTATGGAGGGAAATGAAGGGTGTGTGTGTGTGATCTCAGTGCCACCGACAAACTTTAGACAAGCACCTGTAATCACAAAGTCCGGTGAAAATAAGCGGGTGCCAACGCAATGAATACAAACATCAGCACGTAAACGCCACTTGAGCACATTTTGTTTTATTATTATTATTATTATTATTTTTTACTACTACGATAAAACAATTCGTGAGAAAATCGATTCAGCTTTTGTGTTCCGGAAACAAACAATTCTTCGACATTAGATATCCATGCATATATGTATATTTTTAGATTTTAGTTAGAGCCAACACTGTTTAATAAAACATGTTCTGATTCTGCTGGTGTTATCCCCAGCTAGAAATTGGTTGCCAAGCATTGCATCATTCCTTTCATGTGACTCCCATACGCCCCAAATTCGTCCTGGCCGTCTTATGACTGCATCACAATTGCTGCTCGTACAAACTATACGGGGTAGAGCGAGCTCAACCAGCCCAGACGACGCCTAGCCCCGCCTCGGCGCTGAATTCTCGCCACCCTATTGGATGTCGCCAAGGAAAAGATCTTAACTCCGCCCCACTGATTGGACCGTCGGAACGTCGGTCCTCTATACTCTGCTAGGTTGTGATGAAACTACCTTCCCATGCATAGTTCGGTTGGCCTCTCCCTCCTTATAAACACCGCCGGGAGTTTCCGAAAAATCACATTCAGGCGTCAAGACTGAACAATGGTTAACATGAGCTATCACCAATTTTTACTAAAATATCCACATTCGAGTTCAAGACAGTCGAGAAGGCGAGCGAATAAAAGAAAAAGGGTAAGTGGAGTTTACTGTTGGCAGTTTGTGTGTCAGTTGGTGGCTGTTTTTCAGTCTGTTGGGGGAGTAACGGTTACTTAACGCACTCTTAAAGTGGTCTGGTGTGCTGGAAAGAAGACAATATTTCATGTTTTTGGCAGATATCCCAGTTCTTTTTTCGGAAGAACAGTTGTCCTATTCAATCATATTTCAGCATCCGAGTTGTTTTCATGTGTTGTCTTGCTTCGCTTGTCAAGTTGTACAGCTCGCACGGACTTTAAACCAGGAAGTTTTGCGTCCTTTTCGATGCTCGAGCGTGCCTTATGCTGTTGAATTATTTTCTTAATATTTTATCGCTTCAGCATCCAGCACTTGTTTTATTTAATTAAAGTGTCATTTCATTTTAAACAAATGAGACATCAGCCCACTCCGTGTGACGTCTGACAGTAACTGGTGGGGCTGTTGACTCCAAACTGGACGGCTTTTATTTTTGACAGCTGCATTTGTTTCCCACACTCTCCTCACAAACCCGTTTAAAGTAAACGTTAACCACTGAATGAATGGATGGATGTTAATGTTGTTTTGTCGTTTAATTTATTTTTTTTAACCACCCAACCCACTCCATTCCTCTCCGTGCGTTTCCTTTTGTTTCGCCCATTCCTCCTGCTGGACTTGCATTTCCATGACGTAATTGGCTTAGCTCATGTTGGACATGTAGCCCCACTAAAAAAAAAATATTTAGATTAGTAAATTTTGTTTAGTGTATCGCAAAAAAAAATAAATAAAACGTTTATTGACCAAACCTGAGTTTGAATGCAGGTATGGTGGCGCTATCACGGGGAGTTTAACATCAAGTTAAAGAGGATTTTTTCTTTCCTTCTTTTAAAAATGATCACTTTGTTATGTAATAATTCACATCCCTGACAACGCCTCATTTATCTGTGGATGTGTTAATTATTTTTTCTCTTTGCATAGGAGAGAAGCTGAAGCCTTTAATTTAATATTAAATGTTACAACTACAAGCTTTCTCTTCAGTGATCATAGTGATTAATATGACTTTAATTCACTGATTTCTGTTTTGGACACTGTAAGTGATTAATACAAATAGTGGACCTGACTGTCAGACCTGGAGAGATCACTGTAATGATATACTCGTCGTTTTTAACCACTTGTTTATCGATCCCAACGTGTTTTGAGGACCGTAGAAAGCAGGGGGCGCAGTGGAGAACATTTTTGTCTTTTGTTTACAAGAATTAAGTGACTGGAATCTTATTTTTCTCCATCCTTGTGTATCATTTCAACAATTATTGTAATATTTGTCATTATTTTTAATTTCTCAGAGCAGACATTAATGATTAATTTTAAAGACCCTTTGTTCTCTCACTCTGTATTTTTGCAAATCATCATTTTGATTCTGAAATCTCAGCAGATTCCAGCCCTCAAGATTTTTTTTTTTTTCCCCACACAGGATTTCACACTAACCTATCAAATACTTTTTCTTTCAGAATTGTTGGGACAAGCTATCTCCAACAAATTGGCAGACTTGATTAACAGAGACTTTCTAAAGGTAAATTGGTCTTCTCATATTTTACATTTTGAATGCTGCATGTAAAGTTAAGACTGATTTAATCGATGTTAAATTTAATCCAAACTTTGTACTGGAATTTAGTTATTGGACATTTTTATACACATTTTTAGTCTTCAAATGTCTCTTATCAACAATTATAGTGCAGGTCAGTTATTTTCTCACTAAGTGTCACTGTTATTCCATTTAATGTTTAAGCGGATTACACATTATACTGCACTTTGGTCTTTGTTCCAGTTTTCTTTATCAGGATGTAAATAATTATACAGATAAAGACTCTCAAAGTGTTCACAGCAATGATTCCCACAGCCTTTATCCTACATAGCTACACACCATAACTTAACCAGGGTCAGAATGGTAGAGATTAACAAGGCTGAGTCTTTGTGATGCGTCAGTCATCTGACGTCGGCCCCTCTGCACTCTTATCCCAACCCTCCTTCCCCTCCATCAGGTCCAGTGTGAACCGGTTGGCCGAGTATCTGTGAGTTGTGACTGACTGGCGAGATGACTGCCGAGTGGCTACACCTGCCCCCGCCGTACCCCCCTGGCGTGGGGCCGTTGTGTGGTGCAGAGTTGGAGGCGTGGTATGAGGACCTGCAGGATATTCTGGGCTCCGACGCGGGAGGGGCAAA
This sequence comes from Acanthopagrus latus, assembly GCF_904848185.1. Classification (NCBI taxonomy): domain Eukaryota; kingdom Metazoa; phylum Chordata; class Actinopteri; order Spariformes; family Sparidae; genus Acanthopagrus; species Acanthopagrus latus. The sequence continues at coordinate 11,807,388 of NC_051044.1, read as the reverse complement.
ACTGGCACGTGCCCCCACATGTACCGAGGTCAGTAGCTTGAAGAATGAAATGGCTATCACACCTATGATGAGTGTAAGTGTTGTCGTCAGTTGTATTTTCGTAAAATGTTCACTCTTCCTAAGATTTATTACATGTTTTGTATACTAAGTATAATAAAGTGATGTGAAATGTACTTTCAGTTTAATATTGTTTTTGAATTCTTCTTTTTTTTTTTTTTTGATAGTTTTACAGGTGTTGACTTTTCCGTTTTTGTTCACAGAAAGAGCCGGAGTTTCTGGATGTTCTTGAGAGTTGTTCTCTGACGTGGCTGACAGATGGAAGCCAGACATGGGGTGAAGGTGTTCAGAGGGCAACAGAGGAGAGCCACAACACCCAGCCTCTGCATCACACCTCATCATCATCCTCCTCTTCCTCCTCCTGCATGAGTCCAGCGGTTGCAGAAGAGCGGCGGGCCGAGGCTGAGAGTGGCAGAAGTGGAGATAACTCGGCCGGAGGCGGCAGTGATCTGCTACCTCCAGAGTTCTTCGAGTTGCTGAGTGAAGGAGGAGTGGGAATGGTGGATCCGAGCGGAGCGGTGATCAGCAGCAGCTATTATTACCATCACCACCATCAACACCACCAGGCTAATAACGTCCATCCCGCGTCTCCCTCAGCCAGCGAGGAGGAACTGCCCTGTGTTCCCGATTCTCCATCCTGCTCCTCCTCAGCCTCCCAGTCCCCATCTCAAAATTGTTCCTCTCCCTCCTCACCCGTCTCTTCTCCCTCTGTCTACCCATCCTCCCGCCTGGGGAAACGGAAGAGGACCACCAGCGAGAGGTCCAACAGTGCCTTGTCCTCTTTCGCCTCCTCCACGCAACGAACATCCTCATCCTATTCGTCTGCCAAAAAGAGTCGCAAAGAGAGAGAGCAGGAGAACGAGAGGAAGGTACAGGAGCTGACGGAGCAGAACGAGCGTTTGAAAGCAGAGATTGAAAGGCTGGGAGAGGAGGTACAGAGGACACGTAGAGCCCTGATAGAGAGACTAGTCAACACCAGGAAATAAGGGGAAAAAAATAGAGATGGGAATAAAAAATGAAAGGTCCAACAGAATTGGAATAAGCAGTGGTGGGAAAAGGTGTAATATGGTGGTCATGAAATGCCTCTTAGACAGGAAAGAATGAAAACCAAAGATATTTTATAAGGAAGATGATTTTTGGAAAAGACAGAGAGCTTAAGATGGCAAGAAGGAGGAAAGTGATGAAAGTCAAGACAAGAAAAGGCACAGAGAGAAGGGGCTGCAACAGCAATGCGGCAAATAAAAAGACACAGCATGTTTAAAGGAAAAGGAAGAACAGACAGCTCTAAGTGCAACTGATTCAGTGGTTTTGATGAATGTTTGTCATTTTTAAAAAATGCCTAACTTAAATCCCACCAAATAGGATTGCAGGAATAGTAGTTAGGAGCATTTGATGATTTGTATGCTGGAAAGAAAGGAACTTGGTTCAGAGAGTGCATGTCATCGTCATCCGTTCCCACCATTTTGCAATAATTGTAACTCCTACGTTAAGGGCTGCAATCCGGCTAGCAGAGATTATTTGCCCCAATTTGTGGAGAGTTTAGGAGCTCAGGAAAAGTTTGAAAGTGCCCAGTGCAGTGTGAGTATGAGAGATTGCGTTGTTTGGGAGATAATTCATACTCTTTGTTACTTTTTTATAACCCATGGCTTGTGTGTATGTGTATTTAGATAAAGTAGGACCCGGCTATACTTTCTAAGCTGACCTTTTCTATCAATATAAGGATTTGTGGTGGAACTACCACGACTTGTTCTACCCTGATTTACTATTTTTATATAATCACTGTAATATATATATGATTGTACTGTAATGGCCTGTACTGTAAAATGCCAACATATCCACTGTTATTTTCTCATTGTAGTCACAAATTGTTAATCGTAGAATAATATGCATGGCTGTTATCATTGATGGCATCAAATACATGTATTTTACCATACCGTTTATTTTATCCTTCATTGTAATCCCGAAATTTGCAATAAAAGGAAAAAAAAGGTGAAACTTTTTGTGTCACGTAATGTTTATTGGTTTTCCTTTTTAACTGTACTGTATGAATGATTTTTTTTTTTCTTGTGTAGAAAATGGTGTAAATCAGAGGTAATTGAGAAAGGGGAAGAGTGCAGACACCCTTTTTTTTTTTTTTTTTTTTTTTAAGCATAAGTTAAATTAATTTTCTGGATCCAAAAGGGGTATTTGTAGCAAATGGCAAAAACAACATTTCAGAGGATATAAAAAACATCTTTAAATGCGCAACACACCTTCCAAAGCTAATATCGTATGCTGACTTTATCACAGGGAGAGTATAAAATCAGTTTCTTTTGGTGTAGGGATTTGGAGAAATCCCTCCATTCTGTAGCTGTATTCATTTGACTCCCTTTTTGTGTGTTTTCGTTTCCCCGTCGGCCTATCCAGCATTTCATTAGTCCTCAGTGCCAACACCACATTGTCTTAGATCCTGTCACGGCTTTGCCTTAAGCTAATACCCTCATCTCTCTTAGTGTACATCTTGTTCCCATTCTCTACTATCATACCTCAAACCATTCTACTCTTCCCTTCCTCTGACTAACCTCCGTTGTTTTTGCTTTCATTTTTTCATGTCTCACTTCTTCTTGCCCTTCTGAGGTGCAGGCTCAGGGCTCTTCCCCTCAGCTAGAGCCAGCTGTTTCTTCAGGTCCAACAGTTTGGTCACCTCCGCTGTAATCACAGCCTTGTCTGCCTTCTGGGTTTTGAGCGCTCGCACCTTGTCCCCCTGTGTTGGATAAAATGACGGGTTTTAATAGATTTATCACACCCACATTCGTCTTTAAAAATGTTAGCTTAAATGGACAAATAGAGCGCAATTATCTGAGGCGGCAATTTGTGTGTTTGTAATTTTACGCGTCTGTCTTGGTTTGGGAACACTGAGAATTCAACATTTTTTACCGCCGCATTAGAAATAATGTAAAAATAAAAAATTAAGATAAAACAATTTTGATCAATTACCTAGGAAGTGAAGCATTAACGGATTATTTTCAAAGTAGAGATACCAAATACATTTAGCTTTTAAAATTAGCCAGCATTTATTTCAGCGGCAAGTACCTTATCGCGTGCGTGAAACAATTTTTGGAGAGATTGTTTTCATTCCTTACGGAAGATTACGGATTACGGAAGACTATGTTTAAAACAAAACAACGGAATTAAAATGATATTATTGAAAAACAAAAGGAATTAAAATGATCATATTTAAAAACAAAATCCATGTGTAGTACAAAGAAATGGCTTGTTGACAACTAAAAATTTAAACACGGATGCTACTTTTATCCATCTGATGATGGATTTTGCTCTCTTGTGTTATTCAACGGTCGTGTTTTTTTAAAATCACAAAGCAGCAACTACTGCGCACGATGTGTTATTTCTGTTTATTCTACGATGGGCGTTAACATCAGATGCAGGGACTGCCGATGAAAACTAGCCTTTCAATGGACTCGGGTGTATTCAAATTTGTTTGAATGTTGATACCCGTTTTAAAATAATTACAGAATTCAAGTTCCAATAACAGATTACTAAAAGTAAAAAATGCCCAAAAATTTCACAATTGGGTTTCACTCAACACTAGCCAGCGATCTCACCTGTTCAGCCACAGCCTGTGTGAGCTGCTTAGCTTTTTCTGGGTCCACTCCGTTCACCGGCGCAACCTCAGCAGCAGCAGCAGCAGTAGCAGGAGCTGGCACAGCAGCAGACTGAGTGCTGGCAGCCTTTTGAGCTGTCGTCTGAGGGAGGAAACAGACAGATGACGGTGTTTGAATTTGAGGCGTTTTGATGGTTATTATATTCTAGAGATTACTTGCTTCATTTCAAACAATAACACTCATCACTCAATATGTCGAGCAGGATTGTATGAGTAAGTCGTGTAAATGGGCAGTGAATCACACCGGACATACGGGGATGAGTAAAAATAAAAATGTTAGATGAGGTGCTAGTGTCAGTGAAGGCGTGTGGTAATCAACATTGACACGACAGTGCGACTCTTCACAAATACCACTCGATACCTTTTTTTTTGGTGGTTCATCTTCCGGCTAGAGGCAAGCGGTTGAGGAGAGGGTTTAGAGAGGGAATTATTTTTATCTATATGATGGATGCTCAATACATAATTTAAAAATTCATGTTCTTTTTGCGCTGCATCACGTATCACAACACATATAAGTCTTGAGTACAAATTCTTATGCACGACAGCAGTCTGACAGAGGCTCGAGAACGGCTGCGCATTAACAATTCTTTCTTATTTCATTATTCATAAACAGTCAACCTATATTACTACATAACATGACGGAACTCATGCACAGACCATTAGGCATCATAAACATCAAATACCTGCTGTCCACCAAATCTCTTCTTCAAAGCCTCAATCTGGTCCATCTCCAGTTTCTGGAACAGTGGACTGACCTGAGAATAAAATGAGGGAACAAAAGGTAGAAATTCAAAAAACATATGCACGAATATTTAAAAAGTTTGCGATTGTGGATCCAGCCCAAGGCCAGTGTAGCTGGAAAATTTAACCTGGAGGCTCTGTGCTCATCTTTGAACAAAGAGGATTATGCAAGTAAGTAAGTAGATAACTATGTATGAGAAATTTGCGTAGGTTTGATCACGATCACTGCTCTTCAACGCAGCATTAGAGTTAGGGAAAAAAGACGTGATGTGTCTGATAAGTTGTGTTAACATGAGCGTTGTGTATGTGCTTTAGAGTGACATTAGAATAGACCTCAGACACGAAATATAATAACGTTGGAGACTGAAAGCAGCGTTGGCAGCCAGCTGCAGACACAGGTCACCACAATACGGCCCGAAGGGACAAGTGGCCTGAGAGAAAGTTGCTATTGGAAAGGCTGAAGCCTGGAAACACCGTCGGGGCTGTTTTCCTTTACTGTGTGTATGTGTGTGTGTGTGTGTATGTTCACATGACAACAATGTCCTCCAGCGCACTGAAATATTGACAGGCTGTTGCATCCTCATTGTATCACCCCGTGTCAACATACAGGAGGTTCCACAGGTATGTGTGTCTACACATGTATGAACAGTGTGTGTGTGTGTGTGTGTGTACTTTTTCAGGTCATACTCACGGTGCCAACACGATGGCCGGCACTCAAGGCACATACAAAGGTGCCATTGCCTTGCAACATGGTACTGATGATAGACAGAGGTGCGTTGAGTTGATCCCTGATGGTTTGGCTGACCGTAGGCATATATGGGAACAGCATCACAGACAGCAAGCAGGCGATGTTCACAGACACACCCGTCACTGTGCCCGCACGTAGCCTGATGAAGAGAAAAAGAGATAAGACAGACGGACAGATCGTGAATTTAAATGTTAGATCTTACTTACTGGCTGTACACATATGTACATGTTTCTTCTTAGAATTGATTTCATGAAATCAATCTACTGAATCAAACAACTTTTTTTTTCTGTGTTCAGAGATACAAAAATCCTTCTACCGTCAGTGTTTTTAATGTAAAATGAGGATCACCGCTACCGGTGCTACTGTAGAGGTACAGATTGTGATGAGACGGTCAGGAGGATCTCACCTTTCTGCGTCTTCTCCCTTGATCTTCTTCCAGGGCTCATTGACCTGAATGTACTGGTTGCCATGACGAGAGATGTTGAGGATGTGTTTCAGAGCATCTCGGATTCTGGAGTAACATTTGAGGGAAAATTTGATGACGGCCGATCAACATTAATCTAAACTGAAGGAAGTCGTGCGACCGCAACCCATAATACACAATGCACTTTAATTGCATCAATATTTATCCCAAGATGACACAACCACCAATCTAATTGATGTGATTTAGAGCTAAAATGAAAATGTACACTTACATAAACATTTTCATATTTTAATAATTTTAATTATTATTTTTTACATGTTAAAAGATATTTCACATAAATTGATAAATGTCTGTCTAAATCCCAACATTAATCTCTTGATAGGTATGGACTTGAATGGTCTTACTTGACTTTATCCATAAGCTGGATGTACTGCTGCAGCTCCCAGCCCACCAGAGCCAGCAGCTTCTTATCTTCCTGCTGTAGCTCCATCACAGGCACACAGCCGTCAAAGAACTTGGTGACAAACATGCCAGCTCTGGAGAAGAAGGGGAGAAGAGGGGTTTTAATGAGACAGATAAAGACATAAAAATAGGGGTCAGGGAAAAATGTGAGAATGGAGGGAGAAAGGCAGTGAGAAAAGCCTTGAGAGGGAGGGAGAGCAAAACGAGAGAGGGGCACGTTACTTGACTTGCTAATTGTTTATAAATTATGGATTTTGTTGCTAGATGTAATACAGTGCTCTGCGAGTGTAAACTAACACAACAGTGTGCTGCGTTGAGCCTCTTCACGGCTCCTTCATCGCCTCTATGTTGGAGCCAGTCATTCTTTAAATGAGTTTCATGTGTACATCAGGGTTTGTGTGGTGAGGTTTTTGTCACGTATGATGCAACAGACTGTTCTATATTTTACACATCTCTCAACCTCTGGGGAAAGTCTGCCAAGCCAAAATGCCTTGACATAACTGTTAAATTAACAATGAATCCAACAATTTTGATGTGTGAGAATGAACTTTGTGTGACCTGCACTCCAAATTTGTTTTTTGATTAGTGAAACTGTCAAGCCCTAAGGGTTTCTCTTCATCCGGGAAAAATTTAATAAAAAAAACAATATTCTTAATGTTATAATAGCTGAATCATCCCAATCAATAAAGTAACATTTGCTGCTGGTAAATATGAATTAGGGATTTACCCATTTTGGTTTGCCAAGCTGATTATTTGCGAAATTCTCATTAGTCAACATTTCAACTGAGCAGCAATTAGCAGACACACCACAGCCCAGGATCATTTATGAATTTGAAAAAGCGGCATAAGATGGACATGCTGTCGCTAATGATGTAGGGATTTAGTAACTGGTTCCAGGCAAGGACAGAATTTCTTTTCTGAAGCAGAATACTTTCTACCTCCAAACACCTTAGGCTGGATGCAATCTACAAGATATTTTTGAACCAATTAGGCATCAACGCTGCTGCCCGAGACCAATTTTGAAGATCAAGGTACTTTGGGAAAAAAAAGATGCTGAGAAAAATCTTTGATGTGGGATTTAACCCTGATCTTTTAAAAATCATTTCAGGCGATGTAATTGGGGCTAAATTACGCCATCCCAAACAAATTTAGAAAACTAGGGTGAGCCTCTTGTAATAGTTACAGCTCTAACAGACTTCTTTTTTTTTTTGTTCCTCCAACGAGTACAACAATCTGAAAACTTAGTTGTTAATTGGACCGGATGACAGTTTTGCTGCATATTTACTTTTTCTGTGAAACTTATTATGTACAAAATGTGAACAACTTAAGGTGGATTGCCCCATTTTTTGTTTCACTTATGACTGATTTTAACTGATCATAACAATCAAAACAGAAAAAGAAACCCTGACACACTGAAAATGTCACAAAAGTTATATTGCAGGGAGAAGTATCAGGAAAATTAGATTTGTGCAGGTTTTGTTGCTTGGATCACAGACTATCAAGAAGGATCACAAGTTAAATTTGGATGTTTCTCATTTTCTCACTTACTGACTATGCGTGATTCGAAAGTAGCAGAATTTATAGAGAAGATGTTCAAGGTAATATAAATGTTTATTGATCGCGTCTGACAAATTAGTTACAGCCTTTCAAGAGTTTGAAGGAGAGGAAAATAGCGACTGGAGTGAAAATGAAAGGAAGAAAGAAACTAAATAAAACTAAACAATAAAATAAAAATAATGAAACAAATATAAAGGGTATGTAAACCTTTAACATATACAGACATTATGGAAAAGTGTATCCCTTATTGTGATGCAATTTTATAACATGACGATTACCAACCTGTTGATAAAGTTGCCCAAGTTGTTAAGTAGCTCAGAGTTGTTCTTGGTAGCCATGTCAGCCCAGGAGAAGGCTGAATCCTGTCCTTCTGGACGCACGTAAAGGAGGTAGAACCGCCACACATCAGAAGGGATGTTCGTGTCCTTGGCCATGTCTCCGAACACACCCACGCCTCGGCTCTTGGAGAACTTGGTGTCCTCGTAATTCAGATACTCTGTTGGGAAGTTACAGCATAGGTTACTGCCAAAGCCAGACCTTAATTTCCAGTGTGAATGTGCTGGACTGTGATGTTGGTGTTACATAACTGCCAAGCAGTATAAATGTGCCATTAAAACCACTTTAAGATCTGCTTAGTCTAACAATAACAATATAACATATGAATGATTAATCAACCAGTGAAATCATCAGTCTTACCAGTGGCAACGAGGTGGCCGACCAGAGTGTAGTTGTCCTGAGCTCCCAGTAGGGAGCAGGGAAACACCACACTGTGAAATGGCACATTGTCTTTGGCCATGAAGTTGTACAGCTCCACCTGATGGCAGAGAACCAACACTGCACTGTTAGGATGACATCATATTAGATCATCATGAGATCATCCAGTTCAAAGAGGACTTATCAGCTCTCCCCAGCCCCCATCGCCCTCTCTCACTGTGCAAATAGAGGCCATCACACACACATAACAGGAGCTCAATCCTGGGGTTTTAGATGGAGAGGAGATGAGTCAGTGAGTATGAAGAAGATGGGCTAGATTTGTTTCCTTCTATAGTTTTAGGTCCACATTAGTCCACATGTAAATTATCTAGCTAGCTGACTTGCACTTGTTTTTAGCGCAACGCTTGTTACCATATGTGTGGGAAGCTGAGATGTGTGAAAGCCTAAAATATCATATCATATCATATAGCCACACAAAATGTCAACTTGTTCACCCTTTCTGAGAAAAGCTGATGACAGCATCATGGACCCAAAAAAAACCCCTCACCTGACAGCCTTAGAGCATTATATTCTATTTGATTTTGAATTGTTACTTTGTTCTTGAATTTTGCATTTTACTTTACATAAATAAACATATTTGCACAATAAATTGTAACAGAAAAGGTACAACTTCAGAGTGCAAGAAATAAAGTGTTTGATGCCCTTGGTGTGTACATTGTAGCAGGGTACAAAACATCATCATCAAGTTCTCATAATCAACGAGGTTATGTCTTCATCTGCTTCACATTAGGGTTATATGAGGCTAGGAATTACCACTTTTAATGGTGAGTGCAGAAGACCAGATGGGGCAGTGAAAAAAGCAATCAGACTCATTCTGTGTTGTATAGAGGACAAAATCCGTGCCAAGCTCATGCGTCAGTACTCTGCTCGGCTCATAAATTTTGACAACACATGCGTTGGAGGTTGGGGTTACCTGATCAGGATTCTTCCACCACTTTTCCCATTTGTCGGTGTAGTTGGCGGTGATGGACAGATAACCGATGGGGGCGTCAAACCACACATAGAACACCTGCAGAGGCAGAAAGACTCGTGAGTGACAAAGGATGCGATTTTTTTTTGCAATGCTTTGTATCAAACAATGAATCGATTAGATGACAACTACACCAGCCATTATCATTCTGATAATTTATTAATTTTATCTTATTTATTCTTTAAAAAATGCAAAAATAGTTAAAATTCTCTGATTCCAGCTTGTTAAATATGAGTATTTTCTGGTGTCTGTCCCCTTAAATGTGGTCATCAAACACAGATAAGGAGGGAGTATATTTTACAGTTTAACTACAAAAGTTATCATCTAAAAAAAATCTAAAACTGCGCTGAAAAAGTCAACTTAACACAGAAAATAAATATAAGGCATTTTTTCTGCCCCCCAAAATAAGCTTGGTTGATAATATCGGCCAACTGATGCATCAGTTTTATATTTGTAAAAGTGCATATATTTTTCCCTGACCGTCTTCACAGGGGAATATGGTCCCCAGAATGCTGTTTATTTGGTTCTGAAAGTCAATAAATGAAGATTTTTCTCTGCTGATTACGTTTTCTACTCCAAAATGACATGATGCACTTTTAATTAAAAGTTGAAGAAAGTTTAGAGATGTGTACATAAAGAAGTGGTCAGCATCCCACCATGTTAACACATGCCAAATTTAGAGAGTCTCCCAGTGAAACGCAAGAGTGCTGTTAGAGAGCACTGCAGTATCATCAGTCACTGCAGCATTTGTACACAGATAATGAAGTCTACAGTCATTCTCAATGTTTAATTAGGGAGCTGACCTCAGATATTAAGTGTTTGCCTCCATTATTTTCTCAGCAGGGGAATTAGCTCAGCAGTAGAGCTTTATCATGCTTCAATACAAGAGGAGGGGGGGAAGAGTGCTGGTGTGTGTATCTTATGAATTATTTTTACACTCTGGGCAACAAAAGCAGACCTTCTCTTTAAAGTCAGGATGAGGTACTGGTGTTCCCCACTTCAGGTCCCTGGTGATGCAGCGAGGTTTGAGTCCATCTCTCAGCCAGGACCGAGTGATCTGTTTTGCATTTGCTGTCCAGTCTCCTGTGCTGGTTGACTTGTCCAGCCACTGCTCCAACTGAGTTTCAAGCTGTATGACAGAAAGAAGTAGAATGCAAATGCTGACGAAAACAACCAAATGTCTTAACTCTAAACCACAGCTCAGAGAGAGTAAAGCTGTTTATGTAATTCATTTACCACAGGGATAACTGCCTTCCAAAAGCTCTTAGACGTGGAATTACACTTTATGCTATTACTTTCTTAACAAGCCAACTCTGTCTCTATCCCTGTGAACAACAATCCCCGTCTAAACTGTAGAATGGACAACGCAGTGTGAATAGCATACCTTTGGCAGGTCCAGGAAAAGATGTTTGGAGGAGCGGATGACTGGAGTCTGCCTGCAGACCTTACACTGGGGTTCCTGGAGAGGACAGTGATGAACAATGATCAAAACCAGTGAGGCTGAATTCTACTTGATTTTTAACTGAGATTGCCAAGTGGAAAAGTTGAATTCAGAGATGGCAAGGTAGAGCAAAGTAAAAAAAACAACAACAAAAAAAACTTCTGTAGTCATCATCAAAACTCCGCCTTGAAAAATTACTTATATTACTTCCTTATACAATTTATGTTGTGAAATGACAATACAATTATTCTTGAATTTTGAAAGCTAGTTAGTATCAGAACTAGTTGTTTTTTTGCCTTCAATATACAGTATAATAACAAAGAATGGTACAGTATTTATCAAGACCAGTTTTTCTTTGGCATTTATATGGCTTTATTGATAGCTCAACTGAAGATGTATCAGGAAACATGATGAGAGACAGAGGGGGAGTGACACGCAGCTAAGGGCCCCAGGTCGGGAGTCGATCCCGGGGCCACTGCAGCAATGACAAAGCCTCTGTACATGGGACGCCTTCTCTACCAACTGAGCTAAACGGCACCCCCAACACCATCGCTCTTGTTCTAACAGTCAATTAATAATCACCATAGATTTATTATGATCATCCTCTTCTTGCCTTTTATCATCAATATGCTCCCTCAAACTCACCCTGAGCTCCACAGCATTGATGAGGCGCCCACACTTGTCACACTGGTCACCACGAGCTTCTGGGTAGGTGCAGTGGGGACAGATGCCTTCTACAAAGCGGTCGGCAAGGAAGCGCTGACAGCTTTCACAACGGAGCTGCTCCACTGTGTCTTCCACGAGAAAGTCATGCTTGTGGAGTCGCCAGAAAATATCCTGGGCTATCCTAAATGGGTAACAAGGGGAGAAGCTGACTGAAAGATATATTTGGGGCTGTGCCTGGGATGACAAAATGTTTGTCTTTTGAGAGTTTAAAAAAGATGCATGAACTGATCGTGTTTTTCCATTGGCAAGAAAATGATGCAAACTTTAGATATAGAACAATATACGAGAAGAACATGCTGAAGGAAAGAGAGTTTGTGTTATTGATTTAAGAAAATGTGACATAAAAAAACAAAGCTGCCTATAATCTTTGGTCTGTGATAGTAAAACTAAAATGCAAGACCTAACATCCAAACCACTTTTCAAAAGTCTTTAATCTGTGGGCTGTTTTCATTTTTCAAAGCAGTTCTGGTGCGTGGCGTTCGATGCCTTTTATGTTGTACTCTATCAAAGCAAAGGGCGCCATAAAACAAGAGTTTTTATCTCTGTAATCCCTTTCTGTGTACACATTTAAGAATTCAATTCTGTTCTTTAGAGAAAAAAAGAGCCTTTCTTTTGTTTCCTATTTTCCCATATAAGTAGGTAAACCTCAACAAAAAACGCATCTTTCCAGGTCTTTATTTGAAACCCTATATAAACAAAAATAAGATGACAACTTATCCTGCTTAAGAAGAAGTCTACTCTTTTGCTTTGATTGTTTCAATAGAAGAAAGAGACACAATCCATCCATATTTTAGGGGGAGCATCTGGCAGATTTGAGTGGACTTGCACTGCCTGTAGATGTAACCAGCGATATCCTTGTATCTGTCCATTGTGTTGTAGTTCCTGATGCACAATAGCTTTCCCCTCATCCAAATCACTTTTTTTTTTGGCTGGGTAAAAGGTCCACAGGTCAAAACTCAGATGCTTTATAATAATTTGATAAAACTTGGCTAACGAGTAGCCTATAATTTGATATTGTCATCTGCTGCAGGCTTAATACAGGGTAAGCATCAGAGTTTGTGACATGACTTGGTTGATCCAACCATGAAATTTGAAGCAATGCAGTTCGTTGACAAAATTATTTAATAATCTCAAGGAATATTCTCTTTTGCTGTGAATTGTAGATTTTTCGTTTTTCGTATTTTGTCCTGAATATGTAGTCTAAGGTCCCGCATCAATATCAATGAATGTATAATATGACTTAAGAATTAAAACAAATGCAAATGAAAACAAAATATTGTTGAATATTGTTAAACCTTGAAATTGTACGCAATAACCTACATTCTTCAATCATGTTCAATAATCTGAGATTAAGTAAAGTAGACTTTACGCTTTAGAGGGCTAGACATCCACACTAGTATCTAATGTAAGATTAGAGTAATCCTGTGTTACATAACTGTATAGTAATCGTATGGAAACGTGCCCTTTTATAGACCCGACGGTAAAAGAACCACACCCAACCCTTGAGAGGACCAGGGTCAAGAAGCTCACATAACAGCAGATTACATTTTTTAACTAAAAGGCCAACTGCAGCCGCCTCCCTTGCTTCCACTTACTCTGTCTGCTTCTCAGTGGTGGTTCTGCCAAAATAATCGAAGTCAATCTGGAACCACTTGTAGATGCTGGAGTGAATGGCGTGATACTTGTCGCAGATCTGCTGCGGTGTTAGACCCTCCTCTCTGGCCTTATTCTCTGTTGCTGTGCCGTACTCATCTGTGCCACACACAAACAGCATGTTCCAGTCTCGCAGACGGCCGTACCTTCAAGGAGGAGATGCATGGAGTCAAAATATTAAGACATCATAGACACTCAGATGGCAATTGATGAGGACAGATGTAGTAAGAAACAAATGGAGGAAGAAAGATGATGAGTTCGAGTGAACATTATACACTATATGAATTATAAATCATACATGCACAAGATCATATTTGATCTCATGTAGACGTTTTGGGTGACAAAGTGTAGATCTGATTCACGATCATCAGGAAAAAGGAATTTAAAATCCTACCTGCTGAAGACATCAGCGCTGAGGACGCAGCCAATGATGTTGCCCAGGTGGGGAACATTGTTGACGTAAGGCAGGGCGCTGGTCACGAGCAGGTTTCGCTTGCCCTCTTGTGGTAAACTGGTAGGGGGGGAAAAAAAAAAAAATGGATCTAGGCTTTAATCTTCTTATCTCATTACTCCTTATGGGTTAGAGTCTACATCCTCAGTCAATTTTCTACAAGTTGCAGCTAAACTCACTCTACTCTAATTCTGTTGGATGATCGCATGACTAAACAACTTTTCAGGAACAGGAACAGTTTGTGGGACTGTCCCACTGGAAGATGATCTTTGGTAATCTGACCCCAAAAACATAATTCAACATCTAAAACTTCAGAATACACTCTCATTGCAAGTTACTATAAATAATCTGCTTAATGCCTAGAATAGCAAAACAGCACTTTAATTACTTACATAGGGTGCTGTCTGTCTATAGTCGATGGGTTGGTGTTCAAACCTTTACTCCAGGTGAGAGCAGCTGCCTCCATCTCTGCTTCTGAAACCACACGCTCACCTTCATCACCCTGAACAAACATTTATATAGAGAGAATCATTGGGTTAGTTAGTAATCTCCATGATCAGATATTTGTACTTTTAATCCTGCTGTTTTATTAACTTGTTAAATGAAATGTAAAATTTCTAAAACATTATGACTGTGTCCGAACTCTAAGTTGTTGATGAAAACAACTGGCTCCATTTCATCATGATTGTTAAACAAGCAGAAAATCACATGAGGCACTGCTACACACACAAAAGCCCTATTCGCACAGGACTAGCATTACCTGGGGACCTCATGTGATTTAGAAATTACCCGCCACATCTGTGTTTCGTGTGGCACATTCGCAAAGGATAAGTAAAGTCTGTGTTTTAACTTAGATTTACAGACATTATCCCCCAGATATGATGTCAAGGCTCTGCGTAACCTACGTAAATCAAAGAGACGCCGATTGGCATGGGACTGATATTATCATATGACATCTGTGTTTGGTGAAACAATTTGCAATTTGCAGTGGAATTTTTACCTTACAAATTACAGACATGGCAAATTTGCACGGGATTAAGATCACAGACAACCTCTGCAGTTATTACAAATTACTAGAGGTCACCAGGTAATACTAGTCCTGTGCGAATAGGGCTAAAGATGGTCTTGGTTTCAGCACATTTGAATAAACTCAAAAGAATCATGAATCATGAGAAGGTGAATTTGAGCCTTGCAAACCTTTGAATGCTTTAACTTTCTTCTCAAAAAGAGGTACAAACGCTACAGTGAATTAAAGACACAAAATGTGGGAAAGGAAACGTGTGACATTGTGTCACAAGGTGTTTGTGCATCTTTAGATCACAGAGAAAAAAAGCCAATACATATTCTTGGAAACCTCACAGGGTGTAAATGTTTCCTCAGGCATAAGCACAAGTAGTTAGGCACTGAAGCACCTCTGAATGCTTTTTGTTCAGTGAGAGGGCTTTAAGTTTAATAGTTATCCTGATGATCCGGCTGATACCTCAGCAGGGTTGCTGTTGCATTGCTGAGTGTCTCTGCACTGGCTGCTCCGAGGGGCAGGCTGCCTCTGCATGAAGCTCTTCATGCCCTGCAGGCCTTTTCCCTGCAGCACTTTCTGAGCAGCAGACTGGAAACTGTGCATAACAGCCCCACGGTCAAACCAAGTCTTCACACACTTACATTCACCTGAAAAGAAGAGCAAAGGGGTTGCGGTAAGGACCGTTTGAAAATAGAAAACAGAAAAAAATGGGGAAATAAAACAACTTAAAATAAAGAGAAACTTTAGGTGAAGAAAGAAGGACTCTCTGAATGAAAACAGGGAAGAAGGATTAGTTAATTGATGCACAGTTTATGCATGAACATTAACAAGTTTATTATTACTTACCCAATGCTAGTGAAGAATCAGATAAAATAGGGTACAGCGCAGCCCACAAAACAACATCGGCGACTGAAACGGCTTTCTGAAACACAGAAAAGTTTAATGAGCATTAATTTGAAGCATTTAAAATGCACTATTGCATGAATCATTTTTTTTAAAGCTGAGATCACAATAATTAAACATGCATATTAAACAACATGTATTTATCAAACCGTATTAAAAACAGTGTCTTTTCCTTTTCTTTCTATAATAAAATGCATAATACAGTAGATATAAATACTTATGTAACATATAATGTATATCATAATGTTGTTTTATTTTGTATGTGAGAAAGAACTGCTAAAATGGGACCCTTTTCCTTTTTTTTTTTAGCACTTATAGATGTGCACGAAACTCCGCGCGGCAGCTGGCTCGTTTCAGGGTTTTTGCAAACGACTCACTTCTCTACAGTGAGTTGGATAACACATGCCACAGTCTGGCTGAGAGTAAATTTGGGATTTTAGGTTGGTGTGGAAGTGCAACGCTGCAAAGGAAAGGGGTTTGCTGGATTTACACAAGGCAAAATGAGAGCATTATATCATCATTGCAAAATGGAATGCAGCGCAATAATCCTTTTATCTTTTTTTCATAACTGTAGGAAGCCAAAATATTAGTTGAAAATAAAATTTTATTAATCACCACCACTATTCCTGAACTTGACATGTCTTGTTTTCCTGTCATCCAATCAAAAACCTAAATTCTTGGGGTTTTGAAAGCTGTAAACAATAGAGAAGAAGAATCTGCATGACCCCCTGTCACTTTATACATACAGAACAACCATGAGGAAGACTATTTTCAGCATGATTTTTTTTTGTGTGGTTACATACACTCACTAAATATGGACTGTGTTAACTTCCTCACTGAGTGTGAGAACCACATTTTTTTCTTCAGCTTCACACAGAGTTCCCTCCAAGCCATGCCAATCACCAAGAGACTTAACAAAACATATTTCTGTACACATGAAATATATGATAGACACGGATGACTCGTTGCCACAGGGGCTGCAAATCGCATAGAGAACCAACCACCCACCCACCCACACTCTGGCACATCTGTAACATAAGGGACCTCCTCCCAAGATAATTTGTTCTAACTTAAAAATGCATCACTAGCTCAACATGAGCAGCTGAAAAAAAATAAATAAATAAAAAAAAATGTTGCTGGAGGAGCCTGATGTAGCACAGTGGAGACACTCAGTTAAGTGCAGCTGAGCTTTCAAAAAGCTGTCATGAACTTTTGACTTGATCATATACTGTAAAGTCTGAAAAGGCTTTGTTTAAGTAAGTATGTTTGTCTTTATCTTCTAAATACAACTGAACAGGCACTGGAAAACAGGAAGTGTTGTAGCTGAACAGGAGTAGCTAATGCTGTACCCCGGTTAAATATGGCGTGTTCCCCTTGCTCAAGCTTTGGTCCAAGTAGTTTAGGGGCCCCTGAAGGACTTTGGGCACCTCTGATCCTTTTCCTTGCACCACTGTGATGTGGAGGGCCTCTAGCAGCGCAGGCTGCACAAAAAAGACAAACAGAGGTTAATTAGAATTGATTGAATGACATTAGAGTAAGCAGTAAACCAAAGAAACACAGCTGAGGTTAAATAGTTAATTTCCTTAAACCCTACAGATCTCTTTTCTGCATTTCTCTTTTAAGAGCATTAATTTAAATCGTTTGGCTGTTTTGTATACCAGATTACCAAATCACTGAAAAGGTCCTTTTTTCATGTCAAGCTTACCTGAAGTTCTGTGGCCTCCCATTCAAGCCACTGATTGCAAAGTTCACTGGAGTCTTGTCCATTAACCTCAAACAGGTAGCTAAGGTGTTAAAAGCAGAAACAGAATGAAGTCAGAAAAAATAAATCTGATCTGTTTCACACCGGCACATATCTGAAATCTAGACAGGTGACTATAGGTAAAATTAATATATAGGGTCATATTTTATTCACACAGCTTTTGAGACATCTACATTTAAGATTTTTGTTGCCTGCCGAATATAACGGATGTAAAGGAAATTTTCATTTGTGGGGCACACAGCATTTACAGCTGAGGAGCTGGCTGCATGACTAGATACTGAGATACTTGAGATAAGTGAATTTTCTGTTGAAATTGCCCATTTGGATATGTGATGAGCTACAGTATATAGAGAGAGTGAGTAATAGCCTCTACATTCATGCCAACTTGCATTTGGCATTTAAAGGAGATTATTAAATCTACTGACCGGCAGATGGCATTGGAGCTGAAAAGGTGCTGCCCACTAGGCAGGAGCAGGGCTGGTAAGGCTGGACGGCTAAGGAAGGGCACCACTTTTTCTGAAAAAAAGGAAAAAATGAAAAGAAAAATCAGTGTTTCTTCGGAATAAAAACTAAACAAATAAAATGGTAGACAAAAACAACAACAGTAGATAAGATTGTTATGCAGATGAGATTGTTTCTGGTTTGACTTGATTCTTTATCTGAGTGAATCAAACTAAAACTTTTTTTAAATGGCTGTTTTAAGAGAGAGAGAGAGAGAGAGAGAGAGAGAGAGAGAGAGAGAGAGAGAGAGAGAGAGAGAGAGAGAGAGAGAGAGAGAGAGAGAGAGAGAGAGAGAGAGAGAGAGAGAAACATTTTAGAACTAGTAGATCTAATTAATTTCTACTCTTCCTGAGCAGAGATTATATTAGAATTCAAAACTGCATCCAGGCTCTTCAAAGGATAATCTTGTGACCAAATTCTTAGCCTCCATACTTATCAGTGACTTTACTAGAATGACCTATGAAGAAAACCATAGTCAACTGGAAAGTCAAGGATATTTTTTAAAATCCAGAATTTATCAGAACTCAGGACCAATCACCACATGGAGGGATTCAGCAACATAATGTGATATGTTATGGTGGCTCTAGGATTTCATACAGCAAAAATACAGCAGGAGTAAGACTAACATGTATTATTATATTAATCTACTAATGTGCAATATTTCAGGCTTTGTATTTAATTAAATTGGTTGGTTGATTACTCTTCCATAACAGTAAACTAATTATATTTGGATTACGGATAGGGATACATTTAACTTTATTTTTTATTGCTGATTAATGCATTGATTATAACACTATAACATATGAACAAATGAATGTGCACAAAAATATTCAGTTTGTGATCATCCAGGAGTATAGAAAACAGAAAATATCAACGTTTAAAAAGCTGGATTCAGATAATTCTCCAAGAATCAAGCCACAAAATTAGGGCTGTCCTGAACACCAACGGCTTCAAAAGTTTAGTGAAAACAACTAATTGTTTGATCACTGCAGCTCTCGTTGTGGACGAAAAGACATTTGGATATGTCATCTTGAGCTTTGGGGAACACTGATTGAACACTGACATATATTTTTAATTTTTTTTATGCCATTTCATATTTAGCTGCAGCCCTACAGTGAATCAGTCGATAAATGAAAACAAACACACAGCAATAATTCTGTTTATATACATAATGTATTTCTGAGTTCAGTCTACTTCCTTCATACACTGTGGCTTCATGCCAGATGGCCCTGAGTATTCATCTCTGTGATCCAGCTGCCAAGGAGGACTAGCACACATCTGGGACTTGGAGTGGAGCCTCTCTCACATGTCAGACACAATCAGAACCATAAGCCTGAAGCTGCCTGGGATGTTTACCATTTAATTTGAATCTAATTCCCCATGCACAGCAGCTTCTCGATGATGCTCCACCGTGCAATGCATCAAGTGAGAAAAACCCCAAGTCACAGCAGCATGACCAGATCATATGTTGCAACAATATACAATGTTAAACTCAGTGTTGAACTATACCTGGGGAAGACTACCTATAATAAAACAGCCTCTCTTGAAGCGGTTTTAAAACTTGGGTCAAAGATGATCAATTGTGCCACCCCATCCCGAGGAGGGATGAGTGATCTGGTTAAAATATCAAGATCAAGTTCATTATACAGGCTTGTGTCATCAGTAATTCACATTACGACACAGATGTACAGTTTAGATTATAGTCACAAGTCAAACCTGAGTTTTAACATGCTGGACTTCATGTTGGACTCTCAATGAGTCAGCTTCTTCTACATTTTTGTGGTCACTGGTCATCTAATCAACTTTTTGGGTGCAGTCTGATCAAACAGGCAGGGAATAAAAGCCTCACACTGTAAGCAAACTTAGATTTTGTTCTTCATGTATAAAATAACTGACAATTTTTGAAAATAAAAAAGGCACAACAAGGTGTATAGTGCTACTGTCTCTGTATAATTAAGCCCTGCAACTAGACAGTGTAAATCAAATCACAATGTTCGTTCAGATAAAACGCAATTAAAATGCACAGCTGAGCAGCCTGTTAAGCAAATTAGCTTGTTTATAGAGTGGCAAGACCAGTTTATTCAACTGGCTGAAACCTGTTCATTCAAATCACAAAATTGCAATTGATGGGTGTGTTTGAGAAAAGCATAAACAACATCTGATATACCTCATTCAGTTCTACACTTCCTGGGCACATTTCAATTCGAAATCCAAGTAAATCTAAAGACATGACAAGTGTAGCTATAGGTTAGTGGACTACACAGTACAGGTAGAGGCCACCAACACAAATGCTACATGAAGCTATACGAACAAACAGCACTACAACAAGGCGAACAAAGCAGTGTTGTACAGTAAGAGAGTTTTCTAGCTGCTTCAGATGCAGACACAGGTGGACTGTCCACTCCATTCATCAGTGACTGACTGACTGACAGACAGGATGACAGCTAGCTAGCTAGCTTACTATTCCAACCGTCAGTTACAGCACAAACTCAGCTCAAACCCGACGAAAACAAAACATTAACATTACCCGCTGCTGCTTTTAAACAAACTGCAACTGTTATAAACCTCTTTTACATATAGACTCACAGACTAATTTAAGCTAACCATGCTTGCTTACCTTCGTGGTTGACATACTGAACGTCACAGTGAACTCCGCATACTTCTAAAGCAGCTAACACCTTCAGGCAATGCGGGTTGCCTTCACTTACGAAGAGCTTCATCTGGCCGTTGGCAGCGACTTCGCTATGTTTCAGCTGGCTTTGATAATGGCAGTATTTGCACTTTAAAACAAGACAAGCAGCTGCTGTTAGAAAGTTTGCCAGTGAGTGCCGTCCCCACGCTGATGCAAGCGGTGCTCGACCTTATGCACATGGCGGCGATGTAGTTTTTGAGCGGCGCCTGCGTCGTTAACAGAAACGGTAGCTGTCCATCAAATAGACTACAAATCCCAGGAACCGTTCCCGAGAGCGTACCATTCGCCACACATTAGGTTTACTTGTTTTCTTTGTTAGTGTAGCACCACCGGGCGGGATTCCTTTCTGGTAGCCTAAATTACAAACCGGGCGACGTCCTGTTCTTAAACGCGCATACCCTAGCGCTGCTTGTTCAGTTATATGATTGGTTCTGTGTAAAATCATATTGGGCGATTGTAGCCAATCATAAACCATCAAACCCACACAGCAGAAGCTATTTCTTTATCCACTTAAAGCGCCAGGAGGATGTATGATCATGGGCTGCGCCGGGCAACTTAGTGCACACGTATGACTGTTAATTTGCAAAAGTGCACGGCGGAGTTCTTGCCTGTGCTTCCGTTACCTGAATTATGTGAAGTCATTAGGCTTTTTTATTCACGCCGCGAGAAAAGACGCAACTCCTGCTCGCTCCGCAGCTCACTCCAAAAACACAACAGAGCTGTCATCATCACGTCGCTGCAAGGTGAGTGAGTGATGTTGAGTCCCTCGAATGCAAAGATGAGATTTCACTTAAACTGTTTGGTCAGAAACTGTATATATATATATATATATATATATATATATATATATATATATATATATATATATATATATATATATATATATATATATATATATTTTTTTTTTTTTCCTCTAGGAATTGACTATTATCGCAGGAGTAAATATTTCACAGAGAGTTTCTGTTGCTCTCTCACCATCGGTATTATAATCTTGTGTGGCATTAGTGCAGCTGTAATATAAACCATACGCATTTATGCACAAAAATGATATGTATATTGTATTTTACAAGTTGTTAGATTACATTATCTTGTCACCAGTGACATCTGAGTGCATGGTGAATAACATGAATAACATTGTCATAACATATCTCTTGGCTTAAACAGTTTTATTTTTTTCAATTAATCATCATAATTTTGAACATTTACAGTTACTTTGTGTTTTATTTTGAAATACACATTTTGGACTGATTACATTTCAGGCTGATTTCGGCTTTTATCTCGTGGATACATTACAATGCATGTCATAGTGCTCCCATCTTCTGTAAAGTTTGTGCAAAGCAAAGAAAAGTTGTCATCCGATCGTGCACATCTAATGTTTAACAACATACAGTAAGTCTCACTCCACAAATAGCTCATACATACATTTTGCTCTTACTAAAATAACTTTCTACTTTTTTCCAAAACACCTTATTTTTCCACACCATCGTGTCAAAACCACATGTAGCTGACAATGTACTGTCGCAACCGCGGCAAGAGAACCACAAGTTGCCAACTCTGTAGACTCACCATGCACCTAAAACCACGTTTTAAAGTTTCCTGTACAGCCCCTCCCTGTATATGCTCATGTTTTGATACCTAATGCGCTTTTTGTATTGCTAGTCTTTCAGTCAAAGATGTATTCTCACATATGTCATCAGTACAGTGTTGCTGGCTCCATGGCCCCATTTTTGGTCATCACCAGTTCCCAGCCATCAGATGTCACACTGATAAGAATTGCTAATCTCAACACTTTACATATGACAGACTTTGTTTCATGCGGAAATATATTTGCATGCTACTGCAAGTTGTAGCCGTGTATGTGCTTCACAGAGAGTACATGGACCGGTTAACCACATGGTGTGATGGAAACGGTCTGACTGACGCATTGCATTTTTGTTGTTTCATAATCTTTCTTAAGTCCACGCAAAGCAGGAGATTTGCTCCCCTTTTCGCCAGCCTGTGACGACACGGGCTTGAGAGATTATTCCCCAGTTGCAACACTGACTGATTAAAAGTGCCCCATAACATGTGCAGTATTAGCAGAGGGGTTACAAGTTCCCTCTAATTGCTTGTGTGCTTCACTGTCGTGGATGAAGTGTCAAAGGCAGATTGAGCGACCGAAGTGTTTCACATCATGGTGTGTTCCCAGTCAGATTATTCTGCTGCTGTGGGATATCTGAGCAAATCATGAATCTCCTTTTTTTCTTCTCTCTCAATAGTGTGAGAGACAGTGCGTGTCTGCTCGCACACATTGGCTGTGGAGCAAATTGATACATTATCAGACCACGAAGTGAAGCAAAACCTTGTCTGGTTCGTGTCAGGTGACAGTAGGACTGTAGCAAATTATTCTATTCAATAATTTAGTGTGTAAAATGTCAAAAATGTGCAAAATGCTGATCAAAAAGACCCAAAGTGGCATCTTCAGATTGCTTCTTTTGTCAAACCAACACTCCAAAATCCAAAGATACTGATTTCACTGTCAGAAATGACAAAGAAAGGCAGCAAATCCTAACATCTAAGAAGCTGGAACCAGCCAATATTTGACTTGAAAAGTGACTGCAACACTCTGTAATGAAAACAGTTGGCAAGTGGTTGTCTTTGGGCCAACAGCTAATCATCGTAACTTCATTTAAGAGCCATAACACAATGCATGCAGTTTTATACACATTTGTTTTCTTGGAATTTTCTTTTTACTGGTGTGTCTTTTTAGATGACATTTGCCTGTTGAGAGGTAGTGTGGTGGATTACCTTGTCAATGGAATCAGCTCTCACTCGAGTTTGTCAGCCTTTTCAACCCTGTGACCTCATTTCTGTGTCACAAAAAACCCCACACAACCCAAAATGGTCAGGTGGCTTACTTTCGAGAGCAAGTGGAAGGCTGAACAGATTACATAAACATGAGAGTACGTTGAAAATGCGTTTATTCTTATTGATGATGTATCAAGAATATCGGTATGTACACACAGTTTCCAGGTTAATTCTTACAACTCCTAGAGTTTATACTATTGAGTATACTATATTTCATAACATATTCATATGTTGTACACATAAACACATCCATACATCTATGAAAACACCTTGCGAATCATGTGATACTTAATAATAATGTTGTTTTGTCACACATTTAACCTTTATCAGTTTGGATAACGCACTGGTCTGTGTTGATTAATTGTGCGGCCCTAATCAGAATGAACAGGGTCTCTTTTTTACTTACTATATTGTATTGTCTATATATAAACAGTACAATAGCTCCAACAATGTTCACATCTGTGCTCTGTTTTAACCCACATTAATACTGCATGCTATTATTATCTGTGCAGTGATTTATAGCTTCACTGTATTGTATAATGCATCTGTTTGGCACTTCAGAAATTGATAAGATGGTGTATGTCATTGTCAGAAAGGGCTGAAACACCACTTACATTTGATACCTGGCTACTAGAGCATCAACAATGAATTGATTATTATTGATTTAATGCAAATTGTTTGGCAAAAGATTTTGAAGTCAGTTTGAGTAAACTTCTTTTGAAGGTTGGAAATCTTTGATTCCAGTATCCTAAATTAGACTTTAACTGCTTTCATTAGTCCTTCTGTTTGTAGACATCACCTTTGGGTCACGTGCCAGACAATCTTTCACTGTCTTTGACATTTTGTAGATTCATAGATTTGTCCAATAATTATTGTGAAAGTAATCATTGCATACAAATATCCAGTAAGTTCAGGAATAAATTGAAGGAATGTTGTTCTTGGAAAACCACATGCACCAAATAGACCTGCAGGCATTGTGGGTAAACACTTCTCTGAAGTCTGACACATCCTAACACCTTATTGTTGTTAATGTAATGCTACTTTATTGAACAAATAACCCCTTTAACCCTGTGCAGGTATCAAAGTTGTGTCTGCGTGTGTGCCTCTTCTCCACAGCCTTTGCCTTGGGAGGTTTCACTTCTCTTCCTTGTGCCCCAACAGTATCGTGCTCACTTCAGCTGCACAGGGCTGAAAGTGGGTCTTTGACTTGCCTGATAGCTTTTGACAGCTCACTCTCATCCCTGGTGGATCAATGGAGCTCAGCGCTCTTCATTAGAAACATCAATGTACTGCACATTCCCACAGGCTCAGCAACAAACCCATGAGCCCAGTGCAGAGAGTGAAGGTTTATTTTGTTATTCACCAGAGATTATTCCTGACTTTTTATTTTCTTCCGCTGAAATATATTGTGCGAGTATGGTGGGAGAGGAATACCTTGTTTGTTTGCCAAAGACCGAAACTTAACCTGTGGATATTAGCAACATCATCACCTTCTACGTGAGTAAAGCATGATTATTGTTTATTTACGTTTGCATCACAAATGCATTACACTTCTTATTCTGTTTGACTGCTGCTGACAAAAATCAATGCACTGCAAAATCCATATCCAGGCAACTTCACATTCTTATAGTATGTTACAGTCTTGGATAAATAAATTGATATGGCTGGGCATCTCTGCAGCGCTCCGGGGCAGTTTTACCTCAAAAATATAAGGATATTGAATCATTCCTATTAGAGGGGCTTAGTTATATATTACTATTATACCATTATTGTGATTTGAGACTATATCTTCTTAGATTTCAGATATTATGGTATCATGACACGTCACAAGTGTTTTTAAAGTTGTAAAATGTTTTCAACTTGCCACTTGCTTTAACCATCACCTGCCTTTAAACACTTAGTCATTATATCCACGTTACTGGTGACTATTTCTAAAAAATGTCACTGTGTATATATTTAGTGAAAGTACCAGTGGTCAGTGCTACATAGACATGTTTGCAGGCGTTTTTGTCTACCAGTTCTATCATTGATAACATGCTTTTGAGGGATATGATATCGAGAGATGTGTTGTGTAGTGCTGTAAGCTTAAAAATATAACAATATTATTTTAACGGCATATCACGCTGCCCTACCCATATGGAAATTTAATATATAACATTTATACCCTTATATGAAAGGTGATGCATCCATATATGTTAACTACAAGGCAACACATGGTTGTGTGTATAAATACACCGTCTAGATATATGAGGATATAGGTTTCATAACATATATGAAATACCCATAGTAACAGTTGTGCATGTGCATATAAGAAAAATTATCTTTCTCCAGATTTGCCTTCCATACAATTACAACCGGACCTTTTATCAGATAAACCTGGAATCTCGGAAATCATTGCGATAAATTTCACCTTTCTCTGGCACTATTTCGGAAACGACTAACCAGTTATTTGGAAATGCAATTGATAAATGAATAGATAACAGGAATAATTCTTGATTGCAGCAAAAGTGATATCATAAGCTGACACAGATATTTTATGCTGTTTTTGTCACACATAACAAAAGCTGCTTTTTGTGGAGGCATTTTCCTTAAGCTGATTCCTCTTGCTGAATAAATCTTGTTATGATTTAACCACATGTATACCAGCAGTGTGTTTTTGCCATCCATTTTTTTTTCCACACGAAATGCACGAGCTAATTAAAAATGCGATGCTTGAATTAATTCCTTTCAAGTGTTTAAAACGGCCCCTGAGGAATACTGCAGCCGTTTGCCTAACTGGTCCGTCTGGTTGTTGTTTGTATTATAACTGGGGGGAAATGCGAAGTTGAATGTTATACAAGTGAACCCCGTGAAGAAGTTTTGCTACGTGTCGATGCAGGCTGCAGGGTTCATTGTAAACATGAGCATTGCGTCAGCGCACGCTTGAAATGATGGCATCACACATATGAGACGCTGTTATGTGCCAGAAGAAACAAATAGCACGCATGCCGGAGACACTGGAGATGGTAGTTGGTCACTGGGGTTGTTGTCATGATGATAGTGGGGCGCATGAGCCAATGGCTGCTTTACTGTCATCATCTTCTTTTTGATTGGTTCTCTCTGTCAATTTACACAGCTAATCACTGACGGAATCCAGCCCACCTGTTTAGTCATACACACACACATACATACACACACACACACACACACACACACATGCACAGAGGCATGCGTTCATACACACGTCCGTGCAGTCAGCCAACCGCCACAGTGGGAAACATAGTGTGTGTTTCAGTGTCTCTCGCTGGTCTGATCATCAATAATTCATGGCTATGGGAGGATGAAAGGCAGTTTTGGCTTGAGGCATGTGTCTCGTATGGAGAGAGAGACATCAGCACTAGTAGTTTTCACTGTTCACCAGTAGACAAGTGAACGCTCCTTCACATGGCTGTCCTCAGTAGAGCTGCAAGCTGGGAGTCGACTGATTTTCAGGCTAATTGTTTATCAGTCGATATCAGGAGAGTGATTTATATTTCTTTGTTTAGGTTTTGTGGGGTTTTTGTTGTTGTCTGACTTAGAGCCTGACCGATGTTTGATTTTTGTGGATGATACTGACACAGCTATTGGGGAGTAAACAAGTCCGATGTCGATATATCGGCCAATCTACACACATTTGTTTTTAATCAGACACTTGTGACAAAGTTATGTAACAGAGGCCGGATAACAGTGAACTTCAACAGGAAGTTGATAATTATAAATTACCACAAAACCCCTTTTCTGCATTAAAATCTCTAACTATCAAACAACATATACAGTTCGCCAGTACGTGTTGGACTCCAGTCTGACTTGACCATCTAAGGACGGAATATGTATTGTAACAATGTCATTTTGAAGTATGTAAAACACAAGTAAAAACAGAATGTAATCATCCGTAGACAATCTGTGTTTACTAACAATAGTTCTACGGTGTTCCCAAGCCCACATAGTAAAATCTTTTATTTAACACCTAAACTGAAAGGAATAAACTGAGGGAGGCTCTCACCCTCCGTGATGAGCATGAAGAGAGACATCGCGTAAACAAACAAAATGAATCTGGGCTCAGGAAAGTTGTTTAAGTTCTAGCTGCCACATTCACACCAAGGTTGTTGATTTCTAAAAGTAAGTATTAAATGTTAAAGGTCTTGAGTCGTCAGAGTTTAAGCTCACACTTTGTGATCATTTAATCTGTTTCAGGTATAGTTAAATAAAGTCTTGTAAGTCCTGGTTTGGTTTAGCATTGATTTTTAGGAGAATTTCAAAGCACTCCTGCGCTTATTCTAAGATGAACTGCCCTGTTACAACTCCTTTTACCCATAATGTATGATGCATGATGCAACGCTTCACCTCATGCAGCCTGGCTTCAAGCTAGGACTCAAAACAGTCGAGCAGACGAACCGCTGAATGCTTGTTTGCACAAGACACAACAGAGACCGTGTGCAGGCATCGCGGCTCGTGTCACGTAGCAGCTGTTTGGCTGACACAGATATTAAATCAGCAGGCCTGCATAAACTTTAAGTGTCACACTTTTTACTTATTTCCGTGTTGGGCAAAGTCACTGAGCAGTGCGCATCCTGTGGAGCAACTTGTTCTTCTTTCTCTTTTTCCTGCGAAGCCCTTGGTTATAGACATTCATATGTAAATACAGTACAGTCTACGTTTCGAATGAGCATGTGTGTGTGTGTGTGTTTGCTGTGTGTATACGGATGTGGGAGTGCACGCAAAAACCCTTTGAAGTTCCTCATTCACTCTATACTCCTCTTCCCCATGTCTCATCTCTCTTTGAAGACCATGTAGCCATGATTATTAAAGCCGCCCTCTTTCAACTTCAAACGTATGGAATGAATATGGATATGATATGACACCAAACTTTCCCCCAACAACCCCTCACTCCTTCTCCTGTCCTGCTGTGTGCTGAAGTTTGATGGACTCTGGTGATCTTCAACCATCTCTGCTGGAGATGAGCTTGTCATTTAGCGGCTCGTCTTGCAACGCTTCAGCATCTCGCTGTTCTTCTCTGGCGTCAGCTGAGGCGCTCGTGGTCCCCAAGCAGCTCTGGAATCGCTCTCGAACATTGTCTGCCAGTTTCGTCCCTCCTCCATATAAATTTTTAGATTAGTGATTTGCATTTATTGCCTCTCTCTGCCCTCCAGCTTCAGGGTGTTTCCAACGGTGCCATGGTAACATATCCTCAGGTGGTTTTGCACGCATGACATAGCCAATTAACTACATATTGTTTGTACCACTTTTTCCAGTGTGCACCATATGTTTTTAGACCTCCCGCACAGTGTGCCCTTGAATAACACAAACAAAGAAAGTTGCTTGCGACCGTGCTGCCGTGTCACTGTAATGGTCCTTTGAACAAAAAGATTTAAGTCCCCCCTGCCCTAAAAAAAAAAAAACAAAAAAAAACTGATGGGTGTTTGGACTTCACTGTGCAGCGTTAAAGCTGTCAGACAGACTGAAGGATGAGAATTTCCCTGTTCTTATCTCAAATCTAAGTATTTGAAAGTGTCCAGGCGCAACTTTGCGTGTGATGAGAAAACCTGAAACCTCCAGCACACAAACAAATGATTATAAACTTTTAAGTAAAGTAGGAGACACAGTGTCTTACAGTGGTTAGACATCATTATTCATAAGCAGAGTATTTAAACATGTTGGAAGAGGTTCTCTAAGCTTTTAAGCTGATGAATATTCACTGTGATGGATTATCGATCTCAAGCAAGCATCAGGTTGATTTCTTTACCACTGTGGCTCGATCCCATCACCAGAATAAGTGTTGACAAAACAAAAGATATGTTGACACTTAACTTCTTCTTATGTTGTGACTGTATGTTCCTTTGAATTACATTTTCAATTTTATCTTGTGACAGTGTTGTGATTATGCCCTTGGTTAGGATTAGGAAAAGATTGTGTGTTGGCTTAAAGTGCCTGCTTTGATTACCACAAACACAGCACAAGATTTCTGCGGTCTTCTACAAAGCACGCAGAGGATTTCTTTGCCACAAACACAGATGGACATTGTCTCTCGAGGTCTTCTTTAAAAAAGAGTATCCAGTGGTTTCACACTTCTCGTCCTGCAGAGACTGACCTGCCAGCCTTGTTGCCTGTAACTCCGCCACCATCCCGTCCACCTCCTGATATGAATGTCAGGTCGTATACGTGTACAATAATGTCGATATGATATGACAGCTGTCATAGAGATGGCACGTATGAGACTTTCAAACGTGAACGTATTAGTAGTTTGCAGGAACATAAAATGTCAACTAGGCTACATGGCAAGAGGTGAACTGCATGCAGTAGGGGAGTGAATCTTAAAAATTGATGCATGCTTTGGAAAATGGTGACTAAAACATTCAAACCCACCAGGAGGGCCTATAATCCCCGAGGCGTTTAATCCAACGGCCTGTCAGGATTGTTGATTCGACTAAAAACGTTGAATGCGCTTGCTTTCACAGCTCACCCATGACACTGATAAGTCTGTATGGTTTGTTAAACATTGGATTTAAACTTCGCCAGCAAGGATGTAGGACTATTTTAAATACCAGAGCAAACCTGAGACTCATGTGCACGTACACGGTTGATATTAACTTGTACCTTTTTAACTTTTCCTAAAAATGAAAGGATGTTTTGTTGCCTTCATCCTCACCAGTTACTGACCAATCAGCTATAAACTGGGAAAAGAAAACATTCATTTACAAAGACTACAGTCGTGTAGGCCTATCAGAAGCAGCAGCATTAAAAAGAAATTAGAAAAATCTTGTTATTAAAAACACGAGACTGACTTCCCTCTCATGCACTCACCCATTTCCACCAACTTCATGAAAACTTAGCCTTGATAAAAATAGAATGTGCAGGCTATGTATTCCCATGGTAATGATGAGTTTAAATGAGATAAAAGAAAGAAAAACTCATAATTATGAGTAAAAAAGGTATGAGTTTAATGTTGACATTTTATCTCATCATTTCTACTGTATTTATCTCATAACTTTTCATCTCATGATCTTCCATTTTTATTTTATAATTTTGGAGTGGGTGACACCAGACAGCCTGGCTGCAGCAGGTAGGCTGGTTGTTTATTCAGAGCCGCCGCTGTGCCCTGTAACGTTAGTCATAATGTTTGTCCCACTGTGAATATTTTTGTCACTGAAAATGTCAGAACAGAAACCCTGAATTAACTGTGTGCAAAGCTGTGACATGTCACATTTTAAATGATTACAGGTTGATAGTTTGTTGCCTCAGGTCAGTTACTGCTTCTGTCTCTGTGCTGTGACTCTTAGATAGTCCTCCTAGTTACTTGTTTGAATGTGTAGATCGGTGAAATGCGGCTCCTCTCCCCTCGCACACAGAGTTAATGACAGAATGATACTGTACATGCCCGGCTCATTACACATACATCACATAATGTAACAAGTGGTGCGTGCAGAGCTCTCCAGCTTTCCTGACGAGAAGATGCCAACCTCTGTTCAAAACATGACAAACAACTAAGTAGTTACAGGATTATGCAAACCGAAACATTTTATTTCCTCTTTTGGGGAAAAAAAAGTGGCCAAGCAAATCCTGAGATGATCTGGATGAACATAATGTCCCCTGCTTCGCTGCTGACATCCATTTGGTGGACGTGCTCAACTGTGTGGTTGATCTCTGACGTCCAGTGACACTGTTGACCAGTCTGCTCTGTGTATGGATCAATAACTCAGTCAATTAACTGGGCTGCTGGTTGCTTTTGTTTGGTTCTCTCTCCGTCTGTTTCTCCCATGATCCTCTCTCAAGTTCAAACATGGTTTTATTTGCATGAATGGTTAATGGCCAGCTGACGCTCTCTCTCTCTGTCACTTCCCCCTGTTTTTATCTCTCGGGCAAAACGCTGGCTAAATCGGGGAAGGAAGGGTCAGCAGGGGTTCAATGAGTGGAGGCAGGATCACTTTGGTGCAGTGGATTAACCATGTGTGCATGAGAGAGATAGTTTGTGATTTTTCTGCAGGAGGGAGCTTCTGGCTTTTGTCAGTTTCAGTGGTTTGCTGCCTCACCTTTGTGTTTGCTCTCTAATCTTTGCCAGGCCAGAAGCCTTGATTCCTCTGGTTTAAAACACATTTTCTCATGTAGATATTTTTGACTTTTAAGGTTAATCGTCAGCGTTGCACGGATGACCCTGTCTGCAGAGTGAGCTGGCGGTGACCTTGTTGACACAGAGACGCTCACACTTCAGGACCATGGTGAGTCGCCCTTGTTCTCTCGCCGTCTCTCTCGCATGCATGCACAAATTGGGCACTCTCTCCGCGTCTTCAGCTCGGTCCGACTCGCGTGCGCACTCAGTCCGTGCCGCGGTGAAAAAGCACTCAGGCGAGGGCGGACAGATGAATAACACTCGGCTTTTCATCCTCTGTGTTTTTGAAAGTTTGCTCTCATCTTTCCATCCTTTTTTTTTTCCCCCACTCATTCCTTCCCTCCGTGTTTTCTCCCTCATTGCTCCATTTGTGTTGTTGGTACTACACCATAAGCCTTGTGCCCTCAGCCCCTGGCACAAACTGTGATTGCCTCTCAACAGCCTTTGCAGGGTGCCTGTGTCCGTCTCTGACACCATATGGGCCTCTCTGTATGTTCTGGATTTGTGACGCCAGTGCCCTTTCCACTTTCCACTTCCATCTGACCTGCAAATAGAAGGACTGTCTGGCTCCCTTCTGTGGATTGTGTTCTTTTACATTTCTAGCCACTAGTGTTGAATTAAGGTTTACTATCTGTAGCAAAATGAATTACTTAAAATAGCCTTTTTGGTTTCTGGTG
Organism: Acanthopagrus latus; assembly: GCF_904848185.1. Lineage (NCBI taxonomy): Eukaryota > Metazoa > Chordata > Actinopteri > Spariformes > Sparidae > Acanthopagrus > Acanthopagrus latus. The sequence continues at coordinate 11,775,201 of NC_051044.1, read as the reverse complement.
TGAGTCAATCAAGCAAAGAAAGGCGAACCGCATTCCTGACTTCCCCCTCTCTTTCTTCCCTGTGGGAGCATTGTTACTGTAAAGTGCCTTAAATCTGAAATAATACCACCAGGGACTTAAACTCAGCTATTATGGCCTAATGAGCACATGCCCTGATAAAACCTGAATTGAGGTGTGCAGCAACTGTGTCTATTTTAGCCCTAACGCAACAAATGTTAAAGGGACAGTCCACCATAAAAGGAAAAACACCCACACAAAAAAGCCTGCTGTGCTTTTATCCATGGCTGACTTCTCTTCGGACAGCTCGACATGGATCTGTTTCAGCCAATAATTGCCTGCCAACCAATAACCAATCATTCTTTTCATTTTAAAAGCATTTCTTGTCTGTAGTGTTTGCATACCTGAGGATAAGGACAAAGACTGTGTAGTATTGTCAAAAAGCATTTTTAAATATATTGATGCACAACAATATAGAATATTTGCAATGGTAGATACTTTGCTCTCATGAACGAGAGACGAGCTAACGTTGCAGTTCAGCTGAGGAGGACGCCAACAGGGGCATGATGCAGCGATACAGTCAGAGGGTGTAGTTAGAATGGAAAGAAAGAAAATCAACAAGGTTTGTGAATTATCTTGAGTAAGCGGGTCTTGATTTTTGGAAAGAGACATTGCTGTTGAGTTTTTCAAATGAACTTTGGGGTGTTTTAAGCACGACAAACAGAGAGCCATCTGGTGACTTTATATCGAGAGAAGGCTTACAATCCTTATAGCAGATATCTCCAAACTGGGCTGCTCACAGCAAAAATAATCTAGATGGATAAAGAGCACTGCAGGTAAGAGGGAGAATGTGAGGGTTTGATTTTAAGGTGAACTGGCCCTTTAAGTTAGGTTAAACCCCTCACTAACGATTTTTTCTTTCTCTGTTTCAAAGTTGCTTTGAGGCAGGGAAGACAGACAGGAAAAGACAAACAGGTGTGTGGCAGTATCACGAGAGCTCTTCCTGTGCGTGCAGGCTTGATAAGAATCGTAGACGGGGTTGTGTGAATCGGCCACTGCTGAACGTTTTTGGCCTTTCATTAAACCCAGGGTGTGATGTAATTCCTCCCTGCCCATCTTAAATGTCAATTACACTTTGCTGAAACCACGCAACAGGGTTTTCAAAAACAACTACGAGTCTCCGCTTCAAGGCTCGGCTTGGCAGTAATTAATGCTACTCACACAGCTGCCCAGTAGTCAGAGCAACTCAGCATCACTTGCTGTGTTCAAATGCTGCACAGCAGACTGTATGGGCTTGTCAGCACCTACAGGCTGCAGCTAGACTACCGACGATGTTTCACAACAGAAAAACAAATGGTAAGATAGAGAGGATATGACCCAAACTGTGGTGTAACCTTGATGTGTCTTTGCAGTTTCCTGTTTGCTCACTCGCCTCATACCTCTGACTTTTGCCGCCGTCTGTGTGTGAAGACAAAGAGTTGGGGCATTTCCATAAATGACGAAGGCTTGCTGCACACCAAAAAAACTAAACTTGACACTTCTTGACATTCATTTAAACACTTTTTCTGGTACGAAGGTTCAAGGAAAGCAACTCAAATAGATGCTTTAAGTGTGCTTTTGGGAAAAACAACAACATATTTCTTGAAATTGAAGCATAAGTGGCACTTAAGACTAGAAGCATTGGTTAACTGTTAGTCGTGTCCACTTGAAATAGCTGCTAACACAGATCTTCATGAATGAATGAATGAAACTTACTCTTAAAAAAGGAGAACAGTATTCTGTTTACATGGAAAATGGCAGTTCTGGTTAAGATGGAAGTCGTGCCCATTTTTCACTTAAGATGCCATGGAGGCGATGGACAAGGTGGATGTTTTTTAGTTGAGCTTGTGTATTTGGTTGCCTGTCAATATCCCTGAACACGTCTAGTTTCGGGGAAACATTAGAGAGTGAGGAAGGAAGTCAGCAAAACGTGAACCCATGAACATTTCTGCCTGGTCAGATAGAGTGTCTTCATTGTTTAACTTGAGCCATCGCTCACGTCTTTCATTTGGACGTAGTTGAAAGTACATACAGAGTGCATCAAGGAATGCAATAAATACACTTCTGTGGAAAGAATTTCTGATTTGCTTATTAATTATGAGACCAAGTTCACTTTTTGTTTTTCACTTTTGGGATATTTGTCCTACTTATGATTAGCAAGGTGCCAATCAAGGGTTTAGTGTCTTGCCCAAGGATACTTCAACGTGCATCCAGGAGAGCTGGGGAATTGAAACGGGGACCTTGTGATTACATTACTTGGCAACCAGCTCTACCTCCTTCCCTCCGCCAACTGTTTAGATCGTCATCAATAGGTGTAGTTAGAAAATGTCAAACTTATATGGTTTCAGCTTTTTAAATGTGAGTAGTGTGTGGTTTCTTATGGTTGTGGTATGAGTTATGTTTAAGGGACGTCCTCTTGGGTTTTGGGAAATGCTGACTGATATTTTTCACAGTTTTCTGACGTTTCATAGACCAAACAACTAATCGATTCGTTGAAAAAATAATTGACAAATTGAAATGAACATAATAAATTGTTGTCACCCTACATGCCATTACCTCACAACCAAAGCCAGTTGCGTCTACTCGTGTAATATGACTGAAGAGGTCTCAGCTGTTGTCAGTCTAGTTACCTAATGTGTAGTGGTATTTGTTCTGATTCATTACATTTTCTGCCTAGAAAATGCTCGTCTGTGAGCGTCCTGCCAGCGTTACCTACCTAGCTAGCCATACAGGCAGGGAGGCAGTCCCATATGCTGGTACGGAGGGATTTTACTGTAATTCTCTGCAGCTGTGGGGGTCAACAATTCATCCCTGTGCTTTAATAACAGTAGGATTATCAAGGTTCAGCCAGCCAACCCCCATCCTCACTTTCCTCGCTTTCACATAGCTCACAGCTGGTGTATACCTTTTGTTATTATTATTATTATTATTATTTATTTATTTATTTTTCATTTTTGTCGTTAATTTTTCCGGGGATCTCTCTCCTGTTTGCTGCCTCTTCTGTTCTCACCCAGACCGAGATGGGTTGGGCCTGACTGTGACTGAAGCCCTGTTGCTAGGTGCCTAGGGATGTTCCCTTTTCTGTGTGTGTGTGTGTGTGTGTGTGTGTGTGTGTGTGCACGTGTGAGTGGGTGTGTGCACGTAATGTGTGAGGCTGTATGTATTGCTATGTGTCTGGCAGAAAGTTAGATGTGCTCTTATGTAAGCAGGTCTTGGCTGGGTAGAGCAGGGGTTTAGCTTGGGGATGCTGGCTCAGGTGGAGAGACGGAGACAGATGCTATTTTGGGTACGCCGCGCTCCCTGCATCCTCCGAACGCATGAGTTATTCACTCACACGTGTCTGTGAGTCCTGCCAGCATGAAGGGACAATAGAGGAGTGGCGCACTGTGGTGGTGTACAAATATCTGCAGGGACATTTTATCCTCATCTCTGTTAGTCGAGTGGAATTTTTGTTTTATTTCACATTTGAATCATTTACAATAGGGGTTGACAGACATGACTTTTTCAGGGCTGGTACAGATTTCTATTATTAGCATTCAAGGAGACTGAAGAGTGATGTTTGGGGTCTGTATTCATTTGCAGTAAAAATGCAACTCTTTGTGTCAACATTTTAACAACCAGTGATGAAATAAACTTAAGTACATTTCTGAGGTATTGCCATTCTCTGTTGCTTTATACTTCCTCTCCACTACAGTCATTTAATACATTGAGTTACTGGTTCAGATTATTCTGTGTTTATTATAGACTATTAATTGTGATGTGTTACCAATCAGATATCGTTGTGGGTGGGACATTTTTTATAGTTGCATCAGAGCCACAGTAACACATTTTTAAATTAGTTTATTTTATCAGCAATCTGGAAGAAAACTCATTGATACCAGCTCAATAATTGGATAGGTATGATATTGTTACCTTGATATGAAACAATTTATTGAATGAGAATTTGGATACTGTTATATCTCTAGATGGTATAAGAGTTGTCTCCGTCTGGTTTGAAATATATTTTCTGAACTCACCAGACTGCTATAACTGTTCTAATACCTGCCAAAAGTCATAATATACACATTTTTAATCAAAAATGTCATTGTGCTAATTTTTTTTGAAAGAACAAATAATTGTCTTTTCAGTTAGTCCCTGACAGATATATTGGTTGGCTGATATTATTGGCTGATACTTGCCTGTCACAGATTTATCGCAAAATACATGCCAATACTTTTATGTAGATGGATAATGCAGAAACAACGTGTTTAGGCTAATTTATAATGATTAAATTTCCAGTGAAGTTTGTTGTTTCAGTGAAATATCCTGCCACAATTATTTACATACCTTTGAGAAGCTGATCAATAATGATTATATATATTTTATATATATGTAAATTTTTAAACAATCTGAAAAAAACGGTACGTTGGATGAACAGAGCTGTCACCTTGTACTAAAAAAGGGACAAGGTAACAAAACAAAAAAGATTTTGCCATTGAGAATATTTTAACACTTTGGGTATCTTTATAGCTTCTCTGCTAACAGTGTGTGTGTGTGTGTGTGTGTGTGTGTGTGTGTGTGTGTGTGTGTGTGTGTGTGTGTGTGTGTTTGTATGTTGCAAACAAGCATAATCCAAAAATGATTTCTCATTTAATTGATTTAACCATAAGTCTGATATTTTGGAAACTCTCTTATACGCCTCCTGGTGGAGAGTTAGCGTTAAATGAGAAGATTGATACCACTTTGCAAATTACTGAAATATTATATCTTCTCACCTCTTCACCAGAAAAAAAAGTCCAAAATTATATTCAGTTTAAAATGATGTGAAGTAGAGGCAGCAGAAAATTTAATAAGTTGGCATCTCTGAATGTTTGGTGTTAAGCTCGAAACAGATATTTCATGAAGGTAAACAACGCAGAGAAAAACTAAACTGGACATATTTCTAATGTTGTCATACATGTTGGTGATTTTATCCAGATTAACCCAGACTTCCATTTTTAGCAGTAAACGGATTCATGTTCTCTCTGAACTCTTTGAACCTGCACACAGCCGGCTGCCTTTTTGTCATTGTTCTCTGACAGCTTCACTAATCCGCCATCTCTCGCTCTGGACCTGTGTGTTTCAGATCATGGCACTGGCCTGGCTCCAGTCTCACCTGTCCTGTGCTAACCCAACCACTATCACCAGTTTCAGCCATCCGCATGCTTCCAGTAAAGCTTGCTGAAGGACTGTGTCAAGAGCCATGTTGTCGGGGACTTGGCGGCGCTCTGTGGGGCACAACCAACAGCCTGCTGCGACACCTGTGGTGGCCTCCAGGGGGATGACGGTGTGTGGGGTCCCCAGTGGTACGGTGGTCCTCGAGGCCCAGTACGACTATAACTACCGCGGGGCTGATGGACGGCAGGTCTGCATCAGGGAGGGCGAACGGTTTATTCTCCTGAAGAAGACCAACAGCGACTGGTGGCAGGTGAGAAGAGCGGTTTGTCTTGTGTGTTTGTGGGAATTTTTCAAGAAACGTCAACATCTACATGATCTGCAGCTTTCTATTGACAAAAAAGGACCAAAATTCTGATGAGATAATTCATCTTTCATACTTTTTGACTTCTCCTACCCTGTTTGTGGCTGTATGACTCAAATGAAGATGTAAATCATTCAAAAGCCAGTCACGAGTATGTACTTCCATCTGGACAAAAAGCTAAGTAAATCCTTAAAATAGCTGGGCACTGTAGTTTCTGTCAAACAGGAATGAATAATGCAGGTTTCGAGACTATTTCAAGTTACGGATTTAGTGCTTTAGCGTATTTGGGTCAGTAGGATGATGCATGTTGGATAGCCATGGGGTAAACTACAGTGTCCATTTTCATAAAGAAACATGTCAAGTAATGCAACAATCTGGATCAATGATTTCTATTTATTATCCTGGTCAGGGCTGCGACTGATCAGCAGCTGCAGATGAATTCAGTACCTGAAAGGCTCTGATCCACTAAAGCCGAGCACAATACGAGATGAATAAATCCCTGTTTTTGTTATCTTTGTCATCTTGACTGTAGCGTGATCAAGATCTCCACTCTACTGAGTGCACTCTTCTATTTTTTAAGATTTTGGACAAAAATAGAGAGTTAGAAGCTGTATCAGGATGGATCTACACAGGAAATGGTTCAAATTAATTCATTGGTGGATTCAGCCGTACTTGCCAACCTTGAGACTCCAGAAACTGGGAGGATTTCAAACCAAATTCAAGGACTGTTTTCGTCATTGTGGTAGCATATAAATACTAAAAATAGCACAATAATTAGTAAAATGCAACAGCAATTTTATGTCAAATAATTAAATTAAACGTTATTTTACTTTATTTTATTTTCAGAACATTACTGAATCATTTGCCCTTGATTGTAAACGTGTGTAAATCTGTGGCATAAAGTGATATTTAGCACTTTCCATTAATTCATTCATGTTTTACCCCTGCCTTTTAGAGAGCCTTTCCTCTCCACCACCATATGATTGTCAGCCTCTTGATGGGGATTGATGCGGTGCGACTCTCGAGAATGAGAGAAAAACTGAGGGGGCACATCCCAGCCCCTGTCTTTTAAAACATTACGCAAGCAACAGGAATTCTTCTCTCCGGGGTGTCTGAAATGTCTTTTAATATTCCCTCTCCTCTCCATTTCTCTGTCCGTCTCTCACTTACTGAGGAGGACGAGGCGCAATAGTACAGCGGACTAAACGCTGTAGAGTACCAGAAAAGCTTATGTTAACTGAAAGGGGAGCAAGTGAGAAAAATTGCCCTTACATCGTGAGAAATAGAGGAGAATTGTGACCCCAGGGAGAAAATGGGCGAGGGCAATGAAAAAACTGGAGTCTGACGGAAAAATCGAGAGGGTTGGCTTGTTTGGTTTCGGCCCTTTTTACGGGATTTGTTTGATCAAGAACAGATAATCAGATGGAAATGTCTGTTTTTGGCTATCCGGGAATTTGAATACCTGTCAAGTGAAGGTGCTTTTTGAAAAACATGCAAAAATTAGTCTTAAGAAACACGTTAGAAAAAGTGTCATAAGCAAGTCTTGTGGTAAAGAATGTTTACCGTGTATTTCAGAGGAGAAGTCGTGGGTTTGTCAGTGCATCTGTCTGATGTCACAGTAACTGCAGCGTAATAAATTCCCACACAGTGTTCAGGTCTCAGCTGTGCTGGCTGACGCTCAGTTGAACTAAGTGGATCTACGTGGGAGAAAAAAATAGCAAAAAGCAGTCTGAAATCTGTTCCTTCTTTGACAGGTACGGAGGATCGGGGCGGCCAGCAAAACGAAGCCGCTGTATGTCCCTGCCACGTATGTGACAGAGGTGCCCATCGCACCAGTGGCCTCGCCGCAGCGCCTGGTCATGTCCGCCTCGCTGAACACCAACCTCAGGACGCTGCCGAGGGTGTCGCTCTCTCCCAGCCCATCAGCGTCTAGCTATCATGAGCCGCGTCAAGGTAAAGTGTGAGAGGAAGACAGAGAGAAAATAATGCGGCAGGGGAGAAATCAAGTCTTTGATCGGTTCAAATTCTCTCTTAAGATTAATAATCGCAACTCAAATCAGCTTTCATTTTATCTTCCCCTCCCTCAGTGAACAAACCCATCTACCGCTCCATGGAAAACCTCAACTCCAACAGTGCCTTCCACGGGCTGGACAACCACACCAACACAGGTGGAGGCCGCTTCCCCACCCTGCCCCTCTCCGGATTTACCTTCACCCCAAACTCTTCCACCTCCTCGTCAAGCCACCTCATGGTCCCCGGGTCCCCCGCCTCCTCCGTGACCCAAACTTTACCAAGGAACCCCAGGGTGGTTCCCATGATCACTCGGAGCCAGAGCTCCAGCAACCTGCCTGAAAACATGGTGGAGAACCCGTACGACGAGGTGGGCGGGGGCTTCAGCAGCCGGGCCAACCACAAGATGCCCAAGAAGTCTTGCAGCCAGTGGGACATGGTGGGAGCTTCTGGCAAAAACAACCATCTGCAGGTAGGAAAAACCTCAGACAGATGTGAGTTAAAACATCTGGTGAAGGAAATTCCTGCTCTGTATTTTTACACCTGGGTGTTATTCTCATCTTTCTGCCCAGTTTCACTTCATTTGGAGTGCTGTGTTTGTGAACTTCATCCTGTTTTGCGATGACTTGATGTCAGAATCAGTGTCTCCCAAATCTCTAGAACAAAGGTGGTGGGTAAATAAAAAAATAATGTACAAACGTATGAAAATAACATCCAGGTGAAAAAAATGTACCAATACCATCGGCAATTTCCCTTCAATTAAATTTGCTGTGTTGGATTAAAGCTTCGGCTCTTTGGAAATGAATGCCTTTCACAAGTGGGCGGCACAAAATGATTGACGGCAGACGCATGAGTCACACATGACACCTGCAGCATCTCTTCCTCTGTGTGGAACCCTTCTGCCTACGGAGAACACATCTGTCAATCAAAGACGAGGCGACAGAAAAACATAAAATTCTCACATCCGGCGACAGTCACACGCTCGTATCATATGACTCACTTTATTGAAACATGAAGAGGAAACTTCAAAAATGCCCAGTTAGAAGACAATTTCATTACCCTATGTCTTGATCGATAGAGGACTGGTCCATTTCTCATATCTTTGGTCTTTAAATAAAGTTTCTCCATCTTACTCGTGTATTTTACTGTAGAATCCCAATGCAACCATCTTTGAATAAGCACTCAATCACAGCTCTGATGAGGACGGTAATAATAAACCCGAAGGAGAAGAGGTGGAAGAGGAAGTGCTGATATAGACGTCAACACTGCTCGCTGTATTTAAACAGTAGCAGTAATTAATATGTTAGCCGTAAAGAAAAAGCACCTGATTGAGTTATCTTATTTTGCAGCTTATCTTGTACATTTCTCTGGGAATGGAGCACAAACTGAGCTTAAGTTAACATTTATGCAAAGAAAGTTCAGGTGAATTTAGTTAAAGGATAAATCCCCTAAAAGGTGAAGATACGTTTTAATATTTTTTTTAAAAAAGGCTCCATACAGCTCATCCAGGTCCCCAGAAGCCAGGATATCCAAAATTGATTTGAAAAGACGTTATTTACACACTACCTTAAGCCAAAATCTTAACTGTAGCGACTAAGCTGGTGCACAAGCCCGATTGTGCGTCAGAGTGTAAATCAATTTGGGATCTCTGGGCTTCCGGAGACTTGGATTATGCCTTATGAGATTCTGTAGTTTTTAAATCCCTGTGTACTTCAGTTGTTAAGGAGAATGCTGCAATGATGTTTTGCTGCGAACCTCCCGAAATGTTTCGAGGACTACGAAAGTTCACTCGACTTTCTGTCGTCATGAGGCTGAGTAGATCACATACAAGACAAGGTCAAGGCAGGTTATACCAGTTTAAAGGTATGGATATTTATACCTGATATCCAGCAGTTAGTCATTGGATAGTTTGACTCAGCGGATGTAGACTGGCCGACTCTTTCGGGCACCATTCTCCTCCCTTCCACTATCTGCGGGAAACAGACACAACAACTCTGAGCTAGCAACCTTCACACTTTAAACGGCAAATTGATTTGACCCTAACTTGGCTGCTAGGCTAATGGTACAAAACCTATACAAGCTCGCCGCTGTTACCTTTTCCCGTGCAGGGATTTAGCTGTTTCAATGCCAGCACTCGCCTCCTCATGTGCAAATTTTTCCACCACAAGTTCGCCCACGTCACAGTTTTGCAACGGGCACCAGCGCTGCATGCTGAAAAAGAAGAAATACAAACAAGCCAGAGGATTTTTTTTTCACCCCCCTATAGCGAAGTGATATCGGGTCTAACCAGACCATTCTATGAGAAGAGACCAAACCGCAAGTGTCAAGTGCAGATTCAGCTGTTACTTGATACTGTCTCTCATCCTAAATCGTGTTAAGAATAGTGAATGGACGAAAATAGGTCAAACAAATCCACCAAATGTTGCTGACGTTGAAGGAAGTGTGGAATTAGAGTAAATTCCTGAGTTCCTCTCATTGGCAGAAACCTCTAATCTGATGGACTTACAGGTCATAGCTCCAACACAGATGCCGGTTGTTATCCGTGTGACTGTGCGGGTTAAAACTGGACGAACACATTTTTCCAGATGATAGATGGCAGGTGAACTACGGCTCTTCATGATTAAGATTATTTTTATTTACTTCCTTCAATCGGGCATGTTATGAGGTCGTAACGCAGCCGATTAAAAGCCTCCGGGAGATCCCGACGGACAACTGAGTAGAGCCATGACAGCAGAGGTTGTGTTTTATCCACGTCTGCGCTTGACCTTAATAATCCTCCGAGAGCAGCAATCAAGTTAGCATTGCCGTGACGTCAGAGCCTCCCTGTATTACATCAGAGGGGGATTACACAAGGCGTTGCGGTTGAGAGAAATCCTGAAGGTTATCCATCCCTCAGCTGAAGGGAAGCTCCCACCGCTCGCCTCTCTGCACGCGGAGCCACGCAAGCACCGGTTACTTCCGAATTCGTTTAGCCGTGATCTCAGTGGAAATGACAGAGCTATTTTTTTTTTTTTCTGTGTCTCATTCTGTCTTCCTCCCTGTCTGCCTTTGCATCTGTCCCCCTCTCTCTCTCCCTCTCTCCGAGGACATTCTTTAACGCAGTCTTTAATACCGCTAAGCAGGATTATTGCAGCCACATTCGGGTCATAACATGTTTCATGCGAAAAAACGCTCTCCCGTCACACATTTCCGTCAGCCACATCGATGGTGAACCTGAATTCAGTGGGGGCGAAATTCCTTTTGAATTGAAGAGACAGTAACAAAAAGGTTGTTCATTTGCCTCATTTGGTTTGTACACTAAATGGCCAAAAGTCTGTGGACACCTACATAATATAATATCCATGAGTAAAAGACAAGTGTAGGCACTAATATGCTGCAGCCTCCGCTCGTCTTTTCCACAATATTTTTCTAACCCCGGCCTCAGGGTTTGCTTCCATTCAGCCACAGAAGCAGCAGTGACGTTAGCGGTGATCTCGGCTAATGAAGCCTGACTCACGGGGAAAAAATCTATCCTAAACTTCCCCTCCTGAGTCGAGCTGGGGGGGGAAATGTGCTTTACTCCACGATCAACATTACAGAGAGGAGGGGGGGGAAAGAAGAGAGAGAAGCAGAGTCTCTGGTGAGTGCTGAATTCATTCATGCTGTCGAGTTCAGGGCTAACTTACAGTGAAGTAATCTCGCTGTCCGAGGCGGGTGAATGAACATAAATGATCCTACCTCAAACGTCACTGGTGATGAACACACCTTTAAACAGCCGCTATCGCTGATAAAAATCTATGTGACGTCACCTTGAGTAAACTTGGGTTTCAACGGGTTTCAGCGTCTTATCTTTTTTATTCCTTTTACCGCTCTTAGTCTATTTATCTGTTTTTAATACCTCTTGTGCGGTCTTGGTCAAGGGCACTGACTGGACATAAGGACAAATGTAAACAATACTCACACTGAACAAAATTCAGGATGTACAGATGGATGAACAGAATAAGCCTGAGCTCACAAAGACAGACGTGCACCACCACAGCTGCAACATCTCTTCTTCTGCCTTGTTGGAAACATGCAAAAACGCGGTGACAGAAAATAACATATGACGTTCTCAAGTCCAAATACAGTCATGCAACAATTTATTCTCTCTCATATATCTCACTTTTCTCAGCCACAGCAACCAAACATTTCCCGTTATAAGACTAAATATCTAGATCAAAACAGGACTGGGCTGTTTCTTGCATCTCTGTATAGTAAATTAAGCTTCTCCGTCTTCCTTGTGCATTTTGTGGTCAAGTCACACATGCTGCCACTGGTGAATACTTGATCACAGCTCTGAGGAGGATGAGAATATCAAACCTGAAGAGGAAGAGGTGGAGGAGGAAGTGTCTGAGATAGAAGTCGATGCTGCTCACTGTCTTGAAATATTGATACACTAAAAAAGGAAAAAGTACTTTCATCTCATTAAGATAGCTTATTCTGACTTATTTCTAACTTATCTTGTACATTTCTTTTGGAACAGAGCAAAAAGTTCAAAGACAAAAAAAAAAAAAAGTTCATCGGAAATTATTTATAGGATAAGTCTACCCAAAATGTAAATTCAGTCATTAACGGCTCACCCCCATGTTGACGGAACGTCTCGTGAAGCTTTGAGTCACAAATGCAGCCGAGTGTGAATAAGTGCGTGACCATCGCTCTGATGAGAGTGAGGCTATCAAACAAGAAGAAGAAGAAGAAGAAGAGGTGGAAGAGGAAGTGTCTGAGTTAGAAGTCAATACGGGTTAAGAACAAGATGTCAGCTTTTTCTAGAGAAAAATGATTTTAAAAAATGATGACTGACTCTCACACACGCACACACACACACACACACTCATATGCACAAAAGACAAAATGATTAATAAAGTGTTCACCACCAGATCTGTTAATCTTGAACTAAGCTCCTCTTCTTAGTGAAATGTGTTTTATCTTGGCAACAGTCATACAACACCTTGGAAATCAATAAAAAGTTAAAGTCGGACACACCCCCTAAAATCTGTGAGTCAGCTTGCTGTCTTTTAGTTACAAATCAAGATGAGTTATTAGTTTTAAAATGGCATGAAAGTGTTTTTATGTATCATATTTGTGACCTGCTGTAGCCTGATCTGACCCTGTTCAGAGACACTTGTTTTCGATTCAACCGCTGAGGTTGACAGAAAGGAACAGTGAGACAGGAAGCTGCAGGTGAGCTGCAGACTCATCGCTGCCCCCTGGAGTAAACTACAATCACATCCCTTTTCACATGTGCCTCACATGCACACACACACACACACACACACACACACCATGTTTCCTCAGTCGGTATCTGAAACAGCGATGTGTTATGCAACAGGGATCAACTAGCTAGCTGGTCAATCAGCTAGTGAATCATGTCTCAGCCATATTTCGTGGAAAGATGATCGTCTGTACATATCTTTTCAATTAATTTCTGTGGATTTGTAGATGTCCTCTCCTGTAGCTGTTGATTCAGTCCTCTCTCTCTCTTTCTCTCTCTGTGCGAGTGCACACGTTTCTATAAGCTCTGTCTTAATCCAAAGTCTGAGGGGTTTTTCTACGGTAAGAGGCGGTGGGATTTATTTCTTTCTCTTTGTGAATTCTTTCTACACTGAGATGATTGTTGTTGTTCAAAGTGCTGCCGTCTCCCACTGAACTTGTGGTATGTGTTCTGTGGCCTTATCCCCAGCACACATTGTTCACATAAGCTAAACTTCTTTAGACTTTATACTGCACAGGATCCAGAGCATACAACGCCTACTATACTACCCTTGATTTGGGTAACGAAAAGCCCTGGGAAGTTGCACAGAGCCACATGGTAACATTAGCACGTATACATTTGCATCCGAAAGCACAAACAGAACAACAGACACGCATGATAGGCAGTTAAAAGACAACGCAGGAGAGTTTCAATCATGGTCCAAATAAGAGAAAACAGTTGAAAAAAATTGTGTTATCATTGTAGTTTGCGTAGCATTGTAGCATTGAAGTTTTTGTCCAAAAAAAACCCCCACATTTGAAACTTTTACTGTTTTACTAGAGTAACATTTATTTTATTACATTTATGATTATGTAATTTTATTACAGTTCTGATGTCACCCAGTAAAACAGTATAATTTCTGTGCTATGTAATAGTTTTTGCCTTTCTTATACATTTTGTAGAGTTGTGTATTTAGATGATCCCAAATATCTCAAAACCAGATAAATCCATTGGTTAACTCAAGGTAGTGGTGCGTTTCATTTGGTCACCTGTTGCTAGAAAGACAGAAAGAGCGAGGGGGGAAGTCGTCGTACTCAACTTAAAGTGAACGTGAATCAAACCTAAAACAAGACCATGTCTGTGAACATGTGTGCCTGAGATAGATTTGCATCTGCAGTAGTGGTTGTGTATTGGTGTGTTCCCCACCAGAAAAACAAGTTTGACCGCAGCATTATTTGTGTCATTCACCCCATACAGCCAGATCACATTGCGACAAGAGAAGCGTGTCATGCGCCGAGGGTGTGTGTGTGTCTGTGTGTTTGAATTCAGGTCAGTCACAACTACAGCACTCACCTGTAGTAAGACTCCGGCTCTCTCGCTTCTTTCCTCACTGTCCTTTCTCTAATGTCTTTCATGTTGTAGAGTACATTTCCTCAGATCGCTGCTGCAATCAGGTTGATGAGCAGGAGTGAAGATATTACATGTCGTGCTTTTAAGTCTTAGAATTTTCTAAGTCTTAGTCTTATTTCTTTTCCTCCCTGTCCTAACCTTAACCCTTACCCCCCGCCTTTCCCTACTTTCTTTCCTCTCACTTCCCTCCTTCTTTCTCTTCTCTCTACTTTACTCTCTCTGTGCCTTCAAGGTCCCAACCGAGTCCTATCTGTCCCAACTCTCCTGGCAGGACTCCCCTCTTTACAATGAAATGGAGCCGGGGAAGCGTCTGTCACAGCCGGACCCACCGAGCCCGGCCCCGGATCAGCAACCTGTTCAAGTCCTGGACCTGTGGGAGCAGTATTTAGACCCGTCCACAGGGAGAAACTACTACGTCAACAGCATTACCAGGGAGAGGTCCTGGAAACCCCCTCGTCGAGCCCGTGGACGCACCCCCACCAAGGTAACAACATAGCTGTTTTTCCTTTAGCTGAGATTGCTTTAATTCTGAAAAGCTGGGCAGTTACCGAGCTGGATGAAAGCCTCTCGTCTGGAGAGCGTGGAGTAAAAGACTCTGCTCACATAGTTTGACTGTATCAGCACCTTTTCAGCCAAGCAACTTCAGGACCTAAAGGAGAGGGGCCTGGCTCGCATCTTTCCTCTTCACTGACATGAGGTGATGCAGACAGGGGTTCACACGTGGTGATCACAGGACAGGCTTCCACAGCTGGAAGTCCAGTGAATGCGGGGAGACTCGCGCATGAGTTTGAGTGGCAGTTACTCTAAATGTTCTCACTTTGGGACAGGGTCACATTGAACTTAACACTTGGATAGCTGCAGACTATATCGCACAGTGAGCAGGCAAGGTTGCTGATTTGAACAGACAGCTTTAAAGTCAAACTTTGACATTTTGGGAGACGATAAGACTGAGAAAAACCCAAGACTCTTCATTTGCTACTGAACAGCCAGGCAAATCATTTAAGAGGCTGGAACCAGTGAGTGTTTGACATTTTAGCTTGAAAAATGACTCTAATGGTTAATTGATTATCAAAACAGTTTATGGTATTTTTTTATTCATATACACAAACTTACAATACAGTGCATATCAGACATTCATGATCCTGGTAAATATGTCAGTGTTTAACACCATATGTGTGAAGTCGTCATTGGTAGCTATTACTATGTCTCACTTCTTTCCTTCCTGTTTCACAATCTATATGTTTTTTTCTGTTTTCTCTGGTAGGGCCATCCAGTACAACCTCAGACACAACCCAGGGAAACCAACCATCTGTCACTACCATTTCCTGAAGCTGGCAATGGAACAATGCAAAGGGTAGGACCACTTTACTTCTAGAGTAACAAAAAAAAAGAAAAGAAAAAAAAAAGAAAGAGGGCATGTGTGTGTCTGTGTGTTTAAATTCAGGTCAGTCACTAAACTTAGCCCTCACCAGAGACTCTGGTTGTCTCTCTTTTATCCCTCTCCACATTTCCCTCCTGCTCCAGCCAGCACTGAGCAATACAGTTCATTAACAGTACAGTACGGTATATAAACTCTGCTGCAGTCAGGTTGGTAAATAGGAGTGAAGATACCACACACACGCACACACACACACACACACACACACACACGCCCTCAGATCAAAAGCCAGACATAACTGCAGGTGTTTTTTTTCCGACTCTCTCCTCCAGAGGTGCCCAACGCTGAACAGCAACTATTATCAGAAGTGAACAAAATAAACTCTGTTTTTGTTATAAGCTCTTAATGTGTAATATAATCATAATTCCACTTTCAAGTGGTGTAAAAGCTCAACTTTAACATTCTGTCACATCAAGCGTTTGTTGCTTCAGTGCAGCCTTTGCCTGAGTTGCCTGCCTGCGTGATGTTCTTGTGTATTCTGTTTATATTTCTGGTGCCGTATCAAACTGACAGTATTGAACGTGGCTCTGTTACTACGGCTTTGTGAAATGCTTGTTTGCAGACTTTGAAAGGGGCTGTTGGGCTGCTTCTGTTTTCCAATTGAAAATACCTCCACACTGGACATTTTAATTGCTTCCTGCTTTCACTAATTTTCTTATTTATACATTTGCATATTTTAAGATCTTCCCAGACATTAGCTTTGTACTTTTATTCAGTGATCACAAGGAAGTTTGGGAAATGTGTTCACAGCACCGTGTGCCAAGACAGTAATTAGTCTAAGTGGTTGGCTTAGTTGCCTAATCAATTTTTATATCTTAACTTTCTGCTTCTGTGATTTAAATAGGTATTAAAAATATTAAATGATCATTCCCATGTGAAAATAATAAGTGCACACAGCTGTGCTTTAGAAGCTATCAACACAAACAGACAGAAAGATACAACAGTGGGACAAAAAACACACACTCGCTGCTCATTTCTATACATATGACTCTCTTGTCAGCAGCTGTCTGAGAGCACACAGGCCAGGACTGTGCTCCAGATTAGAGCGGGGAGAAACGCTGAGCGTCGGCCAAATTAAAAAGGGGATTACATCTTTCTAGTTGCCCCGTCGTTCACTGACGAGCCTGCTGCCAAATTTATTCATTTATTAACTGCCCCGCGTCCCACACTTCTTCCTCAAATGGTGTTTTTGTTGAGCTAATCCCTGAGGGGAATAACAAGGTTATGCCTCTTGATCTGATGCAGATGAGCAGAAGCCATTAGGGCGTCACAGAGGGACGCTGCTTTAAATCCACATCCAACATTACAAAACAATGCTAAATTTAAACCACTCACTGAAACTTTTCATCAGCCTGCCTGACCTCACAGATGCCGCCACAGTCAAACTTCCACTGTTTCATTAGATTCACCTTTTTTTCCGTGTCTTATCGGCTCAGAGTGAGGAAGTACTTTGTGTTGCTTCAGACGATTTTTAAAGGGAATTTATTCAACAGCCGCCTGTGACAGAAATTGACCCGTCCGCAGAATCAAATACGACGTCACGGCCTGATCCAGATTGTTAGAGATAAGCATTTTGCATCTCAAGGTTGTGTTGCCTCAACGTTGCGTCAGTGTTTCAGATTTAATGTTGCTCATCAAAAAAAAAATACCCACATGATCAAAGCAGTGATTCCCCCGTCAAGCCAGTGCGCGATGCTTTCTGTTGACCTATATGTGTCACTTTTTATTCTGTGCTACATGCATTACCAAACAGGAACCTCACCAATGACATCTAATGCATACTGCATGCCACATGAGTTAATGACCCAGGTGTTTAAACCCGATTGACCCACATGCAGCGCTCTCTGGTGTAGATGTTTATTTTTATAACTCTGAACATGTTGGCTTCTACTTCTCGTCCTCTGTGGGCACATGCTTGCACATCTGTTGAAAGTGAATAAGTAGATTTCATTCAATGATCAATCACTCTCTGGTTCCAGCTTGTATAATGCAAGGATTTGCTGCTTTTTAACAAATATTATGCCTTGAATGTCATTACTTATAGTCTTGATTTGAGTTTGTTAGGTCTTACTCACCAAAAACATACTGTCTAATACATTTTTTAAAAAAATGCTTTTTGTCAAAATGAGCTTATCTTCTCTGCATGAAAGTCCTCATTTCTGATGTTACAAGTCTCTAAACCTTTAAACTGAACCTAACATGGTTTATATTTGAAGTTGTATGATAGCAAAATGTAGATTAACCTACTGTAACTCACTCTAATAACCATATTCCTACTTAAAACCCACACAGATGCTACTTACCCTTACACATATCTTTAATGCTTGGCTAAGAAAATGATGATTTGACTTAATGTAACTTAACAAGATCTTTAAAAGCATCTGAAACTTGCAGACACCCTCTTTATATCACTGAGTGAGTTAACATGTGAGTATGTATCTAGATTTGATCATATTTAGGACATGGCGTTCACGTGGAACATTAAAATCCTGGTTATTCATGTCCGTGAATATTTGATCACATATACAGGTTTCTGCTTGTGTGTCTGCAGAAGTGTCACCATCTCTCACCATCTCCTCCACCGTTCTCTGCGTTGATAAACCAACATAAGGTGTTAACATCCTACAGTTTCCTGGTTACGGTCAGAGAACGTCAGCAAGGTTTCCAGGTGTCCAGGATTCTCAAAGCCAGTATTCAGTGTTTATGTGTGCAAAACATGTCCAGGACACTCCAAAAACCTGATCATTACCAGGATGGCAGGGAAACAGTGATAGAAGTAATGAATCTGATTATTATTTGCAGATGTGTCGACAGATCTGATTATCTAGTTACTGACTTACTTTGCAGATTCAGAATTTTTAAAAAAAGCATCACTTTATGAAATAGTTTGTTACAGACTAAACCGAGGTTTGACCAATAATGTTCCATTATGTTCTTCTGAATATGTTGAAGTATTTAAAACTGTTAATCATATAAAGGTGTATTAAAGGAATTTTTACAATATTTCTATACATGGTCAAGTGACCTCGGAGTGACTCCAGGAGTTTCCTCTTTTGTCAAGTTTGCTTTAGTACTTCTAATCTTTGGATGCTTGTCACTTCTTCCAATATCTGTTGGTCGTCTATTTTAACTTCTCAACTCGCTGTTCACTAGTTTCCACACACTGTCAACGGCCGCAGGTGCTATTATTATGACTCATATCGGTGGGAGGTGTTTCTTGTGGACGGTTATCGTGACATTAAATATAGCAAATATCAGCCTTGAACCGACTTCTAATCGTGTATCTTCTCCCTAAATACAAACACGTGTCTAAAATTATTTCATCAAATCATAATTTCTCTTGCACTGAATTAAACTCCCAAAACATTATGCAACTTTTTTTGTTTTTTTTTAAGTAAGCTGAAAATCTTACACTTTAAAATGATATTTACACACTGAGGCAAAAGTCATAACGATCCCATATAACAATGTAACAGCATTAAAGGTGCTATTATCCACTCTCAGTGTTATTTTAAAAGCTAAATCGTAACTATGGTGATATTCTCGTGTTGCTACATGAAGTAAAAGTAGCCCTGTTTGTGTTTGCCTTCACACTGTGTTCGTTTGCAAACACAAACCTGTCGGACTGTGACAAATGTGGCAACGTTAGCAGAGTTCTGGTGTGATTATTGTGAGCTGCTTGCAGTGGCTGATAAAGCCAGCTTCCCTCTAGAATGGGGAAGTAGACGTAGGCCGAGGCAGGAGGGAGAGATGAATGGTTGATGCACTTTGACTCTCAGACGAGAAAGTGTCATGGCACGAAACGACAGGCAGCCGAGGACTTAAACTCAACAGGACAAAAGCTCTCACAGACAGGAGTGTGCCTGGATTGTAGAAGCGGGTGATCAGTGATAATGAGCACGTACGCTGTAAGTTCATTTTAAATTTCTTACACAATGTCTGATGTTTTCATTCCAGTGTCGTTTTTTTTTTTTTTTTGGGTACTTCATTTCTGGCGGGACATGTAGAATTAAATGAAATGGAACTAAATATGTTTCATTTCATGGTGATGTGATGGTATGGTTCACTCAGTGGGCTTTTCACTGTAAGAGCGGTTGGTGCCGATCTTGTCTTTGTCTCAGAAACGTTGTTGTGACGCTTATGTGGACGCGTGTGATTCAGGTCAGAACTTAAAATCAGCCTGTTTGAGTCAAATCAGTACCATGAAGCGTGTGTTTCTGTCTAACTGATCAACGGCTGCAGCTGCCTCTCGTTAACTTCAGTCGATCACAGGCAAGTGTGTGTCTGTGTGCTTGTGTGTTCGCGCGTGTGTGTGTGCATGTGCGTATGTGTGTGTTTGTACCTCTGTGCCGTGGTGGCAACTCAAAGAGCATTTTTAGCCGGCAGGATGTAAGCAGGGCAGAGGAGTAGCTTCTGTGTTGGCGTGAGCGTTAGCCCGTGCCTCGTGGCTGATCTTAACTGAACACATCTGTCAGCATCCTGTTTTTAAACGTTGGTGTGAAATTAAAACCCAAACTGGCTGCCATTTTGGATCAAATTCTGCCCCTTTTTTCACAAAAAGCTGACAAAAAAAGCCAGAAAGTGCAACATTCTGTGGCCTTTTATACTCAGTTATACAAAAAAAAAAAAAGACTTGTGATTTGTAATTGGTTTTCAGATATAAATAGAAACTGTTCATCAGTGTTTACTGCCTCTGTCTTCCTGTTTCTTTGCCTTTTTCTCTCAATAGCTGTCACCTGATTTCCTCTTTGGAAGCCACCAGAGAAATACAGACGGTGGCTGGCAGATGAAACAGGTGATACTCTACCTGATGCACTCTTTCATTGCCAGAGGACTTTTAATGCATTTCACCTTGACTCTCACTTTGTAGTCAAACACCACCAACATAGTGACCTAGTCAGTTATGTTAGAACCATTAGCTGAATATCTGTGCATACATACCCATAGGTCACTTGCGCTACTTATTGTTCTTTTAAAGGCATTTATCTGACATCTCCTTCCTTGTTATTCGTGCCCGACTGGGAAGGTAATCCTAAGTGTTTTACCAGCGCTTAAAGGGCTTTTGATGGAGGGTATTTTCCTCATGAAAATCAATGAAGTCGAGTCGTTAGATTTGCAAAAACTGCATCTGCACTGTATTACTGTAGAATACATTAAAGTAGTGCCAGCTATGCTCTTTGGATTCTCAGAGATCAGCATTTATGCATATGAAGGTGGTGAAATAGCAATTCATGGTGTAAAAAGAGAGGCTGTTACCCAAGCAGTTCTAACTGCAACATGTTGCATCACAGTGGGGTGTGGGTGCGCCTGGTTTTAAAGCCCTTATAAAGGCCTCCTCTTTAGCAAAGGAGCAGATTTGGCTCTTAGTGTTAATCCTCCTTGCATGAAAAGATGGCAAACATTAGGAGGGATATTTAGTCTGATTGTTGAAACTAGGTTACGGGGATTGGGGAAGGTACTTAATTATGGCTGCTGCTGCATGAAAAGTTGAAGTGGTGGGAATATTGTGCATTTGTGTGCAGACCGACATATATGTGCATGCATGGGACTGTCGAGCTTAAATGTTTTGCATGTAAAACACAGCTGCACGTGCATGCATCACCATGTCTCTGCCTCTCTGCTCTTCCTGTTAAGTGAGGCAAAGAGTGAGAAGCAAGTGCTCAGCCTCTGTAGTTTTTCTCAGAGTGTCAGAATGCTTCAGTTCATACATGTTAATTAAGCTTTCATCATCGGTAACCCGCACTTAGCAAATTAATCATTTAAAATAATAAAAACAAGTTCAATGTGTTAATCACAATCTCTTAGTGACGTCTTCAATAAATGAATGTCCAAAACCCAATCCATAACCCGATGAGTTGTCATTTACCACCATAAATAAAGCAGCAACTCCTCATATTGAAGAAGCAGGAACCAGCGATCAATTTAAGTACAGATAAATAACAAAAAAGGGAAAGCAGTATTTAGATCAACTCAATAAAACTTCTGCCCATCATCCAAGAGCCTGTTGTCTACAAGTACATCCACTGTAGTCAAACAAACCAATGAGAAAAGTGGATGTCATCTAAGGTACAGCCTGGAATGAAAAGTCAAAGGTAGTGGATACAAGAGTCAGTGCTTTCTGCGTGCTTGTTTCCGTGAATTTTGTTGTGTATAAGACACCAGGAGCTGCATGCCCTGACCATTCTGTTGCTCCGCACTGTTGCTTGTTTGGAATTTTAATTGTTTAGATATTTATGCTCATTGTACAGTTGCACTTGTGCATGAGGTTGCTCGAGGCAAGAGCATTAGCTAAATACCAATACATGCAGTAAATATGATATCTAGAAAAGGCTTCTGCTGTAGTTTCTTACTTAGAAGAGAACAAAAGAACGTCAGCTGTCAGACAAGATCTGCAGATGTAACACTACAATGGGAGCATGTTCACACAATAAAACAGTCATGTCCCTTCCCCTTGTTTTGTCTGTTCCCTTTCACCACTGACCCAAAAAAATCTGACCCTGACTTTTAACTCCCCCCCCTGTGAAGAGCATGCAGCGTGCCGCCTCCTCTGACACCCTGAGCACGATGGGGTTCAGCAGTGCCGATGCCCACTTCCATAACTCCCAGCATGACGTGAAGCAGCAGCTCAGCCACTCCCAATCTATGGTCCTGCCTGAGAACGGCAAGGTATTCACACAAAAGTCACGAATCTGCGTGCACAGTATTGACAGATTATCACAGAGAGGAGGAAGTGCAGATCAACTTCACCAGTTTTCGCACAAATGTACATAGAGACAATTGAACCCATCTGCTTCTGCTGCTGCTGCTGCTGCTGCTGCTGATGATGATGATGATGATGATGATGATGATGATGCTTCCCGTGTTTCAGCTGGTGCAGCAGTGCAGAGATTACTCCTGTAATGTGACCAACATCGTCGTGGAACCTCCGTCTCCTGCAAGCTCTCCGGACAGTGAGGGCTGCACACCGGTGAGAAAACGTCGCTTTTTACCCTTTAAGATAAAAACATCCATTTATGAATACCATATCTCTTATTGTGATATACAGATAGACATCTTTGAGAACGCAGTAGTTTCTTAAACAATCTGAGGAGCATCCCAGCAGCCTTAAAGGATAAGCTCACCCAAAAGTTAAAAGTCATTATCCACTCGCCCCATTTTGATTGAAAGTTAGGTGACTTTTTGTAGTCAACAAGACATTTCTTGAGCTTCATAGCAAAACAAAATCATTCTCCTAAACAACTGAACAGCAGGGGAACAACAACAACAACAACAAAAAACACTAAATGGCTCCGTACAGCTCATCCACTGTAATCCAAGTCTCCAGAAGGCTCCAGATGCCAAACTTATTTGAAGGGATGTTATTTACACCTTCTTTAAAGCCAGAATCTTCACTGTAGCTGATAAGCTTAAAGCTTGTTGAGGGTGTCTTTTCAAATCAGTTTTGGATCTCGGTGCTTACCGTTACATGTGTTCTGCCGGACAAGCTGTATGGAGCCATTCTATTTGACATTTTAAAACAAGCCCCCACCTACTTCAGAAATGTGTTGTGGACTACAAAACTTCATTCGACTTTCTATCAGCGTGGTGGTGAGCAGATAATGACTCAATGTGTATTTCTGGATGCACTTTTCCTGTTACGGGTCACACCGCCAGACAAGAGTCTTCGCTTGAAAAATATTTTTTAAAAACCCTCTTCTTCTCTCCTCCAAAACCATTTTCTCAGAACCAATAATAGAACCTCTTTTGTGCTGTTTTCCCAGCATTCAACAGTAAAACAAAAAAAAAAACCAAAGGAGTGGCCATAAATCTCTAGTAGTTTTGACTTTCCTGAGGATTTGGTTTATATGCAGGTGTTGTAAGATATCTGCAGGCGGCATGTAATACGCAGATCGCCCCACCAGTGATAGAGAATTGAACCAGGTACTCAGGATAATCCACAGTCATCCCTGTTATCCGATTTCATTCAGATCTATTTTTTACTGAAGCTGGAAAATTGAGAATTGTTCACAGAGATTTTAGATGAATCTGTATCAGGAAAAAAGTATGTATGGTTATCTCAAAACCTGGGCAAGTAAAATAAAACGCTGGCTCTCTCTATTCGCTCTTCAACATGGTCCTCACTTCTGCGTTCCTTCCTCACTGTCTTTATATCCTGTCCTCAACACTTATGGCTTCATAGTTAGTATTAATTCTGTTCTCCTGCACCTTAAATGGGGCCACACCGCAGTGGGAGATCTCGCAGCAGCTCCCCTCCTGCTATTTTTCGAATGATGCAACAGTCAAGTTAAATGGGTTCGCTCAGGATGCAGTTTATTACACAGAGGAAAAGCCCTCTGCTGTACTTTACTGTTAATATTTCAACTTCCGTCACATACTCTCGGGCCTACTCCCTGTGACAGTATTGATATTAGCGCTTGAATATTGCAGATTTTAATGCACTTTTAATGTGTTTGCAGGAGTTAGAGAAAGCTGGCCTCTTGAACAAGACAAAGATTGCAGAAGGAGGCCGGAAACTGAGGTGAGATATCAAGAGACTTATGTTGACATACGAATTGGATTGCATCTGTTTGTATGAAAAGTGTTTGAATAAATTAAGGCAAGTATGACTTGGTGTTCTGCATCCCCAGTGACAGGTATGTATGTATGCTCTTTGTTTTGCAGGAAGAATTGGAGCCCGTCCTGGGTGGTGTTGGTTGGGAACAGTTTGGTTTTCTTCAAAGATCCCAAATCACAGACACCTTCCAGCTGGGTGAGAGCTCAGACAGTCTGTGTTTTTAATGGCTGAAGTCCAGTGATGGTCGGGAAATCATAACATGAGGAAAATTTTCTTTATTACAAAATCATCAGCCAACTCCTCTGAGTCATTTTGCAAGAGCTCTGTGTCAGTTCCTCTGCAGTCATCACTTTAGACTGAAACATCGTAAGGTGACTTTTGAGATCAGCTGATTTTGGTTCAGTGATTAAACAGCAGTACGCTTTAACAAACGGAGAAAGTGACCACTCAGCTGTCATACAGGACGCAATATGATGCATTACGATGTGGCTTGATACAATACAATACGATACAATACGATCCAGTAAGATGTGGCATGATGCGGTTTGATAAGATATGATGTAGCATGATACTTTACAATATGACATTGAACAATACGTTAAGATACAATATGATACAACATAATACGATACGATAAGATACAATACATTAAGATACAATATGACACTGAACAATATATTAAGATACAATATGGTACAACACGACATGATATGATACGATACGATACGATACGATACGATACGATACGATACGATACAATACAATACAGTACGATACAACACAAGGCTTTATTGTCGGTCTACAATGAAATTCATTTTGCGTCCTGAGGCAGCTCCACTCAAGAAGTTTACATACAAATTAGACACAGAGCCACACGTTCATAAAAGCACATAAACAAACATATAATATCCTCAGATCCACATCTCATTTAGCGGCACTCTGACTTTGGTTTAGCCACAGTATAGACTGCTGTGTAAAGACATTCTTTGGTCTGTTTAAATGGAAGGACTCTATCGTCTATCACACCTTTCTCTTCACAGGATATTTGCAGCTAAATGACACTCACCAGCTGCTCTGTTAATGCTAAAGGTCACACAAACCGACTGCAGGTGTTTTGTGTGAAAGCTGGTCAAAATGTAGCTGTCAGTTAAACTGGGCAAAGTGTAGCGTTGTTTCCCACGGCAAAAAACACCCAAACTCCATTTATAGGAACAACTTATAGGTCAATTCAACCAGCTTTTGACAAGATAGAACAAAACATGACTCTTTTATTGCAAACAGAAACCAGGAAACAGTCGCCCTGAGAGCAGTGTGGACTTGAGAGGAGCACAGATCCACTGGGCCAACGAGCTGTCCAGCAAGAAGAACGTGTTCAAGGTAAGAAAAGAGGGGGGGGGGGGGGGGGACTGTCAGAAAGGTCACAGCAATTCAACGAACCCTTCGTTTTCATTTGAATTGTTTTTGAGCTGACGTGCCGAGAGGACAATGTGTTAACTGATGAGCAGTAAAAGATAAAATCATATTTCTGTCAGCAGAGAGTCCTTATCAGTTAGGGAAGTGAGAGTGGGAAGCTTCTTTCACTCGGTCACTCGACTGTAACCCTCTGTGCAGAAGAAGAGGAAGCTGTGTGAAAAATTCATTTTCCAGCACATCTTGGCAGATCAAGTGTTAGTACGAGCCCTCTACTGTCTTTAAGAGACGTAACTTTTGTTAAAAACTGGGGCTTGCTTTGCCGGCTCTGAGGTCGCACACTCACGTGGCTTGTCAACGTGTGTGTGTTGTAGCTGAGGACAGTGACGGGAAACGAGTTCCTGCTGCAGTCGGAGACGGACTCGCTGATCAAAGAGTGGTACAAGACCATCCAGAACGTCATCGACAGACTGGTGAGGCGCCCCACACGCACACACAGGGGACACGCGCATAGTCCCACTTTCACTGCACCACTTCTCTATTCGTGGTCAGATGGTTTCCCTGTGGATAGAAATGATGTCACACCATCAGTATATACGGTTTACTGTATGTCCTTTAATTGAGTCTTAACCACACATGCAGACTTTTTGAACATTCACCAGAAATCAGATGAGCTCTAAGTGAAAGCAGAGTCGTATTTCTCTGATGATGCTGTTCCCACAATGAGCCTTATTTCCCTCCTCCAGGACCGCGAGAACCCATTAGACAACGTCCTCCTGTACTCTCTGAGGCGAGCGGGCAGCGTGGAGATGTTGGACCACAGCGGAGACGAGGACGACAGGAGAACGTCTCGTAAGTCATCCCCGCGTGACGCCTCTCGACGCTCCATCCTCACCGCCTCCCCTCACATAAAACCGACCCCGCCCTCGCCTCAGTGCGCTCGAGGCCTCTCGCTCCATCATCATCACTCTCTCTCTCTAAACTTCCACACAGGCTTCTTACACCCCTCCATCCTCTCCTCCATCCTCTCCTCCATCCAGCCCACTTACATCTTCACGCGGCCTCCGTGGCAGATAATCCCCCCGTCGGTCCTTGCCCACCTCCGCCGCCGCCCGGCCCTCCCACTTTTCATCCTCACCACCATCCCCTCTCATCTGCTCTCTTGCCCCGCATTCGAGCGCCCCGCACTGACCTCCTCCTCCTCCTCCCCCCCCTCCTCCTTTCCTCCCTCTGCAGTCCCCCGCTCATCGTCCAACCTGGAGAACACGGAGAGGAAGCGAGTGAAGACCCGGCTGAAGAAGCTGATCCTGAAGAGACCTCCTCTGCAGGCACTGCAGGAGAAAGGCCTCATCAAAGGTGAGGATTCTTTTTGAAGTTCGACTTCAACGCAACTGTGCTTTGTTCAGCAGCACGCGGTGGTGAATGATGGGAGTGTGTTTAACAAGACCACACTTTTTGCTGCTAAAGCTACCCGCTTAAGTTTTGTTAGGAAGTTGAGGATATTTAACTAAGCTGAATCACGGCTGTGAAGGCTGCCAGGAAATCTCAGCATGTAACCAGCAGCGATGCCACCTCCCTGAGAGAACATGCACTGCAATCCTCCCCGCCTGTTACCTAAGAGTTTCTCTGAGAAGTTCCTCACACTTTTTTGGATCTTTCTTAACTGCTGAAATGATTTTTTGTTGTTGTTTCCCCCAGTATCCTAAGCAAAAGATATTTTAAAAAGATAGAAATGGTGACAAAAGGTGTCATATTAAGCCGTATGACCTCCTCTTCACCACAGCAACCTGGAAGAAAACAAAGAATTAAGCCGATTGGTCCGATGTGTTCTCTGCTACCATCAACAACACCAAGAACGCACTTTGTCCCTTCAGTAGCTTTAAGACACTTCAGGCGAATTGAAGCTGTTCTGATGACTCACGGTGGCCCAACAGCCCACTGAGACGCTTTATGTTGGTTTGTCCTTTAATTTAAAGCTCATTAAAATTTGCCACCCATCTGTGCAGGAACTCCTCTAATGCACTGCTGTAATGAGTCAGTAGGAAAAGTGTCTCATCAGAGATCAACTAAGATAAGAAATTAGCATTCTGCCACAACATCCTCAGGTCTTTTAGACTAAGCAGCATCTTGATATAGATTAGAGATGTAGATAATCACTACAGGAGACACTGAAGACGGTAAAAGTTCTAAAAAAAACATGATTTCGGCTCTCAGAAAATGTCTGTGGAGGTTTGCCTTTCTTTGCAGACCCTTGATATGCAGCCCAAGGTTCCTGACCAGATTCACGTCAGGGATGTGCATTTACATAATTTTAACAAAGATAAAACAATTAACTGCAGCTCCCTTCTGACGGACTAACAGGACGTGTAACCTCAGCGACACGGAGCTCGCCCGCCAGCATTTCGTTAGAAGTGAAGATGATGTTCAAAATCATCTGTGGATTTGTAACGAAAATTCTGAATCTACCATTGAGAGTTTAATGATCGTTAAACTGATTTCACCTCTCATCTTCGCATTAAGTTCATCGCGGTCCTTATCAGAGACAACCCTAATCTGATCACACAGCAGTTTAATGGCGTCACACTGTGGCGCACAGGGGTTGCGTGCGATTTTCTTTTCGCCCCTACAGTACATACTGTACAGCACATGAGCGCCGTTGCATCATAAAGGGTGAGCTTACATCTCTTCTGGGTTTTTGTTTTTTTCTTCTATAATGAACAGTAAATGTATCACTAGATTGACTTGAGCTTGGAGCTCTTACATCATGTGTTGGCACAGTTATCTGAGAGAAGAAGAAAACGTCTGAACCGACATAAAAAGTGTGTTTGTATGTGTGTTTGTGTCCGTCTGTCATCACCCTTCAGATCAGGTGTTTGGTTGCAGCCTGGAGATGCTCTGCGAGAGAGAGCGGAGCACCGTCCCTCGCTTCGTCAGGCTTTGTACTGAGGCCGTGGAGAAGAGAGGTACAGTCAAACACACAGCCGCCCCCCTGCTGATGTGATTCCCTGCTTATTGCAGACACGTGAGGGAAGCGGCTCAGCTCTGTGACATAAATCATCCAACAAAAACGTACCGTGAAACGTTTGTGATTGGTCCACAGAGCGAGCTAAAAAAAAAGACAAAAAACGCACAGAGCAGAAGTTGTGACAGCTGCCAGACAAAAGAGATCTAAATGAGAGAAAATTGAGTTGTTTAGAAACTGTTTAGAAACAATGCCGCTGATAAATATTTCATACGCGCGAAGACGTCTGTGTTTTGATCACAAGAGCTTTTAAAAACCTGGTTTTGATGAATTAAATATTTCTGAGGAGTAGTCCCACATGGAGAGATCAAGGCTGTGAAAGGCTGAAAACTTTTAGGACGAAGAAGCTTCGGGGAAAAGAGAAAGATCACTGATAATTGTCATAGTTACCGTATGCAGTCATTATAGTTTCAGCATGCCGTGTTAAATAAAATACATACTAGGAAGACTACAATAGAATGTACGATAAAAGATGATGACCAAAACAAGCAAATATTCACATTTAAAGAGCTAGAACCAGTAAGTGTTTTGCTTTATTTCCCCTCTCAGAAAATGATCTTTGATCCAAGATAGAAGAAACGATCCAAGATCAATCGACTGTCGAACCTGACGCAGAATATTTTTCTTTTACCTGTTGGATTAAATAAATGTTTTAGCTCCTATAGAGATTATTAAGATCTCACAGATGAATACAAATTTTAAGCCTCTACAGTTTAAATGAGTTGAACTTGGCGATGAAAGGTATTAGGGTTGAACACAACAATAAAAAAAACAAAAGATAATATTCAGATATGTGCTACATACTATATATTATTCTCATTTGCAGGTTTATAATTTTATTTTGGTATACCACTAGAATAAGTTTACATGCTTTAAACCTCAAAAAACATCAGCTTTCTCACACCGTCAAGTGCTGTAGCGCTGTACTACCAGTTTGAGCGCCGGTCCCCCTCCTTAATACTCAGTCTGCTCTGATTGGTCAGCTCGCACACGCCCCGGCCAGCAGCGCCGTTTCTTCGTTTGGCCTTGTCGTGTTTTGAGCTCCCAGGTAGCTTTACTTCTGCTGTGAATAATATGCATGAATTATTAAAATGTGTGACATGGTGACGCATTGATGTCAAGAAGTCACAGAATAAAAGGCGGGACTACTGACGAGGTGTTCAGGAGCTGTGTTTTCTGTGGGAGAGAAGAGCTTCTGTTCATGTCAACTTTCAAGAGCTTTTACTTGCACATAACATGTAACTAACTGAAAGAAAGGGGAAAAAGATGATGCATGACTAACTGCAGTTACATGATACATTCAGTCAGTCATTTTCTCTGGTAAATGTCTAACTCTGATAGGATATTAATCATTAATGTATCACACAAGCCTGACTTGTTCCACTTCTAATGTTGGAACCAGTGTGTAAAAAGCAGAAACTCAATGTCATAAAAAAAACTTTGTGAGCACTTCAAAAGTCACACGATTAAATGTTTAGAGGAAGTTTATAAATACTCGCGAGTTCATGTGAAAAAAAAGAAAAAATCAGTCATCTAGGGGAGATCGGAGAACATTCTGATGACCTTTGCCACATTCTGTTGCCCCTATACCATTGTATATAAATCAGTTTAATTTAAGTTTTTCTAACAAGTTTGCCTGTGTGACTCTACATAAGGGGAATCAGGCTCCTTGTGATTTTCAGCCCACACGGTGTGACTTGTGATTTGGATCACCTGACATGAGTCTGTGGGTGACTGGCAAAAAAAATAATGAAATAAGAAAATGGACATGAAGGAAGCAGGAAACAAACAAAAAAAGCGATATCTGTTCTAAACCTGGAGCCTACATTACCCATAATTCCCCTCAGCCAGTGAGTGACATCACTAGGGGGAGATTTACCGAGGTGCACACAGCTTCAGCATGATGCACAACGGCTTTGATAAGCAGACTACTCCCCAAGACCTGTAAAAACACTTTGAACTGTCAAATTGAAGTCACCCTTTACGTAGATTATTAGCAGATACTGTGTCACGCCGGTGGAGATCCCCACATTTAGTCGCCTCTATGTGGTTTGTTGCAGGACTGGACACTGACGGCATATATAGAGTATCCGGGAACCTGGCAGTGATTCAGAAACTACGCTTCCTTGTGAACCACGGTGAGGATGGAGGGGGAGGAGGGGGAGCAACTGAACTTTGAATTGAATGTCTGAGAGTAATGAATCCTGACGAAGGTAGAAGTTGGATTTTTCTGTCTGTCGTCAGATATCAAGACATTTTTATCTCTTCCTCTTTTCCTCCCAGTCAAGATAAAAATGTCATCTGGTGCTGTTTTTTGGTCAGTCTGAATGCACGCAGTGTAATCCATGCAACACTGATGTAGTCTGTATGTAACGTGACATCCGGACGCCCCGACTGAGTAACATGTTGCTTTTCACAGAGCGAGCGGTGACCACTGACGGCCGTTACATGTTCCCAGCGGAGTTGGTACAAGGTAGATTCAGCCCAGCGAGGGGAAAAAAAACCCAGCTGCCTTTCACGTGTCCCCTCTGCCTGCTTGTTGTGTGCATCGTGTGTTGCATAATGTGAACACCTCAGTGAGAAACTCAGTCCTAACACCCACCCACAGATTGACACGCAGAGCCGAGCTGCAGCCCAGATGTGCAACTGAGCCGTTTGGCTGTTGTGCTACCATTTGCTTAATGTATGTGTGTCCCTTAGGCTTTTTTTTTTTTTTTTGCCGCTTTAAGTTTTCTGATGTAATAACAAGCAGCAGGTTGTACAGCGAGCTCTCGCACGGTCCGAGGCTGCCACCAAGTGGACGAGGCGGAGAATCAGCTTTGCTCTAATCTCTCTGACTCATGTTTCTCATCATTAGATTCTTGTTTGTGTCGTAAATATTCTTGACACTGGGCTCAAATTTAAAGCTAGACATTGTCTTCCCTTTTGGTCCCTGTTATCCGGTTTGCGAAGCATTTGTCAGGCCTGGGTTTCAAGAAAACTGCGTGCTTTTTACACGTGTTTGTGCTTCAGTGTCTTCTCTCACTTTTACAGACCATCTCTATCTCCCTCCTGCAGCTACGAGCCTTAACGTCACGCCTCAACGTTGACCTGAATTCGCACTCTCTCTTGTTTTTTGTCTCTCGATTCGGACTCTTTGTCGCTCTTTTTTTCACATTGCCTCGCTTTTACATTCACTTCCTCTGACTCTGTCTGTCTGAATTTCTCCCCCATCACCCTCATCCTCTCCTCCCTCCTCTCCCTCGCCCCCCCTCCACTCCTCCCGGCCCCTCAGAGGAGAAGCTGAATCTGGACGAGTCTGAATGGGAGGACATTCATGTCATCACGGGAGCTTTGAAACTTTTCTTCCGCGAGCTCCCCGAGCCGCTGGTGCCCTTCGGCTTCTTCACCGACATCGTGGAGACAGTCAGTGAGTGACCGGCTTCTGCCCCATTCACACTGTTTGGTTTATCAGGATCAGAAATACTTTATTGGTCCCACTGGGTGAAATCACACCGTGACAGCTGGTCCTGCTAGAACACAAAATATCACACTGTGGATGTGAACAAGATTTAAAAAGGAAAGATGAAATGACAAGAGTAAGTCAGAAAAAAGATAATAAGTACTAAAATCTAGAAAGTAACTGTAAAAAAAAAAAAAAAAGATAAACATATATACACACATTCACTTACTGTATGTCCTCTTCTCTGTTAACTGTGGAGTGCTCACAGAGTGACATGATCTTTGGTTAGTCTGAGGTAGATAGTAAAACAAAATAAAAACAGAATTGTTGTTAAAATGCAAATAATCACCTTTATATTTGAGGTGAGACGTTTTTGTAGGATGTTGATTGTTTCAAAGTAAATATTTGGGCATTTATTGTCTTTTATTTTGTTGTGTCATGAAGTCATTTATTTTGGGCTGAAACTAATGATTATTTTCACAGTTAATTCGTTTTATTTTGTTCTTGATTCATCATTAAGTTGTTTGGTCTATAAAAAGTCAGAAACTGGTGAAAAATATCGAAGAGGAAATCCTTAAATGTCATGGAGGAACCAGAAAATATTCACCTGTAAGAAGCCGATATCAGGAGAATTTTTACTTGAATTTTCTTAATGAGTAAATTAAGCGCAAGTAATCAATTATCAGAATGGTTAGCGAGTAATTTAATTGATGCCAACTTAATCTATTAATCGATTAGTAATTGCTGCAGCTGTACGTGTAATTGAACAGGGACTCTCTCATGCATACCAGGACCATCTCTTTCCCCTCATTTCCTGTTTGTGTTCAACTAAACACAAACTGGCTGTGAGGACATGTGAGGACGTCATGTTGGGCTTTGGGAAACACAACGTTTCTTAATTTCAATGGAAAATAGTTCCTGCACACAATTTTTACCTTCGAAATTTTATGAAGATTTATTAAGAAAAGGTTGATGTTTTGGTCACTGAGACTCAATATTGAGACCTCAAAGTCTTGAGATTCTTGGGGGGGATTTGATTCTTTGCACTTTGCGGTGAGCGTGTTGCCTTCCATTCATCAAACACAACATTTCTGATAATTTTCTGACATTTTATATACCACACAACAAAAAAGTCATTTAATTAATCAACAATCAAAGTCATCATCACTTCTAACCCTCATTTACATGATCAGATACAACATATTGTGAGCTTCTTGTGTGTACGACTGAAAAGACGAAACAGAAGAAAAGCTAACAAGATCAGCTTCTTACACCCTGAGGGCCACAGGAGGCCCTCAGAGGATAACTTATTAACATCAACTTGTCATTTATCCTCTGGTGTGCTTTTATTTTGAACACTCCCAACACTGCTGTGGTTTTAATGAGTCAAAAACCAAGACGGTCTCATTAGAGAGAGGAGAGCTCAGCCCCCTCTTCACTTGGGCGGTTTCACACTTGGTCGAGCTGAAGTGGATGTAATTCTCTTCATTATAGAATGTATTTACAGCGCTCAGTTTTTTCCTACCTCTAGAACATGTTGCCACATACGGTATATAGTGAAAGATATACAGGCACCAGGGGGAGAGAAAAAAAAAAAAACGGCGCTTCCACAACAAGAAAATTGCTTGAAGGAGGCGAGAGGAGAATAATTACATCCTGACAAAACTGTAATTTATTGGGCAGCGTTGAATTTAAATTTGAATTACAGTTCCACTGCAAAAAAATAACAAGAAACATCCCCGCAGTGTGAATTACTCACGTTTTAGCTGCGTCTTTTCCACACAAGTCCCACAATCCTCAGCTCATATACATACGTGCATATTATATATGTATCATGCTCCAGTTTTGACACCATTATTTAAAGGATAAGCTTGCTGTTATTCTGCTTTTCGAAAAAGACCAAAAGCGACTGTGTGTTAGCTGGTCTTGGCCTCACTCAGTCTGTGGCAGTCCGCCCTTTAGTTAAGGACAGGCCACGGATAGAAACCGAATCAGTGTGAAAACTTGCAGCTCATTGACAGATGTGTGAAATCGGCAAACTTCGATATTTCTGTTTAAACTAGCGTCCGACCTGTCCGCTGTTTCTGCTGAGCTTTTTTATGCAGTTCGTTGTCTTTAATCAAAATCTATCCAATACTGACTACCTGCTAGACTTGGTTAAACTCTAGCTGTCGTTCTCTTTAGTCCTTGGCCCGACAGGTCTGATTTGTTGTCGATGAAACATTAAATCAAAAAAAGGCAAGTTCATTTCTGTGACGCCATTCAGACGCGAGGCGGCTCAAAGTGCTTTATAGTGAGACGATGAAAGGCTTTAAGAATGAGACGTTAAGAAAATGTTGCAAGCAAATAAAAAGTTGAAGATTACAAAGACATTATGAATCCAATTATGCGAAAGCCGCAGTGAACGCTTTTGTTTTAAACCCCGATTTTATTGATTTGAGGGCAATTTTACCCTCCATTTGAGTGAGGAAACTTTGTAAAATGTGTATCAGATGAACTCCTTCAATTAACCAGAGATGTATTTAGGCCTGAGGTCATTTAGTGCTTTACGGACATGATCTTTATGATGTTTAAATCGATCTTTTGACAGACAGGAAGCCAGGGCAGTGGTTTCAGGACAGGTATAATGTGCTCCACCTTGGCTCTAGTGAGGACAGTGTAGACAGCCACACTGCTACAGTACAGTCGAGCCTGCTGAGAACTTCTCCCGTATCCTTTAATTTCCTTCTTTTTTAAGGTGGTAATAGGCTGAGTTAAGGCATCGAACATGCACTTTAGCTGGATGAGATTTAAACGCCTTGAAATAACATCATGAGAAAACGAAATTAAACTGCGTCTACGTTATGTGACGCAGGGGGTTTTCGAGAAGTTATTGGAAAGAAACTTCCTGTGTCAGGAAGAGGTGCATAAACTTTTTTTTTCCCTCGGAGGACCAAAACATAAACCTAATGGTGGGAAACAGAACAAACACTTGTTGTATTGTATTTGTATGATGTGAAAATCAGACCTCATATCCTGCTCAATTTGTCCCCCTTCCTGCTGTACCCAGATTATGAAAGAGCATGAATAATTATGGATCCGAAGAACTGTGTTCAGCTGCGGTTTAACGCACATTCGGCTGTTCTATTGATTCTTTTTAGATTTAGCCTCCTTACGTCGGCTCCATGTTTTTTTGCGGAGCTGATTTTTAGATCTTTGATGATCCTGAGGCAGCGGTCTTTTATTTATTCCAGAGTCCAGGCTAAAAACTAAAGAGGGCTGAGTTTTTGCTAACGGGGGGCCCCCGAGGCTCTGGAATGACCTTCCAGAGGATTATAACAGCCGTCAGAGTCAGCCTCTTCCTTTTAAATCTCCTTTAAAAAAAACATACTTTTATCGGAAATCAAATCTGGATTTTATCTAATTTGCGTGCTTGTCTTATTGTTTTTCATCTGTTGTTGTTTGGAGTTTAATTTAGCTCTTCTTTGTGTATCTCTTTATCGTCGTGGTGTTTTATTTCGTTGTATCTACACGTTGACTGTGTACTTTGGTTTGATAAGTGCCCTATAAATAAAAGTTAACTATTATTATTATAGAATAAACCACGGGGCCCATGTTGTCATAATAAGCAGTGTGGCCCACTGATGTTTTTTATTAGCTTTTATGAGCATTGCACCGAGAAATAAACCAAACCAGCCCCACATACAGCACGTTTGTAGGATCAATTCACTGATCATGTTTTTGATCTTTTAATGGCGTTTGACAGTTTTAAAAAAAAAAAACAAAACAAAACAAAAAAAACATGAAACTTTTCCTTTATCTGTGTTCCTCATCAATTAATTTTGCACAGGCTCTCTGATGAGTATCGCCGTATATCCAAAATACAGCTGTTAATCCTCCGTTTCAAATCAAAATCACATTCAGACTGAAAAATGATAACAAATGTGAATACGTTCTCGGTATCGATTCCCCCTCTCTTATCAATCCACTGGAATTTTTGGCGTGCCATCACCACGCCGCCGTTCATCAAACCGCAGTGGCGATGGCTGATAATTACACGCAGCTGTATCAGATCAGATAGCGGATGCTAAT
This sequence comes from Acanthopagrus latus, assembly GCF_904848185.1. NCBI lineage: Eukaryota > Metazoa > Chordata > Actinopteri > Spariformes > Sparidae > Acanthopagrus > Acanthopagrus latus. The sequence goes on along the minus strand of NC_051044.1, from coordinate 11,739,102 downwards.
TGGGGCACATGTTAGATCAGTTAGTGGATGTCAGTCAGGTTTCTGTTGCTAATAAAACACATGAAACAAGAATGCTAGGCGATGATATCTTGTTTGTTTATCTGACACGTTCTCCCGCTCTGTGCTGCAGAGATGTCGGACTACATGGACAAAGTGGATCGTCTGAAGTGTCTGGTGCTCAACATGCCTCCTCCCAACCACGACACGCTGCAGTTCATGTGTCGCCATCTCAGACGGTAGGTGCAGTGCAATCTCTGCTCGTTTTTTAACAGTCCTCCCTGGGAACATCTCATAATGCAGAATATTACCCCCCACCCCCACTCTCCCATCGGGACACTTCAGGCATGCAGGAATGAACCGGATGCCCTCAAGTGAAGCGAAGTCAAAATTAAAAATCTCCTCCTTGAAAACTTTTTTTTTTTTTTGAAAATCTGACCACAAGAGGGGGTCGTTTCCTCGCCGGTGACTCTTCTGTCGGGGATTCTTTTGGCCTCGGCTCTCGGAGTGTGCCAGCGCTGTACCGGGATCACACTGTTGTTAAGTTTGGGTCCCTGTGAAGATGAAAAGGCTTGGAGGAAGATGAATGGCGTACGATGTTCTCCGAGCCAGTTCCTTTTACAGTACATAAAATGTGTGTTTTTTACCGCCTATGGTTTTTCCTTCCACTACAGGGGTGAGTGTTCGTGTTCTGAGGCCGATGTTTGTGCCAGGGTGTGGTGGGCCCCATGAATTTGTCAACTCTGTGTCTTTCTCTCATTTTCTCTCCCCCCGCTGTCATTCCTCTCCCCCCTCGCTCTGTTTCTCATTTATTATCTCCTCTCCCGATCGCACACCGTCCCCCTCCTCTCTCTTCTTGCTCGCCTGCTACCTTTTTGTTGTTTCCTTACTTCCTCTTCTTCTCAGTTCACCTTCCTTCTCTCCTTTTATAATCTCCCTTTCCTCTTCCTCCCTTCTTCCTCCTCTTTCTATCTCTCTCTCTCTCTCTCCTTTTTTTTCCCCTTCCTCCTCCTTCTCCTCCTTGCCTCGAAGGTCCCATGGGAGCCTTGTGGTTCGTCTGCTGGAAGGCATACCAACACCACCGCCGCCACCACTGGAACCTCTCTCTTTTCTCTCTCTCTCTCTCTCTCTCTCTCTCTCTCTCTCTCTCTCTCTCTCTCTCTCTCTCTCTCTCTCTCTCTCTCTCTCTCTCTCTCTCTCTCTCTCTCTCTCTCTCTCTCTCTCTCCCTTTTTTCCTCCTCTCTTTTTAATGTGGAAGTTTTGAGCAATTGCTGGCTGCTTCTGTGGCTTGGTGGGAATGGCATTTTTAGAAGAATGCCTCATGCTGTGGCTTAAATCCATTCCTGAGTCCCCCCCAATCACACACACACTCAGACACACCAACATAGGTGGATACTGGCGGCGGATCGGGACACTTTCATGTGCACAGATCCGGATTTGAAAATGCAGATATACGTGGACGTGAGAGAAGATGTCACTGGTGGATTCACAAACTTGAGATCGAGAAAGATGGAGATTGTGAGAAATTATAGAGATGTCACGCGCTGACCAGAAGCATGAAGCTGTACGAAACAGTTAGCCATCATGTTAGCCCTGAAGATGGATTCAAACAAGACTCAGGTCAGCCCGCTAACATGCTCACCTTGACAGTGCGAGCATGCTCAGCAGTGTTTATTCAACCAAATCACCAGAATAAATGCAATGGACATTTCTGCAAACCACAGATATTTTAGAAACTTAACATTTCTTTAGATTCAATTTTTCATTTTATGTGTGTAGTCTGTTTGGGTTTAAGCTCCCAAAACCACTTGGTTAGAGTTGGGAAAAGATCATGTTTTGAATGAAAAAAAACCTGTTTTTTGTTTTCACAAGCACAGCAGGAGACGTCCCACGGTCTCATTTAAAACACCGGGTTTTGAGGCACAGACGCGACTGGAAGTTGTCCTGAGGTCCCCTGACTAACATCAAAAATGGTTTCACACTTACAAATGTTGAAATCCTTCTCGTCTGGGACTCGAGCACCATCCCTTCTACCTCTGAATATTAAAGTTGGATCATAAAACATGTAATGTTAATGTGATATGGCATGTTTTGTAAAAATGGGAATATGGCAGTTAGCCTGTGACACGTAGAAATGAGAACGCAGCAGTGTTGGCAGGAACATTTGATCCTGGCGCCTGGGCTGGATGTTCATGTACTGACTGTATTAGACACAGTCGGAGCCTCCATGTCTGAAAAGTTTAAGTGTCTTAAACTGTCATCCTTTGAATGGCCAGCAGGGGGTGACTTGCAAAAGGTAGTCTGATTGTATGTAAGCTTATGAGGAAGTGACCCCACTTTTCACTTGAGTTATTCCCTTAGTAAACAGTCTCCTAATGAGTTTATGGCTTCATTCGCTAGTTTAAAGTCTTCTTTAACACAGCGTGATTTTCATTTTGTAAATTATGGTCACATTTGGAGTTAAACAGACAATAAAGCAGAGCATGCTTTAGGGCGTGGCTACATTGTGATTGTCCGCACCAGGCTTCTCAGTCAAATCAATCAGGATATTCCCCCCCAGCTCCACACCGTCACCCAGATATGGTCAATTCAGAATGCTTAAAAAACGGTAGTCCACACACCATTATGTGACGACATGTTGGGTTTACACTTGTTGACAAAGTTTAGTGTGTTAGCACGCTAACATTTGCTAATTAGCATGGAACAGCAAAGGCTGAAGGGAGCGTCTCCAATTTTCCAGGTCATAAACCAAAGTACTGGACCGATTAAAAAGTGATTACGGCCCGAGCTGTAAAGATCAAGTTATTGCGACTCATCCTCGTAGGGGACATGAATGTGTGCACCGGATTTCATGGCAATCCGTCCTGATGGTGCAGAGACATTTCATGCAAAACCACAAATGTCAACCTTGTGGTGGCGCTTGAGTCATCAGACCAATAATGTCTGTGCACAATTTCATTGCAAGCCATCGAGCCAGCAAGCCAAGACAGTTGCTGACATATTTCAATTTGGGCCAAACTGGAGGACTGACCGACATTATCATCCTGTTAGCGTGACTGAGAATTTAAAATCCACAAACTGCAACAATACACAATCCTCGTCTGTATCTTTTTAATTATCGTTGATACCCTAGATGACTTCAATCCTATTTCCTTTTCGTTTGTTTTGTCTCCCTGCAGAGTTCTGGAGCGCTCAGACTACAACCGAATGACCACCCAGAACATCGGCATCGTGTTCGGGCCAACCCTGATGCGCCCGGAGCGGGACAATGGCAACATGGCGGTGAATATGGTCTACCAGAACCAGGCGGTAGAGCTCATCCTCAGCGAGTTTGACCACATCTTTGGAATGAGAGGCCCCTCTTGATCTTTACGGACAGACGATGGGGGCGGGGGGGGTTTCAAAAAGCTCCTACAGACGAAAGCACAAGTAGTGCAGCGTCAACTCATGTGGTGTAAAAAATGGATTTCACATCAAAAGATAATTACGGGGTAAAAAAGAACCGGGACAGAGAGCTGCTAATCATGACATCTGCCCTCCGTATAAAAGCCATGTTAAAACAATAATAGTAAAACAAACCAATTTTAGCTGCGATACTTGTGTCTGTAAGTGCAGATGTGGAACCGAGCCCGGGGAACGGACGCCTCTGTGTCACTTCTCCTTGATGTTTCAGACTTGACCAGGATGAATAAAAAGCCATAAAAGTGATGAAGCTCCTCCAGCCGGTTCAGCTGGCTGAGTTTGAATCAGTTATTTATCAAGGAAGGATGTGTCTTAACGTAGCACTGAAACGAAACTTAGCAGAACCATCTCACTGTGAAAACAAAAAAACACACATGCACCACCAGCACCTCTTGCAGCAAAGGACGGACAGATCCCACCTGCAGTGTGGATATATACTGTAAAAAAAATATGCAAACAAAGCAGGAAGCGAGCCGGGCATGTACATGTGCCCGCATCTCCGCTGAAGATATACAGTGTTTAGAAGACAAGTTTTTAGATTCATGTCAGAGTTCAGAGGCTAGCATGATTTCAGTGATGGCGCTGAATGTGCCAAGAGGGCAGAAAACGTTCCTTTGTACCAAATAGTAGTGTACTTTTTTTAGTACCTCTTAGTGAGTGGGCCCTCAAAGCTTCCCTTATTGTACAAAATTGGATCTATCTTCTATTTTTATTAGCGCAAACTCCTCAGATTAAGTTAAAAAATTTAAAAAAAAAACAAAAAAAAAAAACATGACATTGTAAATATGTGATATACCGTCTTTGTCAACCAGTAGCACTTTGCATACAGTGTGTAACCTAAAACATGATATATATTAGCCAAACTCAAACTGCTTTGAAATTACCATTGTGTTGTCAAGATGTTGCCTGGACCTGATAACTCTCCTGCGTTGAATAATAAAAAAAAAAAAGAAGTGATGAAACCGGCTGTGATCTGTTTTGTGATGTTTGCCCAGGATTTGTCTCGCCCTGGTTTGGTTTGTTTATAGCGAGCGACGGGGGTTCGCGTGAGAGATAGTGGAAGTGTGTGGAGGTATGTGGGCCCTCGGAGACGCGGCAGGGGCGGAGGCATCCCCTGTGATTGGTGCAAAATGCTGCTTTTAATAACAGAACAAAAGAGGAACTGGAAATGCATATGTTTAAAAAATGTGGATTTTCCCCCAAAACCCTCTCACTCTCTCACTCTGTGGCTTTGGTAATTTTATATTGACTGTGGGTTTGGCAAAGGACAAAAAAGAGCAGAAAAGAGGCACGAGGGGGGGAGAGTGGGAGGCTGGGTGGGGGACGGATGGGGCGGGGGGGGGTCATAGCTCACAGATTTTTGTAAAGTTTTATTAGATGTATTTATTCATTTTTATGTCTGTATTATTTCAAGTCCTGCAAGTGTGTGTGTGGGGAGGGTTAAGATGATGTGTGGCTGATTGATCGCCTGAACTTTTGATCACTGTGCGCATTTCTCAAGGTCGGACGTAACATTTGATCGGCAACAGAAGTATTTTCTGCTCAAATAGGCGACCACATTTGTTTACTCCGTTCCAAATGCATGTATGCACATAGCCATCCGCAGTTTAAACATTTATCCCAGTTTTTTTCTCTCTCTCGTCTTCTGACAGCCGTGCGTCTGTCCCGGAGCCTCCTGAGCTTTAGATTGAACGTCCAATAATACAACACCCTGAAAAAAAGTTCATTTTTTATTCAAGTGTTTTTTTTTCACTGTACGTTTTGTTCCTAAATTGAAGGGACTTTTTCTGTCAATAAAAAAAACAAAAAAAAAAACAAGTGGCTTTTTTCAAACTGCTGCATACTCGAGCTCTGTGATGTGTTTTATTTCACTTGGTGTGATGGCGCTAATGACTCCCCAAAATAGAATCAGTCCATCATAGACACAATCAAACACCCCTCCCTCTTAATTAGCTGCTTGTTGGCAGTGAAAGTCAAACACTGTTACTTCATTTTCAAATGCTGACTTTTCTTTCTTTCTTTCTTTCTTTCTTTCTTTCTTTCTTTCTTTCTTTCTTCTCATAACGCTAACCCTTAATATTACTGATACATAAGAATACATTTAGAACAATGCAAAACTATCAATCGACCCTCTGTACAATAATCTGTCATTACTTCGAATGTAGACAAAAGGCCAGAAATGCCAAAAAAAAAACCTTTGGGAAAGATTTGCTTTCAACAACAGATTTTTGATGCATGAACCGATGAAATCTGCCCGCCCGACATTAGTTCAAAACCCCTCGTGCATCTGTAGGTAGTTATTCTGTTTGTTGCAATGCAGCAAAAAAAATATGTTTTTGAGTCTGTGGAAGTATTTATTAAAGATTCATGTAACTAAGAGAATGAGAAGGTTGTGGAAGAGGTTGTGAACTGTTTTCATCTTTTTTTGTGTGTTTTTCATCCAAGTAACTCTTAAAAGCTGGCTTCATTTTCGCAGTGGAAACGTAAATGGAAGTGTACTTCACAGTGATTTTGCTTGGCCAGCTCTATGCTAATGAATCTGTATGGTTTATCTCACAGGAAGTGATGCAACCGTGATGGTAAAAGGCAAACAACTGCCCTTTTTGTTCCTGTATATTGCCGCGTGTTGGCAGTTGTTTAATTCATTTCCATGGAGAGGCAAAGAAAAGAGGGGAATGTTTGCCGTGGAGAATCACTTTTAAACTGGTTGGGAATCAGTATCTTATTCCTCAAAGACAGTTTCTCTATACGCCTGTGTCTGTGTTCACTCTTTACACACAGGCCTGCCTTCTCTGTCTGCTGCGGGAAATAGAAACTTAAATATGCTCAGCACTCAGTCTGACAACCTGTTGCTCACGGATGGGACTTGCAAGTGATGCTGATGCTGAGTCCGCCGTATGACTGTGGTGATTTTTGTACACCACAGTAATTAAATGTCATGTTACTCACTGCTGAGCCCAGAACCAGCCAAGCTATCAGAGGAATGTCATAACATTACCGATTGTTGCTGCTACAGTTGACTAACCGCTGCTGATGCGTGGCACCCAGAGGTATCTGACCTACGTCACCCGGCCTGGTTTGTTAATGTTACGGTTAGATGATTGTTTACTCCAACTACCGTTAAACCTAAAGCTCAGTGTATCACATAGCAGCAGAGCTGCTCAGCCCCTGCGTGCCCCTACCACACACACAGGTTCACAGGCAGAGAGCAGCACCTCTGATGAATCATCATGCAAACAGGCAGAGCCACAAAAAGCTGGTGTCACAAAGCAGACTGCAGATTGTGAGTGGTGGGAACTGTGTGCTGTGATGGGAAACTGAGTGGCCAGGCCGCAACCGTCTTGTGTCTGAAGAAGTCTGCGTTTACACTGAAATTAAAAACAACATTTGATGGTTCAGTGATGAAATAACTCTTCAAAGCCACATAAGGGAAACTGTTATTACTCCTACACCAGTCTTGTTGGGCTGATTTTTTTATAGTCACATAAGGCCTCCGGCAAGAGGTTATGAGTTCAATGACAAGAAAATGAAGACTAATCAACAAAATACAACATTCTGGCGACAAAGTATGTACAATTTTATTACAAATATCCACAAACATGCAAAAAATATATATAGAAAGTTGATACAAAAGTTGCATGGGTGCCAGTAAAAGATTAAAAAAAACTGCTTGATATAAAAAAAAATGTGCAGACACAGAGCGAAAGTTGACATTTTTTGGGGGGCTATTTTTGATGCAGAAATAACAGGTAAGGAAGTATGCAAGAGTAGAGTGGCAGTTGGCGTGTCACATATGCATATCTTTGGTGATAAACACATACGCACACACACATTATGACCAAGAAGTGTCTCTGGCGCACGGTATGCATGAATGCTACAAGCTTAGTCACACCTCATGCACCAGCGTCTTATCTCGTCCTACCAAGGCTTTGTCGGATTACTCACAGTGTCTGAGTGCATCTGAGGCACTTTTCACGTTGACTACACTGCAGTCAGAAAGAGGAAGTTAAAAGCTGGCATGTGTGTGTGTGTGTGTGTGTGTGTGTGTGTGTCTTGACCCTCTCACCACACCTCAACAGACAGTCTAAATGTGTGATAAGTTATTGTTTGAGCACGTGTTAAAACAGGCTACAACACGAGTGAATTATCACAAGAAGTAAGATGTATTTTAGCCATAAATGAAACAGAGCAGCTCTGTGCGACAAGCAGTGAGACAGTGCAGGTTTAGAATGCTCCCCTATATACCAAAGAAAAAAACCCCAAAACACAGACTGACTTCATCTTTTTCCCCTCTTGACTGGTAAAAAAAGGTGCAGTCCGCTGCCTTTTGTGAAAGAAATAAATAACCACCTTCCAGTTCTTCCTCTTTTTACCGCTTCCTCTAAACTCAATAGTTAAGAGCCACTGAGCACCGTAGTTAACCTGAAGAGTTGAGCTTGGTTGCACCGTGTGACTTCACAGCATGAATGATACAAGTTCTGGCAGCGAATACTTCAACGTACAGCCCTCGCTGAGACAAAGTAATAGCTGCTTGTGTGTGTGCGTGCGTGTGTTTTCATTTAAAACATTTTTACAGGTTACTGTTCGTTTCTTCAAAAAGGAGGTAAACATTTGTATCAAACAATACCACAGGATACTGAAAAATGAATGCACAGAATAAATATAATAAAAGAATACCAGGCTGCATGTGTAACATTTAAACTTTGATGGCATTGTAAAGCAACAGTAGACATCTTTCCATCCCGCAAGTCAATCCTACATACACTTTCCTTCACGGCCTGCTTCCTTAACCCACTCAAGCATCTGCTTGTGAACAGTCGACATGTTTCAAGCAAAGTTTTCCAAAAAAACTTTCTCCTGGATGTAACAATACAAAGGCCTCTGCTTTATGGGTTGTGCAAGAGTCAGCAGCAGCAAGCATATAATAAGTGAGACATCTGGATATGTGACACAACCTCAGATGAGTCAACCCAAATGTTCTAGCTGTCCTGATAAACAAAAAAAAAGAAATACAAATAAACACTGTAGGTACATCAAGTGTATGTTTCGTGATAAAATACTGAACTTTGTATTATCAAATATATTTTCTTCTTATGGCTTCATCCGCTTTAAGGCTGTCTATGCTTTGGCAGTTCTGTGCATTGTTTCATGTTGTAAAATGAGTAAAAAACCAAACAAATCAGTGGAGCTGTTATATTCATGAAAACTGTATCAAAAAGTCTTAATATATATAGTATATGCATTGTATTAGCTTAAGTTTTTATTCTGGGTAAATCTGTAATATCCAGGCTCAGTTCGCATTTGTCCAAGACACCATTCTGGTCCTCTCCTTCCCAGAATTGTCTCTCTGCATCATCAATATGGTTTCCCACATCGTAACTGTTTCTCTCATTCTCCCCTGACGGAGATTCTTGGATGGGATCTCCTCCCAGCTCCTCCGCTGCTCCTGACAAACTCAAATGGGCTTCTTCCACATGACCATCGCCTGCCTCTTTGTCCTCTTCCTCCTCTTCCTCTTCCTCCTCCTCCTCCTCCTCCATCTCCTCCTTGAGGACCTCTGCAGCTCCATCCAGACTGGAATCGCTGAGGAAGGAGCGCGGGGTTTGGGTATCCTCCATCGACAGAGGGGTCTCGTCAGCGAGGCGATTGTTGCTGGCCCCCGGGGTGAGAGGCATCTCCTCGTGGTCTTGGTCTGGATCCTGGTCTTTGCTGCAGTAAGCGTAGCGGTGGTTCATATGCTGTGAGTACGAGCCGGAGTGAGAGAAGCGCTTGCCACACTTGTCACATTGGTAGGGTTTCTCTCCAGAGTGCAGCCGGCTGTGTTCAATCAGATGGTGCTTATGCTTGAACGCCTTGTTGCAGATCTTGCACTCATGAGGACGCTTGCCTGAAATGAACAGAGAGAAGTAATTATTAATGTACTACAAAAAAAGCCTTTCTATTTTTTCTTTCCAAAATGTGCACAAGCTACAAACCTGTGTGCTCGTATTTGTGTCGCAACAGAGAGCTGCTCTTCTGAAAGGTTTTTTCACAAATGTCACAAGCGTAAAGCCCCTCGTCAGTCTTCTTCAATCTCTTCCTCCCCGGCCCTCCGTCTCCGTCCAGTCCTTCATCCATGAGAGAGAGGTAGTCCAGAGCTCCGCTTCTTAACACCTCACCCTACGGAGATGAACATTAACATTTGTAGCGATGCATTACAGTGTAACACTTTTTTTTTTTGCTGATGTGTAATTTTGAGGATGTTCTTTATTTATACAAATATTTATCTAAAAGAAAGAAAGAGAAGTTTTACTCACCATGAGAGCTTGTCTCTCCTGGTGGATCTTTTTCAGTGTCGCCTCTGCTTCGGCCTCCATCATGTAAGACATAGGAGAGAGAAACCCAGGGCTGGTTGCTGGTTGACCAAATGGGATCGGTGGGATGCCATCGTGCCCTGACAGTCCTAAAGGAGACTGGTTGAAGATAGGAAATCCGTTGTATAAGGCACCTGGGAACACAGGTGCCCCGGCTCCGCCATAGACTGGGTGGTGTTGAAGGGGAAGATGCGAAGTTGGACTCGGCCTCTTGAGCAGCTGGCTCCCAAGCTCTCTCCTCTCTCCTCTGGCTGAGTTTCCATTTACAGTTTTATTTCTCTCCTCTTGGTCTGAGAGCTGCTTCGGCAGTGAGAGGTCCAGAGGTTCACTCTGTGACCAGGGGCTTCCGGTCTGCTTCTGAGGGGAGGGAAGGTCAGGGGGACAGTTGGTGAGGTCGAGGACTGGAGAACCGAATCCTGAGGAGGAAACTCTCCTTCTAGCTCGAGGTGTTGACAGCTCTGGGGAACAGTTGATTGGTTGGCTTGGACTTCCTTTTTCCTGGCGGGACCAAAAAGCTCGTGAGGGCAAAGCGTCATGGTGCGGTGGCGGGGGAGAGTGCATTGCCACCAAAAGCTGCTGTGGGATGGCGTGCCAGCCGGGCTTCTGTAGCGGTGACTTGCTTCCAGAGAGGCCGTTGGTTACTTCACTCGGTTTGCTGTTCTCTGGTTGCAGAGCAGGCCTTGGGAAGAATAAAGGGGAGAGGGGATGGTCTTTGCCGCGAAGACCCTCAGGCACCTCCACCACCTCTCTGTTCATCTTACAGAGGTAACGCTCATGCTGCAGGAGCACCGCCACATTCGGGAAAAGCTGGAAGCAAAAGTGACACGTCACCCCAAGAACACCTCTCTCCCCTTCGCCTGACCCCCCGGCATCTCTCCTCCTGTTAGGCGACCCCTTCCTGTCAGACCCTCCTCCGTTGTACATCGCCCTTCTATCCTCCATTGCAGCTCTCCCTCCTCCTTCTCTGTCCATTTCCTCATCTTTCTTCACCTCCCTGTGAAGCATCTCCTGCAGCATCTGCTCAAACTTAGTCCCAGAGTGCAGATAAGGCAGCAGGGTGGTCCCTTTGAGTATGCTGTCCCTCAGAGAGAGCTCCGCTGACGGGTCCCAAAGCCGAGGCAGATCTGAAGCTCTGGGGAAGCGTGTGGGGTTGTGGCTGGGGTCCTGCAGTGAAAGCTGGTGAGGATCCTCTGGTGCTCGACCAAGAGGCCTGGTATTATCTTGGGCCTGTAAAGCCATCGGAGAGCCTTTTTCATTACTGTTTCTTCCCCCGCCTGCAGAGGGAGATGTTGGAAATGAGTGGTGGTAGGAGCTTTGGTTATGTCCATTAAATGCACCACTGGCTCCACTGGCCCCACTTCCTCCACCATTCAGGCACTTCTTGCTGCTGAGGTGTGAGCTGTAGGAGCCAGAGTGGGAGAAACGCTTCTTGCAGTTGGAGCACTCATACGGTTTCTCACCTTGAGGACAACACACAGACAGAAATAGTTTTAAAATACCTTCAGTTCGGGTTAGATCCTTTCACACTTTTCATTCTTCTAATGTACTGTCTACAAGAATTATTGTAACTTGTTTCCTGTCAACACATCAAATTAGGTATAATTTCATGCCACATGATAAGTGAGGGTTACAGATACAGTGGAAACAATTGCAAATTGATGGGTGAGCACGACTGTTTTGATGTTATTTTGTCTCACCGCTGTGGATGCGTAGATGCTCTTTGAGGTGGTGTTTATACTTGAAAGCTTTCCCACACTGCAGACATTTGAACTTCCTGGTCTCCATGGCTTGATCCAAAGTAATGGCACTCTAGGACCATGAGACATTGTTAGTTGTTTTGTAACGCAACACATTTAGGGAAGAACGACTGTCAGTTTTATCATCACAAAGTTACAAATAAATATTGTAGCAGTTGTAAAAGTTTGCTGCTGCCTGTGTCTCACCTTGTCCTGCATCTGGTTGTGAAGTGCCAGGTGTCGCTCCATCTGTGCTCGAAGAGTGGCAGTGTATCCACAGAGAGGACAGACCATGTGGCCCCCCTCCCTCTCCTGACAGTACTTAATGTGTTCCCTTAAAGTAGCTCCTCGCTGATACATCCTGTGGCAGAAAGGACAGGCCTGCTGGGTCCTTCCTGCATCTGGAGTCCAGAGAGAGGATACATTTTAAACGGACCGTGGAAACATTCATTAAATCCATCCATCCATCCAGATTTGTTAAAAATCACTTTACCATTACCAGCTGCAGCTTTAAAGTGATGCTTACACAGAAATGCATCAATGATTTTCATCCACTGACATAAAATATATCATTCTGAAATGTGCCATTCTGCACAATGAGTCGTTGCGCTTTTGGCATATCTTTATTCTCAGACTTTTGTACTTCAGTAACATTTTTAATGCAGGATTTTCACTTGTAAGAGTATTTCTACACTGTTGCATCACTAATTTTAGTTAAGTAAATGATCTGAATATTTCTTTCACCACTGACAGAACAAGGACGTGAATTTTCATTTCCTCAGACTCACAGATCAGAGAAAAATTTGAGCACGACTGAAGAACAAAATGTTCCGGAAAATCCAAAAATATGACCACGTTGTTTAAACACTATATTTGCGCTGAATTAGTGATTTTGTTGAAATCCAGTGGTCTAAATAAAATGTTGAACAAGCAGAATATTTAACTTGTTGGAGAGGATCGCACTGCTGCGTGCATGAATTGCTACGATGTGTTAATGTGTTGCTTTTGTCGAACCCTCCGTTGAACTATTAGTGGTCGATAAGCTGATAGATGTTTCCCTTTCCGTTTTCTCAGAATGACATGGCGAAGAACAATCTGATATATATCACTGATATTTACTGTCCGCCCACAGGCAGCGGTTCATGAGAACTGATGAGATATTTGAAGAGCAGTCACTTAAGGGTTGTCTTTAATTTCATAACATTGCAGTTGTTCCCCTCGTTAGCGTACCTGCTCCGTCAGGTGAGCGGTGCTGAGCTCCTGGTGACCAGATGGCGGGTGGCAGCTCATCGTGCCCGCTGCTTGGGTGGTACACTGCTGCTTTGCCATTGTGGTTCAGATGGTCCAAGAGACTTTCTGAGGTAGAGGCCTTCCTCAAGTGGGCCAGAAATTCATAATGGGCCAGGTCCTCAAAGGCATTCTGGGAGTCTGAGTTCTTATCTGGGAATAGAATAAACAAGCATGAGGAACTGAAACATCCATATATTTCATCTGAAGAAATAGGAGTGTTGTTGAGCAAGCATGTTTTGTCAAATGTTCTACATGATTCTGACTCATGCACACACGCAGCCCTCTTAGTGACATTTGCAAGAAAATATTATTGCTACAAGTTTTTTCCTTTGGGCTAATGGGCTACATGCCTAACTGAAATAAAATTGTGGCCAAGAAGCACAACTGTTAGTGTTTTGAAGTGTGTGTCTCTCGCCATGATTTAATTTACTGTTATATGATCTATCTAAATGGTAAATAGGCTGATTACTTCCCTGATTAATCATCTAGTTCACATGAAGTCAGAACATTTTGTAAAGTACAGTAAATACAGTTTCCCACAGCATTAGACTTCCTCAAATAGCTTGTTTTTCTGATCAGCAATCCAAAGATATTAGATTAGATTAGATTAGATAGATTAGATTAAAATGATTTTTTCCTGTCAGTTGACTCGATGATTAACTGACAAACAATGATGCGCGTGTGTGTGTATGTAAACCTTGCGAAAGTGCAGTAGGGATGTGTTTTTTTTTTTGAGATTGTTTTAAAGTCACATTGCAAAAAAAGAATCTGAACATTTGCTCCCACTTGTTTTCACAGCATATGAGTCGTATTATGACAATAAATACAGGACAGACAACAAAAATGAGGCAAGAAAAGTGCCACTTGCTGTACAAACGTTTATAAACATTATCCAGTTATTGTGCAGATTAATCTATGGCATTGAAACGTGACCTCTCCTGAACTCATTTATCTAAAAGCTTTTTGAGTTTACCATATTTAAAGCTGGTGAGCAGTCTTGTAAATAAGTGCATCAGTGTGGTTAAACCACTGCTGCCATTACATTTCTATGTTCTTATGTGCTAAATCAGATTCTTGAAAGAGGGTTTGCTGTCATAAATTCATTACTGTAAATGTGAGTTTGAAGAGGAGGTGGGAATAAAGTGTAAACTGACACTGCGCAACTGAGTCTAATGGAACTAAATTGTTTACGTGAAGACTGACAAACAGAACAACAGATGCAGGGAACAAGTTGGCCTCATATGAAACTGCGTTTTAAAAATTCCTTCTCATTCGTGTCTGCGAGTGCAGCGACAGGCCGGCACAGAGGGAGAGAGCCAAGAGAAGAAGAGAGGGCGCCTCCTATCACGAATCAAGCCAGTCAGCTCACAGCGACTTTGAGGAAGATTTTTCAAATGTTTGCAGATGTTGGCATATTTTGAGCTGTTTTTTTATGTGGCGAAGGGAAGAGCCTGTGCGGTTGAGTGTTGTAAAAACTCAGCTTTGCCTTCATCAGGCAAGGCCAAATCACACGAGGCGAGGGAGCTAAGTGATTGTTAGTAGGCAAGCCGCGTGAGCCTTTGATCTCTCCTAAATAAAAGGGAAAGCCTCACGTCGCGCGGTGCTGATTTCAGTACCGTAACGTCACCTCTTTGATGCATGGAAATATTGTGACATTGTGTGGGATGAGTTCTTTTGTCATGCTTTCAGAAGGCTGCCTTTTCAAAGAGAAGAGCGAAAAAAGGAACAGCTTGTAGGGAAGGCATGGTTTCACAAGGAGCTGATATGAAGGTGTATCTAGAGGGCCTACGAGCAGCATCATGAGACTGGGGGTGTCTTGCATCAGAAAAAACACTGTAAACTTGTTTACACATACAGTAGTAGTATTCATACTGTACATATATTACAATAGCTTTGCCACTCTCTTGGCCTTAATTCCGCAAAAATATATTTATGAATATTTTATAGTATAGTGCCTAAATTATAACACAAAAAGGTTGATTTTTTTGGAACCTGACAGCTCTGTACTGAAGTTTATAACTTACAGTACATCCTCAGTGGTTCCTGATCTCCCTCTCTGTCAGTGGTAGAAGCACCGGTGGCGTCCTCTGCGACCTCTGACTCAACCTGCCCCCAGTAGTTCCTGCTGCCAGGGCTGAGGCTGTGCGGCCGCGTGGAGCGAGCAGGGCTGCCAGGTTCCTCCGTCCCCTCGCTGGGCGTCAGGCTCGTCTTGTCCAGGCTCTCCTGGCAGTCCTGGGGCTCCAGGCTCCACAGGCCGACCTCATCCTCCCCCTCTGATCCCATTGAACTCACTTGCTCAGCATCCACTGTGAGAAGAAAATGAAAAGAGGAAATTTATGAGGGAGACTAAAGACACTGGCTCAGGCTGACGGGTTTAAATACTCATTAGTGACGTCTGATTTTGCAACACTGCGCTGTATCTTTAAGCATGTCAAATACCTTGAATGCAATTCTTAGGGTCTACATCGAATGAGATTCAAAGTATCATTTTGTGTCTGAATGTATTTATTATTTTTAGACATGTGTTCCTTATCATTTCAGACAGCATTCAAGTGGTTGAGCTGTCGATTGTGATCAAAACAAACCAGAGACGATTCTGCGTCACTTAAGAGAGGTGAAACAGAACAGTGGGGAAAAACAACCAGACATTAAAAAATGTTTTGTAAATTCTGAACAATATCCTAGAGTTCTTTTGAAGTTGCTATTATTTGCTTTAGTTTTTCTATTATATTTCTGTATTGAAGACAAATGAAACTGTCATCGAGTGAAGCTGTTTGATGTGCTTGATATTTTTTATGGCTTTGTGTGGATCAATACAGGCAGACTCAGCATGCAACATCCACATTTGTTTAAAGGAGATCCAGAATATTTAACTGGACTTTCTTCTTTTTTTAACAATATAAACTTCAGACGCTTAAGTATTAAGTATTTAGAGTCATTTCTGATCAATGCCGGTGTAATTTCTAAAGAGATCGTTTTAATCTGACAGTACTGAAAGTGAAACTTGCTTTTCATCTGTAAAATTAAAATACAATATCGATCAATCTAAATAAAAATATATGTATTTAATTAAGGTCATGACTAAAACAAGCACATTTTCTTAATTGGTTCTTAAGCCTCAATCTAATACATTACCGACTGTTTAATATTTTTATCAATTACTGTAATCACGCAGTTCTGGAAATAGCTAACTAGAGGATTTGCCATTTGAATTCCTTAAAATTTTCTTAACAAGATTCACAGAGCAAAACTTTTTCGCACATGTGTAGATTGACAAGTATGTAGCAGAAGACCGAGGGAGTTAACAAAATTAGAATAAAATCCTGCACACTGTCCTCTTCACTTGTGATGAGAAAAAATGTCTATATTGTTTTATTCTTTCGGTACACAGACCTGCTTCAGATTATTTTTGATTTAAAAAATAACGTGCTGAGGGTCTGTGTATTTTTAAATTAAAAATAACCCCAGGAAGGTAAACTAATGAACTGTACAGAAACATTGTTATAAAACTTTTCCTGATTGCGAGTGAAGAGGGCATTTTTTCTGTTCTGAGTTTGTTGAACTTATACAGTTTATACGTGTAATTGGTCTAAAAGAACACAATTGACGCGACTGTGGAAAACTCAGTTTTTACGTCTAAATTCACATGCACGTTATGTAACTTGCGATGTAGAGGGGATATTGAGCAGCAGTAAGAAGAAAAGATAAATAACATAGTGTAATTTAAAAGTGTACCCTCTGTGCCCAGACTGCAGCGAAACTGGAAAGGCGCATTACTTTTTCCCATGGCAGAGACAATAAATGACAATCACAAACACATGCCCGGGATTTCAGCTGTTGGCTCTCATTTCCAAATACTTTGAGGACACTCTGTTTCTCTCTCACTGATTGGCAATATCTAATCACGAGTAAATAATGACCATTTAAGAACACAAATAGACTCCTTGCCAGCGCTTTTGAAATATACCATCAGAGAAAGCCAACCCATTGTCAAGAGGGGAACATCGACTGTGCCAACATGGAGACGACCAATTCTTATTTTTGTGTTGTGAAAACAAAAGTTTCTGATCGGTATATGATGAAGCTCACAGCAAAACATCGTCATGCTTCTTATTAGTTTTAAATAAATTTTCCCCTTTGGCCGTGGGAGTCTTGTGCCTCTTTTCATCACATCAGAGTGCAAATAAGGTTTCACAGCTCTTTAAATTTTTACCAAACACAAACAAAGTTTATTCATTAAACTGTCAAAACAACTCTCAGTCACCCTTGAAAGACTTTTTATTTTTGTTTGAGCCGTTCCAAATGCATCCTTACTGGCTGGTGAGCACGATAATTGATGAGCTTTCAGCTCATCGACACATTCAGTTACGCCCCACAGCTCGCAGTGACAAAGCCCGGAGACAGGAGACATTTTAGCAAATCTACCTCACTGACTTTACATCTAGAAGATGCAAACAGACACAGATACACACACACACACACAAACACACACACACACACACTCACTCCATTACTGAAAGACGAGAAGAAAAGAATGTGGGGGGCAGCGCTGCGTAGGGGCCGGCCCGCAATCACAAACACACAAGCCTAAAATATAAACCTCTGAGGATTATATTAGCAAATCTCGATATTTAACACCTACACATGTATCTTTATGTGTCAGCAAGTTGTGTGTCATGCTTCAGCCCCATGACACCAAAACTCTGATTCACAGAGGCTAGTCATCCAGGCCGCTGCTCCATGCTGCTAACATGGGGCGGAATGACTTGCTCTTCTTATGGGGGGTGAAATTGGTCATCAAATGAGCTTCCCCACAGCAGACAGCTACGAAGTTATATGATGTAGTTGAGGTCGACCTATCAGCCCTGCAGGAGTTTCCTGGGATGATAGGGACATACCGCTGGGCCCGAAAACAGCAAAAATCTGGTCCGGATTAGCATCAAATTGGCTCTAATTTTCCCTCCCATGACAGTGAGTGACACTGAGCCTATATGTGCTGTCATTAAAGCCAAATGGCTTTCATTATCGAGCCTGCTGATTTATTTATTCGGATGGCGACTGCATCCTTCAAATAGGTCTTTTTTTTGCTGGAGTAGGACAGCTAAACCTTTGAACAGCGCAGGCGGTTTGGGATTGCCTGCAAATAGAGATCTTATGTCAAGGTACAAAGGAGTTTAAGAGCGATGAATTCGTGCAATGTGCAAGAGTTTTAAGAATGTGTAATTTGTTGGAACAAAATAACACACAGCTCGGCACAGTAGAAAACAGTCCACCGCTATTGTGCATGCACTGTAGTGTGCGTGGGAAGAACATGACTCATATCCAGAGAGTGCTAACTGAACTGTGCTGCATCATGCTTGACAATGTCGATCACTCTGTCTTTTGGGGATGGTTTCTGATGGTTTGACAACAACAGCGTGTTAAGATCAAACACTGCAGAACTATTTTAATCTGCATGTTGCTTTCCCTGCCTGACAGTGACTGAATATCTGTGAGAATGACGGACTGCCTGCCATCTGAAGCCTAAAAAGTGGTTCTCCAAAGGCAGACAGAGTTGGACGCCTGAATACATTCATAAGCACATTTGTGTGTCAGACGGACACATAGAGTTTTTACACAACCACATTAAAATGCAAAACACACACACACACACACACATAAAAGTCATATAAGATGAAGGGAAAATCATCTCAATATGTCGTTTTCACTATCTCACAACAGCACAGTGTCCGTTTATGTGCTTTTCTAATTCTGCACTGTTTATATCCCAGAGGGCACTCACTGTATAGCAACATGCTAGGCTGCAGTTAATTTTACGATGCACATATGTGATCTGGTATTGACTGAGTAATTATGTGGCTAAAGGGTAAGCATGCAATAACTACCTAGAAATTACCTTGTTTGTTGCTTTTGGTTTTAAATGGCAACAAATGAGGCCAGGCCCAATTTACCGCACAATGTAATTGTTACAGCGCAGTTGATTTTTACAATCTAAAATTGTTACAAAAATGCCAGAACAAAAATGCAGTATCATCAGCACTATTTAATAGATTTTCATTTTTCACATGAGATAACAACAACTCAAGACAAAAATTCTTATGCAAATATCAGCTTAAGATATTTTGATAACATCCAAACTGAGCACAGACACATTTTTGAATGACTGAAAACTGAATTAATTGTTTTTGTGATACAACCCCAAACACACATACTACATGTACACCATCAAACTCACCTTTAAATTTAGGTGTGAAATCAACTCAAGCACAGTGCACTTGTTTACTTTTTTGTTTAACCATTTTTTTGTGTCTTCACTTTCTAAAGTTTCATGTCAAATTACTTGCAGATACGTCAGTCAGGAGTCCTTTAATTAACCAGAACAAATTAGCTCCACATTGCTCTTCAGATGCCACATTACACTAACTTCTGACACATTTTACAAAGAATATAATGTAGGCGGCAAAACTGTCAGAAACAAGACATGACTCTTAATACACTAAGGCATGAAGACTTACTTACTGATCCATCATATTTTTGACACAGAACTCCTGATATTAAAAATATGTTTAAAACACTAGTTAAAAATATTTGGTTTGCGTTAATATCTGAAATAATGCATCTTCCATGCAAGTGACTGCTTAAAGAGCAATACTTGCTATTTTGAACTCTATAAATTACCACATGAGGGTCATGGACACCCACACGCTAAACAAAAAGCAAGCACAGGAAGATGTGTGTATTGTCATTTTACAGTACCTAAGTGAGCAGCTCAGAGACGAGGTGAGTCCATATTCATCTGCAGAATGTACTCATGCTGACAACGGTGACCTCTCTTAAAATATATCGCAGAAATCAAACTTGCCATTTAAAAAAAAAAATCTCACATGGCAGCTCTCGTATTCATACCTGCTGTCTGACATTCGTACGATGAGTCAGAGGAGGACCGCAACTGAGAGCAAACACCTCCCACCTGATCTCCTTCATCTTAGCAGCGACTCACTCTCTGTGTGTCACAGGGTGATAGTTCTGGCACCTACAGACCTGTTTGGTTTGGTTTGACTTGCCCTAACAACACTGACAGGGAAGAAATCACACTGATGACTGCGTGCTGATTGTTTGACACAAAGAGATGTGATTTCAAAATGTTGAAGAGTGTCTGACACAATATTCATTCGATCTGCAGAAAACTCGGAGCTGCATTTCCCTCTGGGCGCTTGCCGCATTTCGGAATTCAACTTTTAATTTCAATGCATCCAAATGTTTTACAGATTATATCATGAATGCTGACGGCAAATTGAGGATTAAATACTCTAAATTACATGTTAACCAATCGGAATGGTGGTAATGTGATGTTTTGCTGCACTTTTATTGCATTGCTGTGGCCAGAGAAAAGGAAGTGCAAACATTCTTGTCTAATGATGGTGAAAATAACCACAAACACATTGATATGAAAGCCTAAGTCTCACAGTCAAATTTTAGTTCAAGTGATTACGGTCATGTCTTAGCTAGTTGACAGTGAGCCACACGCATAAAAAAAAAAAAAAAAAGTCTCCAATTGGCTGTTGGCGAGAATAAATGAGACTGAAACTGTGACACTGCGATGGGGATTGTAAAGGTCATATTAGTGTGACGGAAGAGATGCTTAAATGCGATGTGTGGTGCAATATGTGATTTTGCATTTTGCAATGTGTTTGGTACACAGCGCTGTGGTGTGCATGTCAGAGAAAGGGGGTGACGAGAGTGAGACAGAGACACTGGTGCATGAAGAAAATACAGCACAGTGCATGGACAGAACAAGACGTGGAGAAAGAGAGCGATAAAAATAAAGATGGAGGATCGAGGAATTACAGGAGAAAAAGTGAGAGGGAGGAAAAGAAAGAGGGAGAAAAAGAAAGAGAGAGAGGAAGAGAGAGAGAGAGAGAAAGAGAGTGACAAAAAGTGACAGTGTCAAACTGTCCCTGACACAAATCCTGCAACTGATGTCGAGCTGTGAAAAACACTACTGAGGGAAATTCCCTAGATGCACACACACACACACACACACACACACACACACAAAATAGGGTATAGAGAAATTAGAAAAACAAACAAACACGACTTGCATTGTGGGAACAAATGGGGAGAAAGACCAATCTGCTGCTGCAGAGGACGCAGCCTGATCAAACACAACAAAAAAAGACATGACAATAACTGCATGTGTTTGTGTGTGTGTGGAGGCGAGGCTCCATGAATATCTGAATTGCAGTCAGAGATAGAAAAGTTCAAGCCCAGTCACGGCTCTGTGCCTTCAGATGTCCCACTCATTAGGAGACACCACCCTGTCAGAGCATTTAAACCACCACCGCCACAGAATGTGCAGAGGGACCGAAGACCAACATCTGCACTTTGAACGACGCAGAGGCGCACAACAATCAGATCAAGAAATAAAACAACAAGCTAATTTCCTCATATTGATTAAGGCACAAAGACAGAAGCACAACAGCGATGCAATTCTGCACACTGAGCAGTGAGTCTTTAAATTGGCAACATACAGCATATTGAAACTATTTTGCCTTTGTTCAGTGTGGTTTTTAATGATTCTGTTCGCTAAGGGCCCTTGTGACACAAAAACAGAATCCCCTTTGGCATTTTATTAGCTTCAAAGCCACTGAGCCATTCACTGATAACACTCACAAAGTTGATTTGTCAACGAGTTGCGCTTTTAGTGTGACTGTGTGCTGGTGTTAGTTTCATTATTCACATACGAGTTCTCAGTACGATTTCAGGGGAGGCTAGGCGAACCAAAGAACAGCCCTGAGTTTAACGCGCTGTGGTGTTGTGTATAGCTGCTATGGCCGCCCAGAAAAAAAGGGCTCAGACATCTGAAAATCGATTGAGATCAGCAGCACTGATCTGTTATTCTCTATCTACATGTCACATCACTGCACAACACAGCGAACCACATCTGCTTACTGGAAACCTGCTCGCATGTGACTTCAAAAACAGACTGGTTAAACCAACAGCAAATAAGCAGAATTAATGTAAAGCAAAACCGCCAAACAAACAGTTAAAAGCTCTAACTTACTGTACAGTCTGTGTGTGGGTGCAGGGCAGCCTAATCTACCTCATGATGAAACTGAGAAGGTAGAAACTTTGCTGCTCCTTTTTTTTTTTTTTTAATCATCCACCTTCAGTACTTAACTGTTTTTTTCTGCTTTACATCTGATAGGTCTAATCTCCTCCTACTCATGTTTGCACTCTGCCCATGCGTGCTGCACATCTTTCATTGCTCTCTATATACATCTGAATATGTGTGAATTCACTTTATCCAGGTTAGTGGCTTCAATTGTCAAACATGCAAATTCCAACTGCAAAGCACAAACATGATATTATGGACTATCATTAAACCTGCACCCAAACAGCATTTTCTGTGCTGCCATGTCTGCATGCATTGAAGTATTTCAGAGAAAGACAGAAAGTGACAAATAGGTGTGGTGAGCGAGAACATGGACAGCAAAAGGGTCCCAAATAACTTGTGGCCTAGGCCAGCAATCACACCACAAAGGTGCATACATGTTCGCGCTGTTGAAACAGTGAGAAAACTGTGACTCATGTGAAGGTGCAGCGCACTGAACTGACACACATGGAGCGGCAGTGTGAAGAGGAGAGCGAGCGACACACACGCAGGGTATACTTTCATCCCCTCTTGTAGATCCCACTCGAGCTATGTATTCTTAGATTGTGGTGAGTCAACTCCAGACATATATGAGATATTTTTGTAGCCTATAATGATGTTAACTTTTACAGAGTTGATAGCTGCTTCCACTTCAAAATTAATAGCTTTACATTTCTCGCAGGTAGAGATTAAAGGGGCAGCGATGCTTGTTGCTAGATGATTAGCTTATCATTCAGTGTGTCATTATGATAACTGTTATCTTCCTCAACGGATAATGCGGCCTGTTTTTTGTATGTATGCTTTTTTAAAGTGCAGCATCTGAGCTAGAGGAGTTACCCAAAACAAACCACGGAGGGTTAAAAATGGATGAGCACTTCAGTCAAATTTTTTTCAGAGGATTCTTTTCCATGTTGGTTTTTTTCTAACCACAGATGCTTAAAAAAAAGTGAGGAGGAAAACGAAAATGAACAGAGATCACAGATCATATTGTATAACATTTTGTCTATGACACAAGTGCTTTCCTGTACCTGTCTCTTGTGGTTTTCCTAGTAAGAGACAAAAAGTGATCACCAAAAACTGCTACAACAATAGACTCACTGCTCTAATCATAACACCTACTATGTTAGCTGTTTACCAAACAGAGTCATCAATTCGCATGCAAAAAAAATTGCAGCAATCAGTTTTTCTTTTCGCAGAAATGACACAAGGTGTGAGTGAAGAGGTGTGCAGAGAGCTTTTGTGGTTGTCTGTATTCTTCCTCTGGAGGTTTCCTGTATGCTGCTTGCCTACATGTTTGCCACCATGTTTACCTGTCCTGTCGACCACCACAGTGACATTTGTCAAAAGAGAATTACCTCGTGTGACAGCAACCTTTATCTTCAAAGCAAATACGTGTGGCTGTCTGCGTTTGTGCCTTTTTTTTTTTTTACTTTGTCGGAAGCTTTGATAAGGAAGACACTATTTCTATGGTAATGCTGTAGAGAGAATTTTTTTTTAATTTGTTCTATACTATATATATGATAAAGCAGTTTTATATGTATAAAAAACATGAATAAATAACTATATCTTAGTTGGATTCTACAAACTGTGTCAGCTAAGAATGGTCGTGCTTTTACCTGGTTTTTTTTTTAAACAGTGCTTGTTTTCTCTAGATTTTCTCTCTATAGATGAATTATATGAAATTCCACATCAAAATGTCTAAAAGTGATTAGCTCTTTGTTGTAAATTTTCAAAATGTTTTCAATAATGTTCAAATGCGCGTTTCCGGGTAGAGCCATCTTTTGTTTTGTTTTGACTGACAGACCGCAAAAATTGCACACTCTGCACTGAACTTGTTCATGCTAGTCTTTGAATTTGAATTGAGTCGCTCTCTCGGCAATTTAAAATCCAGAACAATCACACCGTTCACTACAGTCCTCATGACTTACAGCCTCCGATCTCATTCATTGTCTCGTTCTCACTTCCTCATTAAATATCTTCATAAAATGTCACGCAGGCTACAATTTCCACTGACCTATTAAAGTTAAAATAAGAAACGGTGTTGATATCATTCTGGACTTCCCTACAATGTCATGCTGGATTGTGTCATTATTGTGTCATTTGACTCATTTACCGTGTCAATGACTCACCAGCAGTGACAAACAGACTTTATTATTGTATCTGCAGTGTACTGTGTGGAAGCTTGAGCTCTGTGTCAGTACACCGTAAGCCTCTGTGTGTGCATCTGCTGCACTGGAAGTAGGATGATGTTGATGAGAAAAGGTTAGCTGGGTTAAAAGAACACGTTATTTTGAGCTGGCCCTCTGCCGCCTCCTCCTGTGGCCCGCGCTGGTTTTCCGTGTAGCGAGGGATCGGTGCTGGAATGCAGTAACGGTCACAGAGGGACCCACGCGCTCACCACACTGTGAATCAAAAACCAAACTCCACTTCATTAGGCTCCTGTCATTGCAAAGACTCTCACACCACTCTATAAATACCCCTGTCTCCCCCCTCCAAATTTGTTTTCCCTCTTTTTTCTTTACACATGAAAATGCTCGGGGACCGTTCCAGCTGTCTGATGTGGCTCTTTATTTTGTACGTTGGCGCAAGAAACCACACAATAGTGGCTCCTTTTGAATATTAAAACATTCTCTGACGGAGCACAAAGGTTCTTAAGTTTTTTAATAGGGGTGCACGCTAAATAAAAACTTCGCTTTGAGCTTAACAGCTATACAATGTGGGATCTGGTTAGTTCGACTTGAGCTGCGACTTTTAGTTACTACGGGAGATTTGTTTTGAGGGTGAAACAAATATGTCTGGTATCCCACTGACTTTGTCTACATCTGCATATAAGGTCTGTTAGAGGTGTTTTGCAATATGCGGTGTTCTTGAAAAGAACAATTTAATGCATTAAAGCCCCAAATGTCTTCATCTAACCACTCAAAGTAAATTTAAAGCACAAAGAAATAAGAATTTGGAGAAAGCCACATTATAAAAGATCAGAGCAGACCATATGAAGGTATTACAGCAACATCAATATAACTATCATTACAGCTCTCACTGCCACTACAACTGACAATAATAATAATTTGCTCTGTTATTCCTCCTCACTTTAAACCACTAAAAGTAAAAAATAAAAGTCATGACAGTCCGCAAAGGAGAGATGAGAACAGACCGCTCTTGGCCTCAAAAGTCATTCAGTAAAATTAGAAAGTATAAAAATGTGACTGTATCTAAATATACTTTGCCTTATAATGATAAATGGCCTAATAGATGCAGCCTGACAGTCAGTTCCTGTTTGGTTAACGTACAGACGGGGCGCCATCCTCTGGCCCACACTGACATTACATCCTCCAGCCAGGAGATGATGATACTCTAAAACATTTCATGTGACCACATGTGACCTCCATGGCTTTGAAACATAGAAGACATGCCTTTCTAATGTGTCACTCTGCTTTTATTTTCTTTGTCTTTGTCTCAGTTGTTCCTCACATGTCTGCAAACACTATCTGCTCTCTTCTCTCCGTCCCTGCCTCGCTGTCTCTTTTTTTTCGTCACTTTTTCTGCCGCTTAAGCACGCACATATAAAGAAAAGCGAGCAGCAAAAAGAGGAACACACAGTTGCACAAACTCACACACACACACACACATACACACAGGCTATTAAACTGGTCTTTATGTGGTTAAGCAGTTCTGATTAGGGAGATGTATGAGTCATATTGCATATTAATTTACACACATCCTTATGCTTGTTAGTTGCAGCTTGATGTACTTGCTTGTGTGTGTGTGAGAGAGAGGGACTGTGTGTGCTGTGCATGTGAAGCCCGAACCAACGCCTTGAAAAAGAAACTAATTAAAGTCATGGAGAAAAATGCAATGGCAGCAGAACCGCACAAGAGAGTGTGTGCATGTCATTACTGACCTGGAGGAAAAAAAATGATGGCAAGAAGAGAGAGAAAGGGAGAGGGAGAACAAAAACCTCAACCAGCGAAATAATGTATATAAAAAAAGACTCGACAAGAAGAAAGGTTTAAAAAGCAAACTTCGGGAGTTTAAGAGGATCTTTGATGTGTATCAGAAGAGGAAAGCAGCCTTGCGACTGGGACGACAGTAATTTTAAGTCGAAGCAGAAGGCTGGCTGGCTGGCTGACTGGCTGCCTGGCTGACTGACTGTGGGCTTTGATGGCGCTGGCTGTTTGAAGTGGTTTTCGGGGGATGGGAGCAGCGTGTGGTGTCAGTGGGACAGGGGAGGCGCTCGGGGAGAGGGGGGTGGGGGGGCATGATGGCGACAGTGCAGGGCTTGGGGAACCCGGGGCTGGGAGGAGGAGTGGAGGATGGCTAGATGGAAGGAGAAGGGAAGAAAATAGGAGGAGTGGATAAAAATGTAAGAAAGGGTCAAAAGGGGTAGAGGGTGGGGGAGTTGAGATACAAGGAGATAAAGAGGAATCAAAGTAGTGATAAAGAAGAGACTCACACATAGTGAAAGAAAGGCAACAGATGACAGCCAAATAAAGCTGCAAATCTAAGGAAAATGTGACAATGAAGTAAATGAAGTCAAACTTCCAGAGCCCCGTCCCAACATCAGGCCTGGACACATTCACACCTACCCATTACTTGTATCATTTAGATGACGTTACCTCCCTCTGATATGCTGCCAGGCAGCTTTATGACTTACTTCCCCCTCCATCCCTCCTGCAATTCTGGACACATGCACCGTATAATCATAGCTGCACTGTTTCGCTGAGGTACCCAAGCTGACCGCACTGCCGAAAACGGAAAATAAATCGATTCTTTACAACTTCAGAATGTTTTTGTCCCCCTGAGCTATTTATTATTATTTTCATTAATGACTGGTCTATATATTAAAAAAAAAAAACAAAACTCTCTGGTCTTGTCATTTTGCAACACCATCGAACAAACCATAACCTGTCAAGAACCATGAGAAATTCTGAAAAATGATGAGATAAGACTATCTACTAGATTGTTAGACGGTGATAAATGACAGGGCTGACCAGTGCGTACTGATTAACTTCGCTGCTTCCTTTCTCGCACAAAATATTTCCGGTGCATGGATCCTGTTCCTTATCATACCTGAACTTTAAGCGATTAATTTAAGTGATTTAATAGTGCATGCTGCAATAGCTTTGCAATATGTATGCAATGCAGACAGAATGATTGACTGAATGAAAGAACAAATTTATTGCCTGGGACGCAGCATCTGCAGAGGCCATCTGCCTCTGAAAGTGTCTGGTGGAGA
Organism: Acanthopagrus latus; assembly: GCF_904848185.1. Taxonomy (NCBI): domain Eukaryota; kingdom Metazoa; phylum Chordata; class Actinopteri; order Spariformes; family Sparidae; genus Acanthopagrus; species Acanthopagrus latus. The sequence continues at coordinate 11,711,874 of NC_051044.1, read as the reverse complement.
CAAAGTGGAAATGTGCTAAAATGAGATGTTGCTAGCAAAATAAAGAGTGAGGGAGTGAGTGGGAGGGAGTCAGATAGTGTGATAGTAAAATTCAAGAATTTAAGACCAAAAGCCTTGACCGTTACAGGTGGGCCTAAGAAATCAGTGGAGCATGTTCGCTTCATGATGGAATGTGTTTACTCCGTCCCAGGTAATATGCGTGTGTGCAGTATCTGTGTGTGTGTGGGATGTACAGGTCAGATGAAGGTAGTGGTGCCAGGTGATCACAGGTACAAGGAGAAGAGGGAGAGTCGGCTGGCTGACCTCTCCCAAAGAGCCTTTCTTATAGGCAGTTTTTTAGTTTTTTTTTCTTCACCTGGGGCTGATAGAAGTACCAACACTTGGTGGACATTATATGGCAAAAGATATACATTTGTTCATTTTAAGACTATGTTTATGTATAGTGGAGATGCCTTTAATATCTGTAGATGTTCCAGTGTGTAGACTTGACAGTGACATTTCATTTAACAGGTCTGCAAATTTGATAGGGAAAAGCTGTGGTAATTACTGAGTTACATATTTAAAATGTATCTGAAATGACCCCCCAGTTACCACAATTCACTCCAAATGAATTGAAAATCGCTCTAATCAATTAGTGGCCTGCTAAGGGAATGTTATACAGGAACTAGTCTGAGGTTAAGCTGAAACAACTCACTTAATTTTAGTGGCCTGCTGAAGGGGAAGTTAGAGAGGAACTAGTTGGAAGTTTCCTGGAAATGTACTATAGAAATTACCAGCTATTTATAAACTGCCTCTGGGAAAATAGAAGAATGATGGGTCAATCTTAAATATATATTGAGGTAATTATTGTGGTAATTTCGGGGTAATTTTAAATACTTTGCATGGTTAATACCACCTAGTCACCGTGAAATTTCCAGACATATAAAATTTGTAATCGGATTTAGTGGTAAAGTTGCAGACTGCAACCAACGAAAGGCCGCTTGCCTTATCCTCCACTGCAGTGGCTCATTCTAAGGTAATGGAAACGCGATTGTTAGTTTCAGGTGACAAGTTGGGGTAATGCCGTAGTTAGTCCATGAAAAACCCAAAATGCAGATTACTTTTTTGTTGGGACGAGTAACTCAATCTGTTTGTATGACAAGTAATGCATTATTTAGTTACAATTTCAAGTAAGTAAGCCGTTACCGTAAGAATTTCAACATATTTCGCTGTTCCCTCTTTCAGTTTCTTTCCTACTTCTTGGCAGGCAGTGGGCAGCCACCTCCAGTTGTGTCGTGGGCTATGGGTCATGTCAGTGTGCAGGTACATGTTATGTTCAAACATGATGTACTGTAGGCTATACGAGCCTGTTTTTATAGAGGCAAGCCTACTGTGTAGCTGCGACCGGTCAGGTATCCTCAATTTCTGTTTACTTTCATGTGCAACCATTTTTATTGGGCTGAAAAAAATACATGTTGTATGACCTTTTAGGCTATATCGGGCCCTGTGCTCACTCAACTTTATGTTTTGTAATTTAACATAAAAGGTAAATAAATTGTTGAGAACCAGATATTGCGTCTGTCATTATAAGCATGCAAAGTTTCTGATTGGGTGACTGGTCGTGAAATATGCTATTCAAATGCAAGGAAGCACAAAGGGATTTTAATTGTTGGTAACACAAAAGCACTTTAACGAGTTACTTTCTCTGTTGGTAATGCTGTACTGTCACACGTTACTTTAAATGGCAGTAATCATGTAATGTTACAAGTAACACTACCCAACACTGAAGATGACTAAACAGTAATGAAAACATAATCATGAATACTATATTTCATTTCTGCCATTAGATCCTCCTATATCCCCTACATCCTATATCCCCTCCTATATATTTGTCAGGTATTTATCTTTTGGGATTAGCCAAAGATGTAGAGACCTGATTACTTCATCAACAGAAAATAAACTGTCAATAATAATAAATCAATATAGAGGCAAAAATGCAAACCATTCTTAGGTTCTATCATCTCGCATGTGAAGATCTGCTGCTTTTCTTTGTTTTGTATCATTGCAAATAGAGTTATTATTTGGACTGTTAACTGGACAGAAGTCATCACCATCGGCATTAAGAACTGCTTCATGATTAATCCAAGATTAATTGATAACTAAAGCAATCCTGCAGCACTATTGTGATGCATGATAAATCAGTTAATCCATTTTCCTTTATCTTGACAGAGAATCTTGTACTATTAAGCCACAAATACCATCCTTGACAAATGTATCCATATCACGCACTCCCACTGCCTACTATTAATTCATAGCACATGTTTCTTCTAACACCATGCTGTGGTCTTGAGAAACAAGATCCCTTTGTTTGTCAGTCATGAATGCACAGCTAAACATTTTAATTGATTATTTCTCTTTCGATACAGTTGTGTATATAGTGCTAACAGTAAGTGGAAGTGTGGCACAAGTCTAAGTGAAACACAGACTAACATTTGGCATGAAAACATTAAAGCAATAAGAAAATGGACTTGGACTTGAACAGATGGTAGTGTTGGTTAGGTCTTCTGGCCAGAGGTGATCAAGGCAGCGCCTCAGCTAATTCCACCACACTCTTGTGTATCTGTTGCTGACACATATGAAACTGTTCCTCTTTCACCCTGCTGCTCTGCTATATCGAGCTCCCTCACTCACTAACACTGGCATCCTCTCAGCCAGCTGAGTGCTTCTGCCTCCTTGCCAGGCTGCTCTCCTCTCTCCCCTGTCTCATTCTCCTTCTCTCTCTGCCACCCATCTGGGCCTTGTAATACATGACAGCTGAAGCAGGGTTTCCAAATTTAATTTGAGGTGTGATAAAACAGCACATATCTATAAATTGTGCACAGAAAGCCTGCCTCTATGTGGATCGTTTTAACCTCTTTCTTCTGTCAAACATGTGCAGAATATCAAACACATGATACCCAGGCTCTCTGCACAAAAAGGAAGATCTACAAATAGAATTAATGGTGAGGAGCCCTGCCAAAGCAATGACAAAGAATGTAGTAATAACGCTGCAAATGGAATATTTCAAGAATGAGGAGGGATCAATTTGCAACATCTAACTCTACAGTATGCTAACCTTCTCTATCAGATAAAACGCCTTTGATGTGAAAATAGAAATGCCTGTATGTGTGTGAGAAGCCACAAGAACTACAGCTAATGTTAAATGTGTGAAAAGTGTGTACCCACGCCTACTGTAGGTGTGTGGATACGCACTTTTGCTCACATACAAACACATGCACACTCACACACACCTAATGAGCTCTGTGGCTGTGGGTGCTATCTAACAGTTTGAATGTGTGTGATCCTTTCCGGCAAGTTTGTAAAACCACTTTTACACTGAAATTAGTTTGTACATGCAGGCGACTGACATGTTTCCCACCGGCAGAAGAGAGGACTGCATTTCTGTTCTTTTTGTTTTTTTGAGCGTGTGTCACGTTCGTTACTATGAACGCGCCGGAAAAACGGGGGAAAGTAGGGAGCAGCAGACCGTACAGCTCATCAGACTACATCCAGAATACTTTGAACTTTAAAGTTTCAATCAACAAGATTCGAATTGGAAACATAATTTGTTTCTGAGGCTAAAAAGAGAAGTGAGGAGTGAGACATCTCACTTTGTTTTTATCTCTGTTGAAGTTGTTGAATGTGCAGTGCCGATCTGGCAGCCGATAGCGCTCAGTTATGAGGGTCACAGACGTTGCTTACAGCAGTTACTTCTGTAATATCTTTTGACTTTAGTCTCTCTTTTAAAGTCAGCGCTGACTGAATCATGTTCAACTGCTGCTTGAACACAAAAGGACAGAAAGGTATTAACAAGCCAGCGGCCTTTACTTTAACACACGTCATAACATTGCGCCTCATGGAACAAAAACGTGTGCGTCCCCCAGGCGTTAATCATTGACTATCTGATCCGTGACTACCGCAGTGTCCTTCGACATTTGAGTGAAGGCCAATTGTACCCGTTCACAGTAAAGACCAGAGCCAGATATTAGTGTTTTGACTAGCACGAAAGGGGTATAATGAAGTCCTGTGTTCCTTAATGGTGCCACTCCTATTCTATAGTTATGACCACACTGGATTGTACCACCATCGATTAAGGGATCAAATTGTGATTGTTTGAATAAAGTTCAAAGTTTAATTTCTGTTATAGAATTTTAAAAAACAACTGTATAATTTGTGGCAACATGCAACGTAGAAATATTGCTGTATCACTGCGACAAAAAAGATCCTACTACTCTTAGCAGTCATGAAGGAGCTTATATGGCGGAAAACCCCTCTGCATCCATTAATCTTGCAATGGCACCGCAAAACTTTCCAAATAATTCCTCCTGGAGTGGATCAAGAGCGTGGCAAGAACGTACAGTAAGACATGGGTCTGCTTTGGCTTCATCTGAAGCATCAGAACGAGCAATAATCGAATAAACATGTGAAAAATACCAGAGAGACTCAATCAAGGGATTCCCCATTATGGCTCTGCAGGGTCTGGCATCACACACGCAGAACCAGGATGGGAGAAATCTGTGACACTTGGAGCTGTGGGAACGTGGAGGAGCAAACAAGGAAACGTTTAGATTTCACCGCATTCTGTCGCCCGTCCCGTCAGCTCTGTCTCTACCCCTCACGCCCCTCAGCCCCTCCATCTCTCGTCTTCTCACGCCGGAGAGCTGTTTTCGCTGTCTCCGGCCCTGTCAACCCCATCAGTTCCCCACCTCTGTCATCCTCCTCTCTTTTCTTCCTCCTCTGTCCCTCCCACCCGCTGGTTCTGACGCCTGAGCTGAGCCCCTTGAAGAGTCCTGGTAATAAACTGTGGTGCCTGCGCTCTTCATTGCTGTCTCGCTCTCCCCACCCCTCATCCCAGAGCGCCGATACATCTGCCGTTATACTAGGCCCAGTCCAAAAAAAGCCCGGCCCCTCCACTCTGTACAGTACAAGCACGTCAGTCTTTAACGTTCAAAAGTTTTCCCCCTATTCTCTCCCTTTCTCTTTTTCCCTCTCTTTTTCGCTGCTCGAGTCCTTTGTGTACAGTGCGCTATGCTCAGTGTGGCAGCACTGTGCCAGAAAAACCCACACAAACACACAGACACACATATATGCGCACACATACACAGTCACAGACACACAGCTGGGCCCCAGCTGCATACAAAGACTGGGGTTTGGAAATCAATGAAGGAGAAAGAAGAAAAGGGGAAAGGAGTTTAAATAAATTGGCACTTGAAAAAAGAAGAAAAACGAGAAAGAGGGAGTGAGGGAAACATGGAGAAGGAGAGCTCTCTCTTAAACCGGCACATCAAGTCAGGAACAGAGGGAGGTTTTTCACGGACTAACAAAACATAATGCGCAAGACAACAGGAATAAATATGTTTGTGAGGCGGCTTACGAAATGTAATCCGACATTTGATTCGAGAGCGAGAATTGAATGGGTCTGATCAGTTGTGCTGCTGTCATTCTATCGAGTCGGAAGGCAGAACACAGCCAGAAGATTTTAAATAAACAACATGACAACATTTTCTTAATTGTGTTGCCTTTGCTAATTGACTAACAGTACTGGGCCACCAGGGTGACTTCTGGGAAAAGGGTTAAGATAGGGAAGGGTTATAAAGGTGTTGCTTCATTAAACTTCCAAAAACTGAAAGAACGATTCAGTTGTTTTCTCTAATTTCTTTATTATTGTATCTGATTGTAAAAAACTCATTGTGGAATACTTTTTTTCTGAAGAAAAATAAACATATCGTCCCATCTACCTCAAACAGCAAGTTCAGACATTTTTGGTAGAGCAAAAAACACAATTATATGGGGTGATTTTCACCATTATCTTCATCAATAAAGAGAGAGGCAAATGACCCCAATGGTGTCAGAAATCAAGGGGCCTGAGGGGGTGATGTTGGCTATCACAACTCAGCTAATTAATTCACACTCTTTGAAACTCAAATCCCTCACACGCAGCCAGTAAACACAGGTCGTCATTTCAGATGGCTATGTTTCCTTTCCTTTGTCTCAGGGCTGTTTTCAATCTGCCGGGAATGAAGAGTAGTAATTTCGTCACGTTGCTTTAGGTTGGCGAACATTGACAGTTTTATTGGGGGAGACAGAGACATAATCAATAGGCGCCTTGGAGAGAGAAGAAAAAGTCAGCGTATGGTTTTTTCTCTTTCTTCTGGTTTGGATAGGATCCCCAAATTGCTGTCTTATGAGTCTGGCCTGCCAAATTCATTTGGTTTTATCAAGGACCTTTAACTCCCTGCTCACACAGCCGCCTCAAGCCAAGCGCATTCCAAATCCTACACCGAGCTTTAATACGCACGTTTCTACACTGACATGAGGATGTAAACGCATGCAAGCATTTGCTCACTCACGAAGGCTTCTCGCACGCACGGACGCACGTGTGACATAGACATATGCTATGTATAAGCATGCCATCCAGGCAGGGCAGATATGCATCCAGACCCGTGAACTATTCGCCGTACATTTAACTTCAGACGCAGTCAAACTTAAGTCCTGATATTGTATTTTGGAATAGCTTTTACAGCTTTCCAATTCTCACCAAATATACATTCCAATCACTTTCCTCTCTCTTTACAGTCACTTTAAAACACTTACACTAGTGACAATTGACCAGAAGTTGTGTTTATCTTTCCTCTGAGGTCACTGAAGGAATTAAAGGAACTAGCCTTTTGTTTCTGATAAGTGACAGGTCCTTGTCAGTAAGTGTGTCTTTTTGCTGATAGCTTTTCACAGTAGTGTGATGGTGCTGATTTGTGAAACGGAGCTCAGACGGTCGACAAACTGCTACATGACATTCAAAGGTGAGAGTTTGTGTGTGTACGCGTGCACACTCAAAGCACACGTTATCGCTGAGCAGCCAGAGGGGATCTCACCCTGGTGACACTCCCGCTGAGCTTCACACCTCTCTGAATAAAATGAGGAAACACTTGCAGCAAACTAATAAACTATATAAGTAAATGGACTCCTTAGAGTAAATAGGTTTAGGACAGCTGTGTGTCAGATCAGAGACAAACAAGCACGCTGCGTGGTTTGCGATGGCTTTCATGAACCTCAAGAGGGACTAAAGCCAGCACGATTGGAGTGTGTTTGTGAGTGTGTGTATGTTTTTTGAAGACACAATATCCTTTCAGTGATAGAGTTGTGTCTAAAACATTTGTCTTTTTCCAGGGTTTATGGCTATGTTTGCATTTGCGGTAGTGGTTAGGTCAGTTTAGGATATGTCAGGGCTTTGCCTGCATCATCCAACACTTTTGCATGAACCACAGAGCCGGCAGCAGGACAGTCAAGCATCCACCAATAACCCCTTAAAATCTAAATAATTTAGACTAAACTGTATTTATGTTCAAGGGTTAAGGTTTTGTTTCCACTTTGATTTTTTTTCTCTAGAAAAAAAGGGTTTCAAATTAAATCTGGAGCTAAACAACGTTTAATGCAGTGGATAATTTTTGTTTGGTTTGTTTTGGGAAGTAGGATTTAATTCAGACATACATACACCACCTCATCAGCAGCTCAGGAGTACAAATGCTTATATGTGATGTGCCAAGGTGTAGGTATCATAGAATTGTTTGTGAGTTCAGAGTCACACATAAACAAGGCACTAACTGATGCATGAAGAACGTCTCAAAAAAGTTTTTAAAAATTAAGCAGATGGTTACTCTCGACGCATCAAAGCTTTAGGACCAGATGACGCATTCCACTTATTCCTGATGAATCACAGAAACATTAAAAATGTTGCAGCAGAAATAATTCCATATGCACGTAGGCCGCTTTAAATTAATGCAACATGTTTTAAAACATTTATATTTGAAAGAAACAAGGCCAAAATCTGTTAAATGTGTTTACGCTCGCACTTACTATTTTTCCTCCTCTGTTTCATGCAAGCGACCGGAAGATTTGACAAAAAAGGTTGAACGTGTGACAATTTAGTTCAAAAAAACACCTAAGTTATTTCTCTTGTATTACTTGTGTTGTCGTCCACTTTCTTTAATTCTTTGAGCAGGTTAGACTTTCTGCGTGAAGAGCAACTGAAGTAAAGCCTGCATGTAAGAGAGAGTCTCACTGAAGTACACTATCAGTGGAGTGTAACAAGTCTTTCTGTTTGATCAAAAAAAATATTTCTTAGTAAATAACAAAGGACCGGGTTCAAACAGGGCGGATCCTCTTTAAATGGTTGATTTGCAGCTGTTTAAATAAACAACGTAATAAATAAAATATAAAGGTCAGGAGATTTCACAAACAGAAGCAGACACTGGTTGTGGGCTTTTCTCGCCTTCCTCTTTCTGTTTCACGGCTTTGCCCAGGTATGTGCACAGGTAGAATAATCCCAGTGGCTGCCAACCTGCCGAAAGTTGACTGCTCATCCCCTGCAATGTTATGCTGCGAGGCAATCAAAAGCCATTAACGCGCACACATGAGTGTGCGTGTGTGAAATATGAATGTAGTCGATTTGCTACACGGTGATAATACAATGACTGAAGTTTTTCCACAAACTGCAGAAGACAAATAAACACAGAGCTCGTAACATCTGCCCGCATCATTCACACTTCTTCAAACTTTTTTTCCTGCGCTGCACGCTTTCTTACCTCGGTTTCTCCTGGGGTTGGCTTGTTTCCTCCGTTTGCCCCGACTTTCTTCTGTCATCATCACGCCTTTTTTTTTCTTTTTTTGGTTGTTGTTGCGGTGTCTTTCTTTTTAAATTTCGTTTCAAAAAAGTTGTCCACGGGGGCAGCGGTGTAAGCGAGTGTGTGTTTGTCCTGAGCGGCTGCCTGAGAATGAATGGTGATGAGGCATCGCCTTCGGTCACAGCGGGACACTCAGACCTTGATGGGACTCCAGAGCTGCAGAGGCGACGAGCCGTGAGGAGGAGTGATGTCAGCAGCAGAGGCTGGCCCTGAGGTCAGGCTCTGGCATCGTGAGCTTACACCTTCCTCCTTTGCGAAGTCGGCGGTGTCAGAAAAGACCTGCACGTAAAGCACATGATCAATAAATGCACCCGTTACACTTTCACAACTTATTGCCCCGAATTTGCTGAACGGAGAGCGTCCATGTGTCTGCATACATGTGTCCCGGGACACACTGAGCTACATGATCTTTTCTCTCTCTCTCTCTCTCTCTCTCTCTCTCACTCTGTCTCTCTCTCTCTTTTTTTTTTTACGTGTAGCCTATCGCCTACAACCGAACGACTGCATGTACGAATATAACTCATTGCTTTCGTCTATTACGCTGCAGTTTAATCAGTTGAGATATTCGACTCTTCCACTTGTTGATTTGCCAGTTTTCCCTCATGTTTGGTTGTTTTGACGCAGCAGCTGATCAGGGGGAAAAAAAAAAGAAAAAAAAAAAGCTCATCTCCGACTTGTGCGGCGGACACACGGAGTTTGTTTGACGAGGTGCAAATGAGGCAGTTAGCTCCATCTTCCTACGTTTCCACCGCTGGGAGATTAGACTAACTGCAGGTTAATGACAACAGGTATGCGGGCTCTCCCCCCTCCTCCTTCTCCCTCCTCCTCGTGTTTTATGGCCCGACTGTTATGCACGTCGCACCTGCGCTCGAGTACCCTGGAGAGGACCCCGTCCTGCGCCCCCATTCACCCGTGGATGGCTGTAGGAAGTGGTGCATTGACAGCCCTTTGTGTTGCAACCTCGACTGTAATCTGTTTTGCAACTGAAAAAAACATCCGAAATAAAACTCTAACGCGGCGTTCAGGACCCCCACCTTGGCTTTCTAGTGCCCCCCCCCAACACCCTCTTTAGAGATAATACGAGCGAGCAGGGTAGCCTTTCACGGCGCATAATGTGTCCCGCTGTAAGAATCTGTGAATCAGTAAACAAACTGGGATCTGACACAGTGAAACAGATTACAGAGGTGAAAGACAGATTACCTGCACGGAACCTTTAGAAAAGAGATTAATGAAGTGATAAACCTAAATCCAGTGTTATAAAAAAGTAGGAGTCACTTGTGTTTGAGTTAAGATATATTAAAGGATTACATTGGTAAAGCCCTTAAGAGTAGCTGATAAAGTATCTAAAGTACCAGTTAATGTAAATTACAGGCTTAATTAGGGCAACATATTGGATATATATTGTTATCGTGATATGAGACTTTATACCATGTTAGATTTGAGAACTTTCTTGGGTCTTTCCTGATTTTACGGGCTGCATTACAGTAAAGTGATGCAATTACCAGACTGTTCAACTTGTTCTCATATTTGTCTTTACCCATTTGGTCTTTATATCCACAACACCGATAGTCATTAATTATCGGAAATCTCCTTGTGTTAGTATTTTGTTAAAGTACTAACAGACAAAATTGAAAAAGTAGGAGAAGTCACCCATATAAATAGTAGGCTACTTGGGAATAAGTCTTAAAGTATCTGATATCAAATGCACCTAAGTATCAAAAGTACAAGTAAAGGTAAATAATATATATAATTTAATATATGTACAGTATATACTAAATACTATGGGTCAACTGATTATGATTCCCAGCCTATTACTACAGATTAGAAAGGCAGCATTTTTCTCATTATTTGAATATGTGGTTGTTGTTTTTTTTTTTATATCCAGCTGACATTAAGGCTCCATGCAATCTGCAAAGTAACTACTGACTCAAGTGATCAAATACATGTAGTGGATTACAAAGTACACTATTTGCTTCCAAACTGTAGTACAGTGGAGTTAAAAGTACAGTACAAGTACAATACTTGCATATTTTGTTACATTCCATCACTGCCTATATCAACCAGGACAAGTCAATTCGGATTATGCAATGACTAAACTATCAAAGCACACCAGTGAACAAAATAAATACAAAAGAAATACTGTAGTGCTGCAGAGATGCCCTGACCACTGAATCTTGTCCTCCAGATGTACGAAAACATAAATGTCACGTCATGATTTCAATAGTTTTTCAAGGAAAATTAAAATTGTACAATAATCACAATGTGACTTTTTTACCATTAGATGCTGTCCTACAGATAACTTTAAATATTATTATTATTATGGTCCTTGTCTCTGTGGGCATAGTATGAAGCAACAGCTAACCTTATGCACAGCAGTCATAAAACTGACAGAAGCATTGTATCATATATAATGTGAACTGACTTAGTAGATAACTTCAAAATGTAATTTTGGAGCTGTAACCAATAATGAGTAAAACTCAAATCAGCTTGTGTTGAAAAACAGCACACACCCCCCTTCATTCCTTTACCGTCAGGACTGCTGGGGGTTTTTCTGTTAATGGATTCTGGAAGAGAAAGCATCCTGAAGGTGGGGAGGGAGCTGCGGGCCAAAGAAAGACCGGGACAGAAGGGGTCATCGCGGCTCTTTGTGGTGGGATGGATAGGGGAGAGGGAGGAGAAGAGGTGGACGAGGAGGGGGCAATATACTTTGCTACAGATGAGGGTCACAGAGGTGCAGAGGTGCCTCAGAGGTCCTGGGAGCTGTTTTTTTTTTTTTTTAAAGTTATGCTCATATATGTCTACAAAGTGCTAGGGCTGCAGGTTAGGTGGAAATGTTTTTTCGTTTAAAATTCCTAAATTTCAACTGATTTGAACCAGACTGTAACTTTCTCACTCAGGCCAGATCTGTATATATGTATAGCATATAATTGTAACTTGTTACATGCATAGTTTTGTGAGGTTTTTTTGTTTATTCAAGTTTACGAAAAATGTGCCGCGCTGCATTTCCTTTGATGGGTCTAACCGCTCAAATTTAAATAAATCAACCACAGCATAGCTCTCTTAATTTACTTTAAAACATGCAACAACTGTACGCTTATGCATTTCTTTTGGATACGTTAAATAATGCACCATTTTATCAGTTTATTCGTTTGATGTTTGATGTGTTATGACTAAGATTGTTGGATGTTTGTGAGCAGTCTTCTTTTGGTTTAATAGTTGTGCGGCTTAAAATAAGGGCACAGCAATGTTGCGGTGTTATAGTTAGAGCTTTCTACTGTCTTGTTAAAACAACTACCTCTACACACACACACACACACACACACACACACACAGTAACACACAAGGAGGAGCATGGAGGAAGCAGTCCCACTGGGGTTTTGTCCCTGACTGTGGTCTATGGGTTCAAAGCTTCTTGCATGGGGAGGAGAGCCCTTAAACAGCATATTAAGCAGGAGTTAATTATATGCCAACCTAAGTGACAAAGGAAAAGAAAAGCCTCTCTCTGAATGGCAAGACAAGAAAAGAGAAAAGTCATTATGCTGCCCACTTCTTTGCATTTGAAAAACTCTGTTCTTATTTTGGCATTTCCATTTGTAACTCAACAGACAAGCGAGATCACATTGTAGAGAGTCGACAACACAATCTCTGCATCAGCGCTGTCTGACTGTTTATATCCAAGTCTAATGCAAACCTGATGAAAAATAGTTTAAAAATGCACACGCATGCACACTAACACACACTCACTCTGTAATTTTGTGCTAAAGAAGCTTTGGTCATTTAACATGACAAATACGTTGGCCTGAGGCAGGAGACAAGACAATGTTAAGCAAATGTTCACTTTGAAGAAAGACGTGAAGGTCCAAAGTGCTTTATGTCTAAACTCATGCAACTGTGTCAAACAAGATGTTAAGGTGCATGCAATCGAAACTAGGGGTCAACTGATATGGCTTTTTCTTGTGACATGTAACCAATCAGATAGTGTTGTAGGCGGGACATTGAGTGCGACCAAAGAATGGAGACTACAGACTGTGAAAGGATGCTGCATAAGAGTCAAAGTCGCACATTTTAAAATTAATTGATTACATCCACCAAGGACGTTATGTTTTCACCCATGACCATTGGGTGGGTTTGTTGGTTTGTCAGGAGGCTTACACAAAAACTACAGAACAGATTTCCATAAAACTTGGAGGAAGGATGGGTCTCAGCCCAGAATAGAGACCATTAACTTTTGGTATATATCTGGATAAAGGAACAGAAGCAGGAATTTTCCTTCACTTTCCCTCAACATTGCAATTTTTTTTTTTACATCTGTTGATTTTTCAGGGAATAATGCATGGATCTTGATGAAAAAAAATCAGGAGCACTTAGGTGGCTGGTATCTATGAATGAGAGAATTTAAATTATGGTTTGGCAGTTATCTGTGGTTTGACATTTACAGTGATACAGGGCTACTGAGTGTGACATCAATTTAAGGATACAGCTGGCCCTTGGCGGAGGTATGTGCTCTACGAAGTTCTAACTGTGTATAGGCAATCATACACGAAAAAACGCTGACAATCGGAAAAATTAGGAACAATGGGCCCAGTAATCAGCCAGGCCAAAAATCAGTCTGTCACCAGTCTAGTAATAAACAAATACAACAATCCTGCTCTATATTTCTATACCTCAATAATTGGTTCTAGAAAGCATACTTCTGATAATACATGATCACAACGATTTTAATGTGTTACACATGTGTGATGTACCTTTAATCTGGTATACCTAAAGGGTGACTTCCTTAAAATGGAATAAGGTGTACAGAGCTATCGTATCTGTAATATAAGATGTTCTCTCTGCCAAACACCCCATCTGACCTTAATGCAGAGCTATTGTTTCAAATAACAGATGTGGATATGCCAGATCGCACATCAGTAGTCCGTCAGGAGAACTTCCCCTCGCCTTGGAGCAAATGAGTCAACGTTAGCATCACTGCCAGGCTGTAGTGGCTGCCGTGAGTCTACAGCGCCATGCCACAACACCACAATGCCAATATAGTCCAAGCACACTGGGGCCCCAGAGCCAGAACGAGCCAACACTGTAAAAAGTAATGGTGGGGGATACCATTTCACAAATATTACGTTACAAATATTACTGTAAGTAATCTTTTGAAGCTTGATGGCAGATTAAATGGCGGCGTTAGCACACAATGCGTTTCATAATGTGACTAATATAAGGGACAAGATGTTGCAAAAGCTGTTATATTCTAAGAGTATTTTTAATATTTGAGTGTCTTGCCACTTACCATACTCGTGGCAACTCGTCCCAATTTTTTAAAAGTCTGCTTGAAGTCAGTTGACCTACTATTTGTTTAAAGTTAGAGTTAACGCTAGCTATTTTAGCTAGCTTAGCTTGTAAAGTGGCACGTAACAGATGTGGGCACTGTTGCTATGGTTACTGAGAGTTTCTTAGGCCGGGACTATGTTTTAAACCCCTGGCTGCCAAAATATAGATAATTAACAATTGCACTAATATTACTAACATTATTATCACTAGCGATAGGTATTATCTAATTTGTGCGGTTTCTACTTTGTTTCCATGTAGTTGAAGTAGGTGTACTCTACACCAATTGTCGTTAACCTGGCGGAGGGATACTACAAAATAAATCCGAGGTCATAAGGTTATTGAAAGGATGACAGAGAGGGGAAAAAATAGGCCTGTTAAGAAACCTAATAAAATTGGGTTTATTTTTTTATGGTCTTTTCTCTAATTTTGCTTCAATTTGAGGGGGGAAAAACACTCTATGGTTGCACTGCTCATAACTCACTTCCACACCACCATATCCTATGATGTGAGGTCATAAATAGACATGACTTCACTTTAAATAGTTGAAGTAGAAAAAGATTAGGAACCAGGGTTGCACAAGATATGAAACAGTATCATGGGCATGGACATTTTTCGCTCTCATTTCTTCTCCAAAATTTCCCACCACTGTCTTATTTGATGCCGTGTTGATAATATTTTACGAGCGAGAGCTGTGTAGTTTTTCTTTCTTACAGCATTCGGCGGGCCTCTGTGCCAATCCCCACTGACCACAGAGAGCCTGTCCAGGCACTGATGTCACCAAGAGCAGCCATTTTTAATGCTAATTCACTTACTTAACTGCAGGAGCCTAGCAGATGACTGAAGCTTATAATAGGCTTCAGTGGCAGGCAGGTCTAAATCATAGTCATAACAAGGGGTTTTCCAATTATGACAAGGACAGGAAGAAGGATGATTTAGGGTGGATGTCCTCTGGTTGGTCAGTTGGCCAGATTTTAAATAATTTGGGGGTATAATGGTGTTGGAGCACAATTTTCCAGAATATAGATAAACTGCTTTCAGAGGTGCTAGGTAGAGTGTGCAGCATACCAAGTTATGCAAAATGAGCTTAAGCTGAAGTGAATGACAGAGGAAAAACTGTTTATCTGAGCTCCAGATCAGGCTGTGCTGCTCTCTAATGGAGGAAAGGAGTCACTGCATGAAATCATTGGGCACAGAAACATGTTATCCATCAGAATGAACCAACGCCATTACAGGGAAACATATTTTATGGATATTTGACTCCTCACCTTCAAATTACAATGATGTAAAATGGGTCTAAAATAAAACCTCATTGATGTAAACAATGCACAGATATGTGTGATGTAATGAAACACAACAGACATTTGACAAACATTCTGCATCCATTCCACTGAACATGTTTATTCATAAACTGGTAAAATATAGCACATTTGTATAAAAATGTAGAAAATTGTACACAAAATATAACACTTGGCTTTTATCTATTATAGTTAATGCTACTATTATAGCTTTCTGTTGCTAAAGGTGATATTCTTTTGCCAGCAAAAAAGTCATAATGAAGGATGACAGCTATAAAAAAAAAAAATCAACAACACACACACATAGAAGGCAACGTTCGTAAGGTTCATTAATATAAAAAGATAATTTTATACAAAAGATCTCATACATTCTAAAGAACAGCACTATCAGTCAATGTTCATGTCCTTATTGCTAGTGTTAGTGTTGTGTTAAAATAGACTATTTGTGCATCTTTTCTCAGCCATTTTAAGGTGTCTTTGGTAGGTTGTACACTTTTTCCAAAATGAAGAAATGTTCATTCCCGCTAATGCTTAGTAAACTTTGAAGTGACGCTACTATTTCATTCTGAAAAGTCACAAAAAATGCTTCAGCAATGCTTTACTAATGTGGCCTTATTGAGTCTAGCTGTGCTCAGGTGTGTTCTTGAATGTCTATTAAAAAACAAAATACTGTGATGATTTTTTTGTTTTTTTTATCGCTACCATAATGAGGTTCATGTGAAGAGTCATAAGAGACAAGAGACCTTTCCACACAGTGCTGTAGTCAGTGCAAAGCCACAGTGTAAAATTAGTTCTCCTACCAAGAGCTGCAGCCTTCTTCCATATGATACAGCTCATACAATAGTTGCAAAGAAGTACCTCAGTGTACACATATTTGTATTTAACACAGTGGCAGCGAGTGATAGATTTCCTGCTTGGCGACCCCCTGTCCTGAATTAGTAATGCAGAATTTTCCAAATAACTCGTCTTTGGGATTAGAGCCAAAGTGCACCAACACCGTGCTATATGATCTGTTTGCAGATACAAACCAGCTGACTCTGGTTTCATTAAAAATAGCCGTCATCCTCAGCTAAATCATGTTGTGTTGGATTAATGTTGAGCGAAGGCATTATGTTTGAATATATATGAGAAATACTGTAGTTAAGAGGGGATCGTTACACACATTTTATATTTGAGCATTACGCATTATACCCCATGTATGTACCTTAGAAAGAGCACGACCCTTTCTGTTTTTTGCAGTTATAAACACCACTGAAAAAAAAGAACACAGCTGCTTTAGGAACACTTACAGTAAACGTGTGGAGTGCAAACTCTCTGTCTGGAAAGGCATTTACAACAAAAATGTAATCTGAACACCAAAGATTCAAACACAAGTCCTGAGTGTCTGTGTGTAGGCAATGTGTGTGTCTGCGACTGCATTATTTGCATGTGTAGGAATACTGATATGCCACTATTAAGAGTGTGTTGTTCATGACAAGGACGAATTCCCTAGCAATACAGATTAATATTTATTAGCACCGAGAAATTATTTCTCCATCGCTAAAAGCACATCTTTAATCTTCACCCCTGCTCTTAAAACAACCTTCTTACACTCTCGTCTGAATATTAGCCTTCAGAATCCAAGCAATCACAAGACAGGGGACAATTTATCCACTGTCTCATTGTCATATACACAACATATATAAATGTATATAAAACCTATTTACATGCATCCTTCTCTGCTCCACTGTTGCCATAGCCCTACGTGACTGGAATGCCTGTTTGGAAAAAGTTCAGTATCAGTTTCATATCAGGCATATAGCTCTGTGTCCTATAGTAAGGCACAGAAAAATACCAAGTACCAAGGTAGTGAAGGAACAATACAGCGAGAAAAGTTGATCAGGCACCTTTGG
This sequence comes from Acanthopagrus latus, assembly GCF_904848185.1. Lineage (NCBI taxonomy): Eukaryota > Metazoa > Chordata > Actinopteri > Spariformes > Sparidae > Acanthopagrus > Acanthopagrus latus. The sequence continues at coordinate 11,694,666 of NC_051044.1, read as the reverse complement.
TTTTAAGGTTTTGGGTGGGGACTTAATTTTGAAATCTGTTACGGGTTCCCGTTAGTAGCTTAGTCTCAACTTCCAAACCAGAATGCATTGCAATGCATCATAATTCCTGTTACATGGTTAGGGTTAGCCTTGATTCATGCCTTGCCCTAACCGTAACCCTGGGTATCCAAAAGCATCAGATCCCAGCCTGTTCAGGATCCTGACTTGAACAAGGGTCAATGTGTTGGGTTTAGGCTGATTGGGATGAGCCCACACGAATGATCCACTACATGAAATAGTACATTCAAAAGTTTGTCTATCGTACCCTAACTGGCCTTTCTTGCAGTGTACCAGGGAAATCACACAAGCAACTGGACTCCAGGCTGGGTACCTCTGGATACTTGGCTACATGCCTTTCCATTTGGGACCTTAGTTAAAACATTAAGAACTGGCTTAGAACTCTACTTGATTGTGTCCTGGAAAAGATGTCCTCCTTTAAGACAGTGTGTTCAGGTATTTATTCTCCCCAGCCAGCGAGGTAAGCATAGACGTCATGTCGCCCACAGCCATGTTGGACAGGCCAGAGCCTGCAGCGAGGCTGACAGAAGTCTGGGGGGTGGTGAGACGGGATGAGGCCTGGGAGGAAGACCCTGGTTGGCCCTGAAGGGGATTGTTGACTGGACTGAAGGAGGAAGGCTCAGCATCATCAATGATGGAGGTGAAGTCTATGCGAGCATTGTCCAGGTCAAGATTTTCTAAGGCATTTGAGATAGGACCAGACTGAGGATAGGGTGCAGACTTTGTGCCAACTGTTGGGTCCAGGTTGGACCCCATACTGTGCTGCTGGTTGAGACAAGGTCCGTTTTGGGGGTCAGTGTGTTTCTCCATACCCATGTTTATCTGACCCGAGTAGTACATGTTGTTGTTATTCGAAGGAGAGAACATTTCATTTTGCGGGTGCTGTGGATGCTGAACTGGAGGAAGTCGGACTGCTCGCCTGGGGCTGGTAGTAGAGTGGACAGGGCTGAGGTGGGGTGGGCTGCCCAAGTAGACTCCTCCTACCTGTGACAGGCTGTTCTGACGGCTGAGGGGTTTCCGTCCCTGAGGAGGCCTGGGGACCACCATCTCCTGGCCATAACATGAGCCTTGGAGCTGCTGGTCTTTCGGTGTCACAGAGCTGTGGGACGGAGGGCTCATGACCAGGTTCTGGTTGGGGTAGGATGGATAGGTTTGGCTAGAGTAAAGATTCTGGTTTTGGTGTTGTGGACTGTGCTGCATCATTGCTGTCTGGGCACTCATATCCATGTTATCAGACAGAGGGGGAGGTTTTATTCCACTCTGCTGTTGCTGTTCTTGTTGCTGCTCCCACATGAGTGCTTGTTGGGACTGCACATAGTTCCTCACCATCATCTCCTTCACCTGCATCATGGGGGTTTCTGACCTCTGCCCTTCTGCTAGTGAAGTTCCAGCACAGCCCAAGCTCAAGCCCCCGCCACTGGGGAAGGAGTTCTGGTTCTGCCCCTGAAAGTCACAGCTGGGGTTGTTTGAATTCCTCATCATGACCTGGCCTGTCTGTTGCGGGTAACCCTGAGTCTGCTGGAGGAGCATCCGCTGCTGTTGGAGTTTAGCACTTTGACAGGCATCTCCACCTCCCATCCCCGGATGGAACTGCTGCTCAGGCTTGATGATGAGTTTGTGGGTTCCATCGGGACTGTTGTAGAGGGCTTGCTGATTGTTGAAGTGGGTTGGTGTCTGTTGAGGCTGCAGGGTGGCATCCGAATACGGCATTCCTCGCTGGTTCTGGAGAGCATGGCTGGAAGATTGGATTTGGTTGTGGGTATCACTCCAAGTGCCTCCAGCATCACCCCCCTGGCCAATGCCAGGGTAATGAGGGCCTGAGGGACTGAGCTGGCAGGTGCTCATACTGTACTCAGCCTGCTGCAGAAGTGTATTAGACATGCCCTCTGAGTGAATGGGCCTTACTTGACCTATTGAATTTCCACCAGCTCTGGAAGGGACTTCCCCTCCCTGGTTCTGGTAGTGTCCCTGCATGTAAGCCTGGTCAGGGCAGCTCAGCGAGTCATGGCTTGGGGACAGTTGATTTGAAAGAGGACCTCCACCTCCGGCTCCTCCAAGAGTTTGATGCTGTTGCTGGTATCCCATGAAGCTTCTCTCTCCAGGGGGCATCATCAAGGAACGATCCCTGGCATCAACAGGAGCAAGGTGGGGCTCCATACCCATAGCCTCCATCATTACATTTTCTGTAATGCTAGGTGGCCGAGGGGAGTACATGTGGCGGGCGAGACTGGAGTCAGAGCGGTGTTGCAGAGCATTCCTTCGGCCCATCATTGCAACATTGTTAAGGCTATTAAAGCGTTTCGGGAGAGCTTGTGGATCTGCCACTGATCGAACTGGGTCACTAGCTCGCCTGCTGTTGTTACCCGGAGCCTGGTGAGGGTAGATAACACCAGTACCATACTCTGTATTGGCACTGTGTCTACGTGGACCAACTTGTTGAAGGAAAGGAGGCAGAGGTTGCCCCTGGTACTCGCTTAAAATACCTCCTCTTCTGCCGGGAGTAGCTGCCTGCTCCATATTGGGTAAAGGAGTGGGTGGTGGTCCACCAGTTGCTGCAGCATATTTGGCCTTTAGGCTGTATTGCTGGGCAGGTGTTAAATTAGGAAGACCAGGCAATCCTCCTCCAGGACATGGGGCTCCTCTGCGATTGGTCTCAGGCGAGAGGGGGTCTCCTCCGCTCTGCTCTGGGCCAAGAAGGTGACATCCTCCCCCTGGTGTTCCTCCCATTTGTGAAACATCACTGGAACGCCGGCTGGACAGGTAAGGAGACACCATGGATGACCTACGGCTGACGGTATATGCAGAGCTGAGGCTGCTGGTGCCGCTTCCTCTCCTGTCGCTAGAAGAACAGCCAATCGCTGTGCCACTTCCTAACTCGTGATTGGACAGCTCCATAACTCGTCGATTTGAGAGGAGTGGAGAAGGCGCACACATTCCCATACTCTCACCTGGACCTGAAAATGTACAACCAGAAGGAGGAAACAGCTTAGAAACAGTTAAACGATACAAAGCAAAAAAAAAAACTTAGCTGTCCCACTCAAACTGTCCCTGAATGATTTATCAGTCATAGCTTGCTTTTCACAATTAAATTTTTCACAATGTGTCAATTCTGCTTACAACAGACTTCAGAATATGATTTTCAATTTTTCTTTTCTAATCAAAGTACATACCAGGGAGTGCGGGTAGCTTGGTATTGCCACAGCGGGCAGGGGGGGTTGGTCTGCGGATTTGCTTCAGTTTGTCGATCTTCAGGTTCTCCAGCCTCTTCAAAGCCTGTGCTGACATTCCCATAGTTCCTGCTACACTTCCTGGCTCTCCTCCTCCTCCTCCTCCGCCTCCACCAGCTACACCATCCTCCAGTGCTGTGAGATCCTCCAGACTGCCTGCTGCATTCAGGTTCATCTCCACCCCACTGTCATTGTTATTGGCACTCCCCAGTGGAGAACGCTCGCTACTGCAGGATGACTGACCTCCAGGACTTGGCTGGGATTTCTGAAAAAATGTATGTAATATATTGTCATCTTTAATGGCTGACAACCCCAAGTTGCAGAAATGTTAAGTATAACTGATTCATACCTTATGGCATGAAAAACAATGGAAATGGTGCTTTTAATACCAGAGCTTTATATATTTTCTTATATTCAAAGGACCTTGCATCACTCACCAGAGCTGTCTCAGGAGCCAACAGTTTGCAGTCCTCCCTGCGTGTCTCCTCTTTCTCCATCAACAGTTCAGAGCTCTGGCCTCCAGGAGTCATTGCTGACCCGGGGGGGCGAGGTCCTGTGTCTCCACGATGTTTCTTGGTGATGTGGGCTTCGGGGCCATGCACTGTCTTCACGTGTTTACGCAAAGAGCTGGGATCTGTGTACCGTTTAGTGCAGCCGGGGATCTTACACACATAAGGTTTCTGTAAAAGAGCCCACAAAATCTGAGTTTACATCCAAATTCACTTTATTGCAAAGTTTCTGATAGTGAAAAGGTCTCACATATGTAGTAGTTTACTATTCTTGGGCCAGTATAAATCGATGTCAGTGTGTTTTTTTTAAATACATCCAAAATACTGACATATATAATATTGGCATGGATCTCTAAATTACTTGTATTATTGAATTACTTTTGTAGTGACCAATGTAATAACAAAAGTTAAATCATTTATCTGTAGTGTTCAGTGGTGTTCATTACAGTACCTCATTGGAGTGAGTTCGGTTCTGGTGCTTGGCTCGGTCTGAAGCGTTTGAGAAGGCTTTGTTACAGCCTTCATGTTCACACACATATGGCTTCTCTCCAGTGTGAGAGCGCAGGTGGGTTTTTAAATTCTCCAGGCGAGAGTAGGCCTTATTACAGCCTTCAAACTGAAATGGAAATGTACAGATCGGTTTTAAAACAACCAAAAAAATCGAAATAAGCTTTTGGCAATTTTGTGCTTGCAGATGTAAAAAATCTAATTGACAGACAGAAACAACAACATCAGAGAAAGACACAAAGAGAGGGAAAATACATAAACAGGGACTGAAGATGAACTCACAGTGCACTTGTGTGGCTTCTCTCCTGTGTGTCTGCGCATGTGAACCACCAGCATGTACTGGGCTTTGAAAGGCCTCTGTTCTCGGGAGCACTCCTGCCAGTGACACACAAACTCCTTCTTTTCTCCGTGGATGTGCTCATTGTTGATGTGCTGTTGAGAATACAGACAACACGATCCTTTTAAAGTGATTTTGTAGATATATCTTTGTTAAAAATGCTGCTTTTTTCCTCTCTAATCTGCAGTATCCATCACTGATCTTTGTCTTACGTGAACTAGCTGGTCCTGTGTGTCAAACTCCTTGTTGCAGCTCTCCCAGTGGCAGTTAGTTTCATAGATGGCCTCTTGTTCAATCTTCCCGTCCTCCTTGTCCAAGTCATCTCTGCCATCCAGCAGACCAAGGAGAGGGTCCTGATGAAACATATGTGTGCAGAAAATGGTGTGAAAACATAGAAGAAATGTGACTTTTAATTCTCTCGACAAATGCTGAAACTAAAATATAAACACGTCAAGGTGAAAACTACATATAAGAATAGGAATGTACCTGAGTGCCAGTGGAGGAAGGACTGGCCACATCTCCCTCTGACCTCTCCTCCAGGCTCTTCACATTCATGCCATCCATCACACCTCCCAGGCCTGGCTCTGTCTTCAGCTACAAAACAAAACATTCACCTTATGTCATCCTCTTATCTTTGTCTATTTAATTCATATTCATACAGCTAACATGGATTTTAGTTCTCCCACCCACACTTTTCATCCCAGCTGTCAGAAGCAAACAGTTCATTGATGGTGCTTTGTAAAGTGAGAGAAATGTCTTACGTGTCCATGCTTGGGTGGAGCGAGGAGCCGAGGATTGTGGGGAGGTAAGCGGGAGGCTTGGCAGGGACCTGGTGTGTGTCCACCCAGAGGTGTCCCTCCACCTCCTCCATACATGGAACCTTGCTGCCTGGATTGGCAGTTTATATTGCTGGAATAGCCGAGGGACGGGCTGCGGAGAAATGACAATATGTCAACACTAGCAGAATAAAAGCTGATGGAGCTTACAGCAGATACTAGACTTGATACCTTGAAAATTAGGCCTACATGTTTGAGGTAATAAACGTGGATACTGCTGATATTACATGTAAAATATTGTGTATTTGTATATAAATTTTAGAGATATCTTACCTCATGGCGCTCACAGAGAGATGGCCGTAAGAACTGGCACCATTGGGGTTGCAGCGAGCGTTAACAAAGGCCACCAAGGAGTTTGGTGATGTCCGGATCACCGTCTGCAGGTCAACACTGGCATCAGAAAGAGGGGAGATGGACAAAGCCCTCTTTTTACTCAGCTTGAGCATGGAGCGAGGTGTGGAGAACCTTGAGCCTAGAGGGGGAGTGGGCAGTGACAACAAGAGGGTTAGCTGTGATGACACCGAAACCTTTAGAGGCATTTTTTTTTTTTTTTAAATTTAAATTTACATTTAACAGTGGAGAATGACATCCTACCATCGCCTGAGCCAATCTGATCAGAGCCAGGCTGAATCTGGCAGAAGTTGTGATGAGACGACATCATGTTGTTCTGGTTACAGTAGGGGGTGCTATTTCCACCTGTTGGACATTAAAGCAGACAGAAACACTGAAACATAGCACTGCAAAGATCCACAGTAACACCTTTTAAACAAGTGAGCACATGTTCAAAATCTCAACCACTCATCATGTCTAACAACTGCCAATTGGTTCAGCAGAAAAGGACAGCTACTTAGGATTGGCCACATGATGATTGTGTCATTTAAGTTTCAAGAAAGGCGGTACGACAGATGTAGGTTTTCTGTAATGTCAAGTAAGAGAAAGAGACGTGTCCAGAGTGGGAGAGTTCTCTTTATTCTTGAGACAAAAGAGACATTGTAGCCAGATCTGGACAGCTACTACAATCAAACTAGACTACATTTGAAAATGTGTGTTTATATCATAGCTGTACTGTCAGAAATAACTTCCATTTTTGATTATGTTTTTAGAACATGGCAATTTTAGAATTATGGAACCTTTTTTTATTAGAACTGCTCTATTGACTCATGCAAAGCTTGTCTAATAATGGGGGTTCTTGGACAAGAGCTACAATTTGTGTTACAAGAGCAAAAAGTCCTCTGTTTGGCCTTTAATTAAAAAAAACAGCAGCTACATAAGATAAAATAAGCAGCATCCCACATGTTGTAGATTACTCATAGTGAATCCGTAGTTTTTGTGAGTACTGTTCCTTTAATGCTAACTGGATCAACTGCACATGCTTAATATGCTAAATGAACCTTTATTTGCAGTGAAAATGTTCTGAGACGTCTAAAGAAGAAAATAAATATTTGTGGAAATTTTTGTGTCTCCATTTGTTTTTGTCTTTCCTCATTTTGAAGTAATCCAAAAGTTTTCAAATTAGACTATGTTACCATCCGCTTAGTGTACTATTATCTACTTCACTTCTTGAGTTGACTGAATAACCTAGATTAGTCAAACCTGAGACATTTATTACTCAGCATTACAGCCGGCCTCCTGCTTCCCATTGTAGAAATGTGGGTAGCCTCTGTTTCAGTCTCTCAGGTATCTTTAAGCCCAAATCAGTAGCAGCTGTGAGATTAAGGAGATGTAAAAGATACTCTGACTCACACTCTGTGGGCGGCATGCCCCTGTGGCCCATCATACTATGCGGCGGTGGGGCCTGAGGGGGCCTCATATATTGATCCATGCAGTGGCCGATCCCTTGTCCTGGTCCTGAGCCATGAGTCATACTGGGAGTCATGGGGTTGTACATAGTTCTGCAGTCTTGGGGAGGGCCGTTGAGGAGCGGGGCACGCAGCGAGGACACATCACTGTAGGGAGACTGGTCTGATGGAACTAGGCTGAAAAATATTAAATAAACACGGTTAAGAAATTTTGAGAAATAAATGAAACTTGATTCATTCAGCATGCAAAATGGCCTCGGCAAAGAGCTGTAAAAATGGATGATAGTGCTCTTTTTTTCTTCTGTAAATGTCAAGGCATCAGAAAAGCAGCACATGCAAAATGTGGATGAATGAATGAATACATAATTGAATGAGCAATGAATATTCAAAGTATTATAATTGTTCTGTGTTTCTTTAAAATAGCTTTTTACAAGGTGGCCGACTGAGGAGCTCAACGTCTCTGCTGACCTCCTGTGATGTCTCATTCTCTCCACTAGATGGGGTATAGCCCCTGTCCTGCTCTATGCCGTGGAAACTTACTCATTTGGGTTTTCCCCTTCCAACCTAGAGAAGGGAAGCTTCATTGGAACTTTCCAGTCTTCACATGATTTTCAGTGTTTTCTCTGACCTTTCTTTAGTCTCACTAGTTAGTTCAAAACCTGTCCCTTCTGTCCTTTCTCTCTTTCTCCCTGTTCCCTTTCGCTCCTCTCCTAAAGGGGCAGACTTCATCTATCCACCTTCTCCTAAGTCGTCCTTTCAGTTCTTTAATTCTTTCACCACGACGTGTATTCCACACAGGAGTTTAATCTGTCCTCTCTAATCCACTGTTCCCCCCCCACGAATCTGCCTCCCTCCCATTCTCACCCCTTTCTCCTTTTCTCTTCTCCCATTCATCCCTTCTGTTCTACTTCTCTCTTTCTCCCTCTCTCTGCCTTTTCTGTCTCTTTCTATCTCCTCTTCCTTTCTCCCTCCTCCTCCTCCTCTCCTCCTCCTCCTCTTGCTCCTCTGTCTTCCTCTGTCCTGCCCAGCCACCTTTCTCTCCATCTCTCTCTGTCTCTCCCTCACTCTGGGTAACCTGAGCGGGGCGCGAGGCAGTCATGCAGAGCGCAGCGGGGCCTGGTCAGCCTGTAATTAGCAGCTGTCAGAGAGAGGCCGAGTCCACCCGCAACCTGGGTGGCATGAGGCAGGGAGGGAGGACGGGGGAGAGGGAGGAGAGGGGGAGGAGTGAGGGGCTGAGCCAGCACTGTGTCCATAACAATTGCAGCGAGAGGTGGGCTTTCTGCACCCTCAGAATAACTGTGAGATTAAAATAGGAGCGATTTCTGGGCTTCAAAAATGAGGATCACCCCTGATTTTTTTCTAGAGAGTCACTGCTGTGATTTCTGATTGTCTGGTAGTAAGGACTGAGAAGGGAAGAGTAGCTATGGTTGCACTGTGACAATATTGGAGAAAAGATTTAAATAATTCAACATTTTAGGAACTGTGCATATGGAATAAACAGACATTTTGGTTCTGTCTTGAAGTAGGAAAAAAAGTATTTAAACTTATTTGAGAAACATAAAAAAAAACTATAAGTGACTGCGGGAGAGCGATAATAGTTTGTGCTGGAGTTATTTCTGGACTCACTGGGCACTGGGCGGATAGATGAACTGTTGTTTGTTAAGAAATAGCTCAAGTGTGTAAACCCAGCGTTTATCCGCTGGGACCATGTAGCCGATTGACTGCTATTACAAAACCTATTGTTGCTGTTCAATATGTTGACTTAGAAATGTTAGAATAACTGTGGAACAGAAATTGTTTTTGGGTCGACATTATGTGGTTTGTCTTATATGCAGCATTTTACACCTGAAAAACGTAGTACATTCACATTTTGGTCAGAATTCTTCATCACAAATTGTGTAATAATCATTATGTGAAGAAGACAAAGAATCAGTCAATATATTGTGAATGGATTCTTTTGACTCTGAAAAATGTCAGAGGTACATGTAGAAGAAAGGTTTGCGCCTGAAAGTCTGGTGGCAGTTATAAATGTTCATAGTAGCATTATCTAGTGTGTTTGGACTCTCAAATCGGTGCAGTGGTTTGAAAAAAATGTATAATTACCACTGAAATCACAAGATTTCCTTTAACAATCATCAACAGAATGTGCCTCAATGCCAACAGTCCACTGGTGCCCCGTGAGCTCCCGGTCCTGGCAGACTCAACCAATATAACCACAGCTGCAGGGTTAATTGAGCTCACTAGCTAACGGCAGCCACAGTTAGCAGCACTTAGCCGTTGTTCTGTTGGCCCATTCTTACATATTGCGCCTTTAAACAAACAAGATGCAACTTGTCAGCTGTGCGTCGTTGGTAGGATTGTGTCTGCAGTGTGGACAGAGCAAGGCTTGCCTTTACACTCTGCTTTCCTTCTTTATGCTATGCTAGGCTAACCATGTCGTGAGTCTAGCTCTGTGCTTCATGTTTACACATAATAGCGATATCAATCTTCCTATCTTACTCTTGGAAAGAGAGCAACTAAGAGCATTTCCCGAAAGGTTCAACTATTCCATATGTTTCTCTGCCAGCGGGTGGAATTCACCATGACAAACAGAGGTTTAACATGCAGCCACAGCGTAATGAGTGAGGACAGAGCACATGCTAACTGCTGTCTTACCCTCTGGAGGGCTGGCTGGGTGAAGTCTCATAGTGATACAGCCCCTGGTGTGGCTGCATGTCCACTGGCATTGGAGCTCCGAGACCGACTGCTCCCCCTTACACCCTGGACCTGAAACACAAAGAAGAGGACACGGTTAGGATGGGGAGAGAAAAAAACAAACAAAAAAAACCCAAATAAACCCAGCCAACTTCAACTAAACTACACCAGAAGGAAAAGCCAAATAGACAAAAACAATTGCGGTTGGGGGAAAAAAAAACTAAATATGTAGGATGTTAATAACAGACCAAACCAAACCGAGCAAAACAGTTCAAGAGCAAAATAAGCGCTCTCTGAAAAGCTTGAGTCATACTTATTTTAAACAGAGCTGGTACAAAGCACTGAATACATTACGTAAGGGACAGTAGAGACGTGAAAAGGACTTTCCATCCATCTTCAAGTGCAACCACTTGGAAAAATTAGAGATGACACCCTTAAGCATCATTAATATATCATTCATGATATTAACATTCATGACATCTAAATGGCAACTTGGAACGGAGTAAAGGATTTCAGCTCTGGAAATTGGACACATATACGTTACAGAAACATTTAAAAGCAGGTTACGTGATGGCACTGATGTTCCCTGACACACTCCTACAGATTAGACAAAACCCTGTGACACAAACAGTGGGCTTGGCTATAATCTCTCTTCTCTAAACAGAGTCGTGCACCTCAAACACCGCTGACAGACACCGAAAAACCACGTTGCACCTTTGCAGACTGAAAAGCAGCAATCAATGTGAAAAAGACACACAGAGGGGGAAAAAAAGGAAAAGTTAAAGGATATTATTAGCAACACAAACAAGAGAATAATGAAAGCAGAACAAAGCGGCCTTTTGTATGAAACTTGTATGGAGACGGTATCTTTCAGCAGGAGTGCATGTGTAAGGTAATTCTAGCTGAGAGATCCTGGGAACAAGCACCTGCTCATTACAGCCAACCACATCAGTGCAGGTACTAATAGTGGGGACTGTGGCTCCTACATGGTTACAGGGGTAATTAGGACCAAAACCTTAGTGTACACACTGATATCATAACTACCACAAGTGGAGAAAAGCCAAAAATGTGTTCATATGCAGTAATTGATTTGTCATATGAAGGAAATTCAAGTATTGTTTTTAAAGTTAACCCTTGAGTATACAACCAAACCTGACAAAATATTGTTTGCTTTGATTTTTTTTTTTTAACCATTCCATCCTAAATATGTCAATGTAAATGCTTCTTTATCCCTGTATTTTCTTTCTTTGAATGTGCTGGGTCAAAAAAAAAAAAATTATATATTTCCAGTGATGTCACTCACTGTCTGAGTTGCATTATGGGTAATGTAGGTGTGTGCGTGAAATAAAAAAGGCGATATCTCTGTTCTGCTGTATCAATGTTGTTGCAAAATGTCTATAACTGTCCATAATGAGTCCAACAGTTTTATAGGAGTGCAATGCTGCATCGGAGGATCCTGCCGCCTACATTATCCCACAATGCAACTAAGCCAAAGATGACATCACATGAGGAAATTATCTCTGGGGCCACAGAAGGCTTTTTTTTACTACTTTTCCCCCATGTATGTCCTGGTATTCCTTTAGACCTGTAAACGCACGATCAGTTGATTAAAAATAAATGAGTTGCCAGTTATTTTGATAATCGATTAATCGATTCAGTCACTTTTCAACACTTGCGGCATCTTAAATGCAAAGATGTATTGCTTTTCTTTGTCACTGTGACGATAAAAGGGAGCCTTTGGGTTTTTGCACTGATTTAGAAGATGTCACAAGGGGCTCTGGGAAGTTCTGACAAGTTTTTTACTATCACAATTATTTTTACATTATAAAGGCTAAAAGATCAATTGAGTGTGAAAATAATGGGGGCAGATTAATGGCAGCAGATTACATCGATAATGAAAACTGCAGCCCTAAATAACACGTTGCTGTTGGTCTTGTGTTCAAAACCAAACTAGGAGAGCTCCTGTCCACTGCTGATGAAAACTCTGTGGTCAGAATGTAACAGGTTGCCAGTTATGTCGTAGCACAAGTGTTAAAAGGGCAGCAGGGACCTATTTAAGCCCACAGGCCACCAGGGGGATTTGGTACGCAAAGTTAGCGAGTGGCTAAATGATGTGGGCGTTCCTGGGCTAATTGCACACATTCAGCGCCGGCCTCGGCTGTGTGTATGATAATTAGCCGGAAGCGCTAAATAGAGATCTCGCCGAGCACCTCAGCTGTCCAGAACTAATAAATACTGAGAAGGGGGGTCGCCAGACTGCCTGACACACACATACACACACGCTGACACACCTGTCAGTCACACCAGGGGGTAGCATAATAATCCAGTGGCCACCATGTCTACAGAGAATGTGTGTGTGTGTGAAAGGGTGAGTGTTACTGCATATGCTGGAGCAGTTTGTACCGTGTAAGCCCAGTGGCAGGTGTGTATGAGAGGAGAGTTTTAGAGACAAGTGTATTTGCGGTGCAGCCTGTGTGTGTGTGTGTGTGTTGAGTGTGTGTTTGACATGATAAATGACGGTAGATCTCGGAGTAAGACTGAATAATGCATGAGACCACCTGCACATGAGCAAGCTGGAATTTTTTGAGAAATATGTTTGCCAGTGGGTCCCTGGGGAGCAGGGCGGCGGGCGAATGTGTGAGTGTTACTGTTGTCGCTCCATGTAAACACACTCAGCTGTGTGGTATGTGATTAATTTGCATGGTACATGGCTTATACCTTAATCTAATGAAAAGTGTAAACACAGACTGAGTAAACAGAATACATATTTACAGAGTTGGAGCATCACTGTCTGCCAGAGAATACACTTATATTCTAAATTTGTAGAAAATATGTTAGGTTGACAGTCATTATCATTATCATAAGGAAACGGTTCTAGATGTATTACATGTGCATAAGTATCAAAAGTACAAGTAAGCGTTTTAAATGTTCATCGCCCACTGCAACTGCTTCTGTTTGACTTATATGCTTTAGAAAAATGGAAGGAAGTCCTCCGCTGGCAAAAACATTAGTCTATTCTTGCAAAACAAATGAGAATCTTTTCATATTTAATCATATTTATGAATATATGAGTTTTTGACAAATATATCATTTGACAGAGAAAATATTGTGGACTATACCATTATATAGCATGCTTAAAGTTAATGACAACAAATCTCAAGTCTAAATGTGTAAAAAAAGCATGTTTATATATATTTATTGCAGTGTACATGGATGTGTTTATGTAAAGCATTTAAGTAGGCAAATGATTCCATACGTGCATGGTGCTGACACAGGTGTCGTGGCATTGTGCTATTTCAGGTCAATATTTTGTGAGAAACTCTCAGGGATTTCTTCTTCTCCGGTGTAATTTTGTGGTGCTGGGTTTTAGAGGGACGGGGCAGGAGCATATTAAAAACCCCAAGGCCATAAATCAAACGGCTAACCAAACAAGGCTGCTCCACAGCGAGCTGGGCAGCAACCAAGGAGCTGAGGATGAGGACAGGATGTCCAGCCACTTTCTACACCCAAAACCTCTCCATTCAAACACTGCAGGTCCTCAACTGCTATATCGCCACACCATACAAGTCAGCAGCACCTGAAGGCCAGACGTACCTCAACCAACAATATCACCAATCAAGGGAAATGTAACTACTTTTCCAGAGACGAAGCCATGATGTCCCTGCTTGTGGTTCAGTGGCAGCCTACCCTTGATGGATGACATTAGTCAAGTCTTACCTCAATTACTGGATATTTTTAAACAAGCTGAAGATGCCCTGACTGTGGTCTAACTTAATACATTTCCATTCTGGCTTACCTACTTACTCACCAAACCAACAAAGCTTACCACCAATAAATAAAACATGGTTTTGTATCTCTAATGGAGTATAACTCATCACTGTCACAAACCTAACCACTGCACCGTAAAGACCCAACAACCAGCCAAGGCTCTGACATATCCTTCCTCTTACAAATAATAAGTTGGATTCAAGCAGCGTAACTCAATTTAACACACTCAGCAACTAAAATACTACTTGGGCTGCTATGGCCGTTAGCTTGTAGTGGCTAACATTAGCAAACTTTACATGAGTTGATTGCTATTGTGATATGTGTTACGGTCAGTTCACTGACCTAATGACTATTTACACTATGTTTTAGCATTACTCTCATCAAATAGCAGTCACATGTGGCCAACAAATTTCAACTACATTAGCGTGCTTAAAGGAGTAACATAGGTCTGTTACTTCAACTCACTTAAATAGACCATTACATGACAATATACGTGCTAAAACACAGTGTAAGAGTTGCACAAGTAGAAAAGAGCTAAGCAAAATCAAAATGAACCAAAAGTTTGTTAAGACTAGCTAACATTAGCCACCTTAAGCTACTGCTCATACCATATCAAGATAGGCTGTAGCGGTAAAAGGGATGTGAGTCAATAAGAATTGTGGTTTTGTTACCTTAGAATGATCTTTTTATATCTACAGAGGCAGTGGGTCATCATCCTCAGAGTCAGCCATGTTGTTTCTACACTGGCCCTTAAAGGACAAACTAAACACTGATGCTATAGACGGTCTTTAGCTGTGTTTCTTCTACTCACCTTTGCTTTAAAAGTGCAATGTGTAAGAATTTTAGTTGACAACATTGAAAAACTAACCAAAATGTTCGACAGAATGTGAAGTTTTGATGTCTCTGTACTGTGGGGCAGAGATGTCCACTGAAGTTAGCATGCTAACCAGTTAGCCCAGTCCTGTCCAGGCCCAGATCACTGCCCTGGTCCCTGTGCTCCATGTCAAGAGCGGAGCTGCGCAGCTTATGGTGATGACCAGCTAATAGCAACCGTACTTAGCAGCAGTTAGCTTTTACTCTGGTGGTATGTTTTAAGTACGAATCCGACAGGTGGCCAATTCTTACATATTGCACCTTTTAAGAATCCGAGCTACGTTTTGTTTAATTTCCAACTTGTCAGGAATACGACTCATCAATTACCTTCATTTCAATTTTAGTGCTTTCTGAGGACACTAAAAGTGATATGATATTATTAATAGCAAATTATCATCATTAGCTTGATGGCAAACTTGTTGCAGTGCCTCGTCTGCATTAGCGGACCTTATCTCTAATAGCCTTTGGTGTGTTTCTGTCCCACAAACTTCCGTTCTTAGGTGATAGTTTGTATTTGTGAGTATACAAAGAGTAACATTGTTTAGTCTCGCACCGTTTCGGCCATTTGTGACTTTCCCATAAAGCGTCCTCCTCCCTCCAAGGGAGTCTCCGGGGAGGACAGACATTTCCACAGGTCACTGGTCACGTCAGACACTCTTCTTCTGCAATCCATGACTCTTGGGTGTAACACTAAACTTTACCCCCCCTCCCACCAGCTCTCTCTTAGAGCCACTGTAAAAAGCAACATTTAATGACAGCCCCTCTCCTCTTAACCTCATTTCTCCTCTACTCTCAGATGGGAATGTGAGCATGCAGTATGTTGGCTGGCTTTCCAACAGAGTCCTAAAGTTTGAGAAATGTTTCATTTGAACCATTTCAATGTTTTGAAGGTTAGAAATCCGCTTGAATGCAAATTTAAATCCTTTAAAAAATGCGGGATTTCTGACATAAATTATGTTTCACCCGCACAATCACTCATGTAGACCAGAAATATTTTAATACTTGAAAAGAAAAGATCCTGCTGTTGTATTTGGTTTGCATTACATTTAATGTGATAATATAAATTGATTTCTGCGGGCATAAAGGAATTCTGTAAACTTTTTGTGCAGTTGCATTTATAACAATTTAGATGTGATGATTAGGGCTTTGAGAGTGGTTTGGAAGTTTTTTGAACAGTGCTTAAATTGCACTCTTTAAAAGCCGTACAAAATCTCTGTGTGTTCTCGTTTGTGTGTTTGCTGGATAATCTAATACAAAAAAGCCTAAACAACACACATCTGCAGTGTAAACACCCATCTGAGAGTATTTTGTCCCTGTCTCTCTCCCCCACCCTCTCCCTCGTTCCCTACTTTCCTCCTCTCTCTCCCTTTTCCACTGCTCTGTATCTCTTATATCTCCTGCTCTCTCTCTCTCTCTCTCTCTCTCTCTCTCCTTTTTCTCCCCCGCTGCCTCCACCCTCTCCCTCATTCCCTCTCTCTCTCTCTCTCCCTCTCTCTCTCCCTCGGCTCATTCCTGCTCTTGCGACCTCTCCCTCGCCCCTCCCCCCCCTCCTGGCGGAGCTGCAGTCGAGGTGGGTGTTCTCTGGCTGTTATGACTTGAGAGACGATAATGGCAGCTATAATGTAGCCAGCCGTTCCTGATGTGGCTGGGCTTGTGGGGGATTCTGTTGTGTTAGGGCTGGAGACGGAGCAGGGGGAGGGAGGGAGGGGAGGGGGGGGACAAAGGCGGGGCCCGGGCCTTCGGCCAACCACAGTCCAGATTCTGCCTCATTTTCTTTTTCATTTTTTCTCCCCCCTCTTTTCTTTCTTTCTCTCCTCACCCACCGACTTTTTCTAGGCCTGTTGTTTTCCTTCGGTGGTAAACTTTGTTTTTAAATTCTGGCTTTGTTTTTGTAACCCTTCCACCCAACGCAGACTCTCCTCCTTCCCTGGCTTTTTCTCCCCCGCCCACCCGCTGACCCACCCTCCCTCCCCTGCGTTTTTTACCCCTTTTACCCAGACTCTATGAATTCCTCACAGCTGCTGTAATGTGATGGGGGCCAATGGTGTGACCAGCGAAAGGCCACAGGGCCGGAGACATCACTGTAATGTACAATAAGCCCTACTCACTGACCTGCTGCAGGGAAGATTAATGTCATATCTACCAGAGCAGCTACTTTGAGTTTTATTTAAGCAGACTTTAATTCCTGTGAGGCCAAAACTGACCTTTCCAAAAGACGCAGAACTAAAAAGAAGAAAAAAAAGCATCATTGTGAAGCAGGTGTTTGCTAGGCTGAGCAAGCAGCTGAAATTATTTAGATTTTTTGTGCTGCTGCTGTGACGATCCAATAACGTCATGTCCAGATTATGCAAAATTCTGTTCCACAACTTGATCATTTTAGATAAACTTAATACAGTGAAGGCTCATTTATTCTCATCGTTAGATACGGGTACAGATGGAGCCTTCTGTCCAAACTCTGCATCCATTTCATCTGTATTTCTGTACATTTTCTGAAAGCTTACACACACACAGGCCAACAGAGCAGTACCTCCGGTCGTCATGGAGGGCAGCGTTAGCGGTGCAGCCAATCGTTCAGGCGAGACACGACCACAGAGCAAGAAGAAGAAGATTTAAAAATTGGCGGAACTTTACGTGGAGAGGATATGCGAGTTGTTGAGAAGTTATAAACAGCTCGTGTGCACAATCACTTTATTGTAAAAGCAAAATAACGCAACGTAACTGTACTGAACTGTACTGGTTATGTTCTTTTTTATTTTCAGCTACCATGTCAGTGTCGCAGCAGCAAATGCTTTACCCACATTTGAACTTCTTGACTTTTTTTTGTCTGTGTGTTATAATGTGCGACTGCTAACAAATTAGATTATTTTATGTGATTTTTTTTCAATAAACACTTGCTTACTAGAAAAGAAAAATAAAAAGTCTTTTCCATTCATACATTTTGCCCCACGTACTGTCTTGGAAAAACCCCTGAACCCCCAAAATGTTTGCAGAGATGAAAACAGGTGACTTAATCTCTCTCACAGGAAAATACATTACAGACGATCTTGGTTTCCAGAGGAGGAGTCTCTAAACTTGTCATTCTGTTGCTTAGCTGAGGAAGAAGAATCCCTGAAGCCCTAAACTAATGTTTACTAGACGAAGACTGTGGTTTAATACAGTCAACACCCCGGCCCGGGTTTCAACCCCACTGATTCACACCTCACATATCCCTGTACTGTAAACTGTGGGCTGAGGAAGCCGCGGTGCTGATGTTTCACTGCTGGGGTTCTCACCTTGTCGAAACGGCAGAATGAAACGTTGATCCCTTGTTGCTACACAGCCGGAGTGACTGATGACAGACATCGGGGGGCACGGGAGGGCTCGACGCGACTACAAACAGTAGGAGCGGGAGCAGAGCTGAACCGAGCAAACAGAGCAGAAAACGGCAGCGGATTTAAAAGTTGAGGCGAGCTGGGAGCCGTATTCTTATTCGACATGATGAAAAGTTATGTTAAGGGAAACTAGTTGCAGAGGGAAAAGGAGACACTGTACGTATGTGTGGGGTGTAGAGGCGAGCAAAGAAGGTAAATGTCGGCTAAACACAGTGACAGAGGACCAATTCTAGTGCAAAAAGTAACCCTAATTTTGCAAAGCTGCCTTGTAGTCGCATGTAGATCAACACACTGCCTTCAGCCATGAAATCAGCCATGATTACTGTTTTAGCACTTTTCTAACTGTCTGCTCGATAAGTCAGTGTTTGTGTTGAGATTAGGAGTGGTTCAATTCTCCTTGTTTTCATTTGCCTGCACAAGCACCGCTCTGTGCTGCCGGCCACCGAGCGGCTTCACTCTCCTCGAAAGGCAGTGAGATGTTAAACATCTGTCAGCTCGTCTCAGGGATTTCAACCAACAGCTCTATCGAGCGGACGGACGAGGTGCCACCGACACATTTCCTCTTTAGTCCACCAAACCCGCTTTTCCTTTACTCCTCCGCAATCCCACTTTTTCTCCGGGTGCTCTCCCTCCAGGCCACCCACCCGCCATCCTGCACATACCTGTGGTTTCCTGTACCCCCGCTCCTCTCCTCCCTCCTCTCTCTCTCTCTACCTCCAGCCTCTTATTCCTCCCCTTCACACACCTTCCTCCCTCTGTCTGTCTACCAACCTAACATCACGTTTGTCTCATCTTCCTCTCCTCCTCTTTCGTGTAACTTCTGCATGTCTGTGTATCAGGTAGGCAATGCCCTCAACACAAATATTTCTTTGAATTCCTTTAAAGCAGGAGAAGTGGAGGGGGGGGGGTGGATAAAGCAGATGAGGAGAGGTTGATTCACACAGCTGGCTCCCAGCTGTAGAGCGAGCCAGGCAGGGCGCAGAAATGCTCCATCTATAAACAAGTAGGAGCCCAGCCCCCACTTTGAGGAAGAAAAAAAAGGGAACTTTGCCTTGTCATTGTAAATTGTGCTCCTTCACCTTCACCAGCACTCCTGATCATCACCCAGCTGCATCCTTTCTGCAGCTCCACATCTTTGTCCGCACTGGTTTTTCTCCGCTCTACTCATCACCGCTGCTTACAAATCGCGGCCTTGTAAATCTTGTCCGGTCAATCATCTCCCTGCACGAAGGCAAAAGGAGCACGTCCTCTGCAGAGAGATTCACTGGAGCTGTCTGCCACACACTGAAGCAGGGACCGGGGAACAAAAGCCAGATAATAATCTGTTCGGTTTATAGAAAGACCGCAGTGATTATAAGAAAAATAATAATCCTAACAGTCTTGGGTGGGCAGGCGATATTTATAGCCGGCCTGCTGCTACTTATATTCCTTAGCTGTATAACACAGCTGGAAGTAAGGGAGGAGAGAGAGAGAGAGAGAGAGAGAGAGAGAGAGAGAGAGAGAGAGAGAGAGAGAGAGAGAGAGGAGGTGGAAAACTCATGAGGAAAAAGAGACAGAGGAAAGAGAGACAGGGGGGCTCCAGGGGATGGAGGGGAGAGAGAGAGTACGCGGGGGCGGATACCCGACGCATGTGTGTGGCTGAGAGCAGGACGGACAAAGAAAAGGCAAGCGAGAGAGAGAGAGAGAGACATGAGAGCTCACTACGCTATGCGCTTATGTGTGTGAGCGCGCGTGTGTTTGTGTTCGGTGTGCGTGGGTGAAACCGCTGCACAGTCCCCTCCAAACGACGACAGCAGCAGACGAGGCCTGCAGGCCACCAGACGAACACAGCGACCACAGCTCTGAGAGCTTCTCACCGAGGGGAAACATGGGGGGGGGGAGACACTACACAGACGACAAGACTGTAAAAATTCACCGGGGCTGGATTCATCAAGAGAAAAGCCACGTGGAGTTTGCTGAACACACAATTCTCATCACAGGGCTTTTGTTTCAGGGGTCTGGACCCTTTGCTGTGCACGCGATCACAGAGGAAACACTGACACTGACATATGATGCACATTATGACTACGTGATTCAGCAGAGCATCCCTGCAAAAGCTAGTCTGAAACGTGATCAATCCAGGAAGATGCGCATCAAAACTCAAGAGCTAACTGTGTGAAATTTCTTCCCAGTGGCTAATACAAACCATTAAAGTCTGACGTTGCTGTGAAAATTGAGCCAAAGCAATTATAAAACCCCATAACACAAGCAACCATCCTGATTTGAACAAGATGAATTTGAACGAGGATGACGTAAGTCAACATTCAATGCTAAACTAACTGAGGAGGTACATCCCCAATTTATCATCATTTATTTAGCTCTTTATTTCTTTAAATTAGATGTTCAGTTCAACACAGTAAAACTGGACAGTTAATCAGCTATTAGGTTTATCCTGTGCCACACTATCCTTTAAACTAATCCACACTAGTTTTTAAACTACACAGATGATTCTCCAACCAGACAAACCTGGACTAACCGAACTTCTGTCTTTTACCTTCCTGCACCTTTTGGAATCCATTGATCTCTCATAAGCAGTTATTATTAGCAGGTTGTGGACATCACGTTACCTCCTGCTGCCGTCCAGGGGTGATCATGTGCAAAAAACTGAGCCGTCACAAACTGAAGTCTAACTGTCAATGTGCTGTGTGAGCAGATGTTAGCATTAAAATAAATGTGTGTGTGTTGAGCTGAAAAGTTCAGGTTATGAACAGAGCAGTCTGTCTGGATTCACGTCTACTCTGACTGCAAATAATGTTGTTCTCTGCAGCAGACCAGTCTCTCTTTCTCTTTGTTTTTAATCTCTCTCTCCTCGGCAAGTAAACTGCACTTAAATTTGTCCCAGCAGCTGAACACACATGTGGAAACTTGTCTTCATCAGCGCTCAGTTTTATGACTGAACACGCACTGTCTGTGTCGGTGTCTTTGTGTGTACACTTCTGATAAGGGTGATTGTGTTTTACTATGTCACGTCATCACTTTCACGCTTGTGCTTTGCCCCCTCTCCCTTCTGCCTTCGTCTTTTATTTCACCCGTATTTGCTCCCCTCATCTTCCTGAGATTTTTTACCCACTATCACAAATGTACGGCTCTACGCACCTCAGTTCACACCTGACGGATCTCAGTTTCCTGATGGGACGAATGGACACAATGATTTTTACACAAAGAAAGAAAGAACTTAATGTCTAGCATACGCCGAATTTACAAGAAGGTTCAGGTAAATAAGAATTTTTCGTAGAAAAGTGTTTAGTCAAGTTTAAAAATGTCTCCTGACTCAACAGCTCACAGAATTGAGCAATTTTTAAAGGGAGTCTGGGGCATTTCTCCATGCGCTGTAAAGAAATGTCTTACACTGGTTGCTGTTTACTGAATTTGTGTTTTGTTTGACAGTTGCCTGTTCATTTAACGCCTGTCTTGACCGTTTATAGCAACAGATATGCCGACATATGTTCTCCCCCACAGAGAGCGTGCTGCAATTTGCTGCAGTCGACTCCTCTCCCTTGCGATCCCACTGGGAATCTGCAGAAAACCATAAATCACAGGAGAAACTGATGGCTGCTGACACATCTGTTGATGCAATACAGAGGGGATGAAAATGATGTTCTCCTTTTTCATTCTGCTTGCCATTTACTTAAACAAACCTCATCAATTTACACAGTGAACAAATTACAGAGCAACTATTTGGATGACTGAGACATACAGTCGAATGTGCACTTCTCCTGTGTGGTCCCTCTCAGAGCTGCTGACTTCATAACTAATATATCGCAGGCGTTTAGTTTAATACCCAGATGTTGGTAGGGGCAAGGCATCCGGGCCTGCATTGGCTTTTAATTGGCTGCAATCCCTGAGCTGATGTTTGGGGCTTAGCATGTGACTCAGGACGCATGCACGCATGCACGCACACACAGGCACACACACACACAGGCAAAAAAAATCGCCCCCACATACACACACACACACACGCACACATAAATCCATACACACACTTTCCCTGAACGAATGAAAGGCTTGGCCGGGTTCTGAAAGGGCGGCAGGCTCACATGCTGTCAGGAAGAGACGAGTCATGGCTGTCCAGAGGAGTCTACAAGCTAAACAAACGCAGACAACACACTTGCACAAATAAACACACACGCCCGTGCACACACAGCCACACACACGCAGAGTTACACATCTGGGATCCCAGGACGGACTGACGCCACCCTGCTGACGACTGTGACGAGCAGAAGCAATATCTGTTAGCCTGATTATTACAGCGTGATATGAAAACATGATAGGGCAGAAAGACAGCGAGAGGGAAAAGAGAGGGAGAGAGAAGAAGAAGTGGGGGTGAGGATTCAGGGAATGCGAATGGCAGATGATGCTGTAACAATATGTCTCTTGATCACTAATTGCACATCCACACAAGCAAGGTGATTGTTGGTGTGTGTGTGTGTGTGTGTGTGTGTGTGTGTGTCTGTGTGTGTGTGTGTGTGTGTGTGTGCGTGGGAGAGAGAGACACAGAGAGAGAGTGTGTGTGTCTTAAGTTCCCACCAGGGCTGTAATTAAGTGGCATTAACATAACTAAAAGGCAACAAATCAGCTACTCAGCTGGCTGCGAATTGGAGGGGCAAGGGGGAGCTTAAAACACACACACACACACACACACACACACACACACACACACACACACACACACACACACACCCACACACACAACACGTGCACATACACACACATTCATTTGGACAAATGAAAAAAACATATAGACTTGAATAACGAGACAAACAAACCCGTGAGATGTAAAACATATGAGGAATTTCCACAGTCTGCACTGTAATTAATCAAAAATCGATTGTGAAATCAATCCTGAGGTCGGGACACATTTTACAAGACTTTCTCGTTTGTAATTTGTGGGAGACCGCACACATAAAGAATGTTTCACCAGCGTTGTCACTTATTGTATCTCACTGAAGTGCGGGGCACTGAACATTACACAATAACAACATTTCAGAGTGACCTCAGAACTGTCACTCAGCCGTCCCCTTTGATTCCCCGAGGCGGCCACTCGCACACAAGTCTTCCACCACTTGTGTAGCGCACACTACTACACATTCAGGAAAAACAAAAGGATGGAGAACATAATCTGGCGGTGAAAAGGGGCTGAAGGAGCAGACTGGGGGCCAGAGTGTACACGCAACTTGCCTTCAGATTGGGCAGGACTTCTGCTCGTGTTGAATAAGAAAGCATTAGGCAAAAACTGAGAAGTAAATAATTGTTTTGGAGATGTGATGAATAATTTAATCTGCTTTTAACATTCTGTTATAGCAGCAGGTCCAGGAGGTGGATTGGAATCGACTGAACCTCACACAGAGTCTTGCACGAGGCCAAATTGGCAACACTTTTTTACATGAGAGCTGAGATCATAGATCGTAGACAACTGTAGCTTTTTGTGGTGTGTCTTCAAAGTGCAGATAAACAATGAGTATCATTCACGGTGTGAGAGTATGAATCAGTGTTGCCAGATCTTGCAGGAGGAACAAGCAACCAGGCCTATGGAAACAAGCCCAAAGGCAGTGACTCAGCGTTTTTTTAAAAATACGAAAAAATAGGCCAATTTATGATTCTGAGGGAGGGAGGGGCCACTCGAATAATTTATACTGCATATATAGTATATGTATGAATTCATCTTGCATTGGAAATGACTTTACTGTCCCTTTAAATGTTTCTTTTTAATTTGAAGGAACTTGAAGAGAACCAACTGGGCAACAAAAAAAGATAAATCTATTCATTAAATGTCACTGTGCTATGTTGGGTATGGGGCAAGGAAGAAGTTAACACACTTCAGAAACAAGCCTGTTGAGAAACAAACAAGGCCAGGAAAACGCAACCTATGGATTCCAATATATACAATACTAAAATGACATTAGAAAAACAAATATTCTATAATATAAATCACTTATAATGTGCAGACTTGGCAATCCTAGAATTAATCCAAATCCAGGACTAGATTTTACCAGGCAACACTGATTCGTCACTTCTTCATTCACCCATGCTGGAATAACACAAGCATTTATGTTTGTATCTGTGTGACTCATACCGGTTGACTGCAGAATGCAGTCGACACTGTTTTCTAAGTCTTTCAAGGGCTGTGTGCAGTGTGTTCTGGTGAGAACTGTTAACAGTAAAAAGAAAGTGTGTCTGTTCACCATGAAAATGTAACTCGGTACATTTAACATACTGTATGTGAAGTGCAAGAATGAGCGCCAGGCGCCAGATTTAAGATGGAACATGTATGACTCAGCCATGGACCCAGGCCCTTGACCCTCACTCTGTTAACCAATCATAACCAGCTTTCAGCCATCACCATCCACTCATATTCAGTGTTATTGGTGTCCATTTCCATTTGATGAAAGACTGGCCAGATAAAGATTTCTAAAAGGACATCGCAAGTGAACGAGATGTTTTGCAGTCACAGCAGCTTTCTGCTATTTGTGCATGTAAACACTGATCTTATCTCACGCATGAGGAAGGGGCTCCCTTTCACTGTGTCTCAGCCCTAAATTCCAGTCTGTATCTCCACGCAGTGCTCAGTGATGCGCAGGGAGCTCGTGCACACACACACACACACACACACACACACACACACACACACACACGCACGCACGCACATAAAAGACATGTAAACACTCCCTCTCTGATACACAGTCTGAAGCATTTAAAGGCAAACTACACATTGTGCTCACACACACACACACACACACACACACACACACACACACACACACACACACACACACACACACACACACACACACACAGGGAATTGAGAGGGTGGAGGACAGCCTTGATGACCCTGGGACCTGATGTGACAAACACAATGAGAAGGGCACGCACTATTTACGTCAGTGTTTTGTGAATGGCTCGCTAAAGACACACGTGCACACACACGTGTGCACACACATACACACACACACACATGTATCTGTTTTGCTCTCTTACTGGAGGAATTTCTATAACAATCCTACTTGACAAGGCAATTCTATTTTCTAGGAGTTTGGTCCTTGAGTTGGTGCTTAATAATAACAATAATGGCGTTATTTATACTTTATTTACAAGCAGTATGTAAGGGCCATAAATTACTAAAAGCCTCATATCAGCCAAAGTCTGAATGGACATGGAACAATATCTCGAACCCGCACATGACCAACTCTGCCATCATACAGCCGCCGTGAACGTGACCACCTGTGCTGGCCGTCTTACCCCTAAGACAAGAGTAACTATGTGCTAGCGGTGCATACTGTTCATATGATACAAGCCTTAAAAATTGTCTGTGAAATGCTAAAATGTAGCATTTACCATAAAAAAAGAGGACCCTTAATTCAACAACTGCAGACTAAAGCTCACGCACGGTCACCTGAGCAACACAATGAACTGAGGTGTGTTTAAAGGTGCAGTAAGTAAGAATTTGCCACCTGCTAACTGCCGCTAACAGTATCCTGTTCCTTGACTGTAGCTATTGTTAACTCAGCTAGGCGTGCAGCTAGCTGGACAAGGAATGTTGGCCTAGCACTAGATCTTTTGACATGCTGGGATAAGGAGGTCTTCAGGCACGGGGCTAGCCGGGTAGCAGGCAAACTTCAGGAGCTATCGCCACAGCATAACGCACAGACATATTTGACATAAAAGTCAAATCTGTCTTCACATTCTGTTGTTAATTTTTGTTAATCTGTCAACATTTTAAACTCAAACCTTACATACTGCACCTTTAACTTTGCGAGTTCAGTCAAACAGTGCTGGATACAATTACTCTCCATAAAATGTCCACTGTTTTGGACCTAAAGGTGGCAAATGTGACCTTACGTGACCATTATGAGTTGTAATCAACCAACATTGAAGTATCACCGCAATTAAAAACAGGCTGTAAAACTTTCTTTTTACAGACATGTTGAAATAAACACATGGCCTGTACCAAAGCCCATGTGTTTACAATATCCTGGGATACAATTATCCATAAATAATAAACTCATTATATGAAACTGATATAAACTGAGCTTCGGGGTCAAAGATAAAAGGAGAGAGGAACAGAGTACACTTCTACCGCTGCTTCCTGTCGAGAAAGAGAGAGAAAAAAAAGGAGGTAGAGTGATTCACTCGAGATGGAAAAAATCTGGCGGCAGTAATGTTGCTGTGCAGCGGGCGACTCGCAGTCTGTGTGTGGTATTCATGCTCTCCTTTCTCCTCCACAAAGGAGGAACGGGGGGGAAATCAGAAGGGATAGAAAGACAGAGACGGGGGAGAAAATGAGAGTGACAAACAGAAACAAGTGAAGAATAAGGCGAATGGATGGAAGAAGAGAAACAGGGAAAAACAGAGAGAGAGAGAGACAGGGAGAGAAAGAGAGCGAGAAGTTTTGAGCGGTACTATGCTTGAGCAGTCCTTTTGACTGGAAGGAGAGGGACTGGAGACCTATTGTTGAAATCCCATTCCTCACTGTATTGTCCGACCTTATCAATGCGGGGTCACCAGGAACAATGGTGAACGCTCACATAAGATCTCGTCTGTTCGCAGTGTCATCGGCAAACAGAAAGCGCAGGCGTTTTTTTGCAGAGTATATCTTAATATATATGGTTCAGCACTCAAATATTAATGATTATAATAACATTAACAGGCATAACTCAGCTCCGGCTTCAGCAAAATTATTTTCTAAATGCACATAAAGTTCAGTTTACTTGCCATTAACTACTCAGCTTGTGTAGAGTTAAATGACGTCTTCAGTGACTTTCCAAAGCATAATAACCCAGAGGACGTCTTCGATCTCAGTGTGATCTTTTCTTTTTCTTCTTAAATAAGCCTTAAATTGATACATGCTGGAGGTGAGGGGTTTGAAAGACGTGGACGTTCGGGCAACAGAGAAGGTCTAATGACAGATGCTTATGAGGTGAATTATGGGAAATGCAGGTTGGTTCGGAAAAACAAGATGCCTCACCGAATGGTCGTTCCCTTTATATCTGTGTCACATGGGTTTGGCCACTAGCCCTGTCCCATCGGGGGACTAGCGGCAGGTCCTTAGTTTATTCATTCCAATGGAAGAAGTGAACACCAGAACAGATTATGACTGATTCTTTCCAATTCTTCACACTCTGAACACTAAAATTGCATTTTTCAGACAGACAAATCAGGAGAGACCTTTTATCTTAAGCTAGTAGATAAAGATGAATGTTTCAAATTATATTTTCCGATCAGCTCCTCTTCATTTTATGATTGATTTTTAACAATGATAATAATACTTCTAGTGTATTCATCTGCATATGAGTGGTACAAAATTACTGCAAATGTTAGATATATTTTATTACTATAGCCTGACTGATACATTGGTTGGCTGATATTATCAGCCGATATCGACCTACACCTGTATCTGTGTATATTTTGACAAATATCTCCCAATTCTTTTTTAACTTAAAGAGATTACAATGCAGAAAAATATGCTTGGGATAATGTATAATGACTAAACCCCCAGTAAATATACTGTTTCAGGACAATGATGTCCTTTTAGATGGTGAAGTTTATTATAAGACTATAAAACGTGTCTGTCTCAAGTGTTTTTCCATCTACATTTAAGGAACTATTGTATAAATGTGCATATTTGTATGATGATATATCAATATCGACTTTTTATTTACTTCTAAATGTTTGCTTTAATAATTACAACTTTGAAAATATTTGATATTGACTGTATGACCTGATAATACTGTAAAACAGCTCTAGTAACGACATGGTAATCAGAGCTAATGTAATAATATGTCACTTGTAAAATCCCTTTTGAATTTTGAACTGATGCACTGATGCATTTGTTTTAATTCTTCCAGCATCTGTATGAGTTTTCATTCCCCCCGTTACTCGAGGCCGACTGTAATGAAAGAGGAAATTCCACCTGTGCGATGGAGAAAAAAAAAAAAAAACTCTCCTCTCTCGGGTCACCAGACGTTTCTTATTCATTACCGGCTATAAAGCCTGACAAAGAGAAAGCTCCTCGCCCTTCTTCTGCCTCTTCACTCCCTCGCTCCCTCTCTCCCTCCAGGCTCTTCACGGAGAACAGAGAAGGGGGAATCATTCAGTGGCTGAAAAGGTTAAAGTCTAGCCGAGGGCTGGAGCTCCTACGTCTGCCAGGGGCACCTGAAGAGGGGCAAACATTTACCGGCAAAGAAAAGAGGGGGGAGAAAAAAAAAATCAACAGGCTGCCCGAGAGCTGCGGGGTCCACGGTGAGTGGTGGTGTAGGGCCCTTGGAGAGTTTGTCTTGTAATTGAGTCAATTGTTGACCCCCTGTTCAGGCTGCCTCTGCAAATCTCAGGAGGGAAAAGCCTGCCGAATAATTAATGTCCTCTCTTCTTCTTTCCCTCCTGCTCCTCATCTATCCATCTCCTTCTCCTCTCCGCTCACCCCCCTCTCCTTCCCTTGTTTTCCGTTGTCTCAGAGGATGATTGTGCTGTGAGTCAAAGGCAGTCATTTGGAGGGGGGGGGGGTGTTCAGGGATCTGCTGAGGCTTACAATCTTCTATTCACCCCAAATCTCCCCCCCCCCCCCCCCCAACTCTCACTCTCTCCTGCATTCTCCCCCTTTTTCATTCCTCCTTTTGTTTGCACCGTGGGATGAATTTTAATCACTCGGCTCTCCACCTCCGATCTCGGTTCCCCCCCTCGTTTTTCTTTTTTTTTCCCTCTCTTTTCCCCAAGTCGGACCACTCGCTTCCCCACTTTTTCCAACTTGTATCCAGCGCCCTTCTCTCCTTACCGCTCCCTTGCCGATCAGGCCCTCTCGAAGAGCCCCGAGAAAACAAGGACACAGATATAGCCACCTTTGAAGACGGGGGACGAAGGGAGTATTTGTCACTCCAGGTTTAGCACAGGGCCAAATGTCTTTAAACAGGCACGGGGATGAAGCGAGAGAGGAAGAGGGAGAGGGGGGAGAATGATAAAAAAAGAGGGAGTTTAGGGGGGAGGAGGAGGGGGAGGAGGAGTGGGGGACAGCAGGACAGAGAGAGGAGGGTCGCATTCTGTTTGTGGAGAGCGATCATTTTTAAATGCCTCCTTCATTCGAGAACACTTTGTTTGCGTAAGGGCTCTAGTGTTGCGCTCCCATTGTGGCGGCTTATCCCGAGGGACAGTGCAAGCCGGGGGGGACACTGTTGTCATTCACATTTTCACACATTTACTGATTAGCAGGTGCTCTTAACAAGAGGAGTTTGCCCGAGTGCGTTTGCCGGAAGTTCAGCCAAGTACAAAGCGAGAGTACGAGCATGTTATGGTAAGAGGAAGAAGGGGCGAGTAAGTGAAAGAAGCGACAGGAAGCAATCACAGAACAAGCGGCAAGAGCTGATGGCCGCAACGAGACAGACGAGGGCTTCCTGAAGAAGCCAAACGGTGACACTTAACGACAGATTTTTCCTTTATAGCGTCCCACAGCCCTGCCTCATTTTCTCTCCGCAAGCCACAAGCGGTCAGCTGGCACATTTGTCCCAGTCTGACCGGTCCGCACCAGTGAGAGACATGGGAGAGTCGCACAGCCTCTTGAGCCTTTTACAGCGATGCCAGAATGTCAGTACAAGTGCAATAACTTCACGGACAAGTTCACTGACCTAAAGACACTGTGGGCTCTTGTGATCTACGTTTGCAGCAGCAGATGGATTTTTAATTTAGAGGTGCTTTACTTGAGTAGTTTCCATTTTATGCTCCTTCCTTCTTCTTCTCCACTACATTTACGAGGGACATGCGGTCACTTTGGAGCCAATACATCTTTGTGAAACCTGTAGTTCATAAGATTTTTACGAACAAAACGTGCGATCACCATTGAGATGAGCTTTTTAGGAGTCTGTTCTTACTTATGAGGTAATGTGACCATGTTAATCAAATTTGACTTGAGCCAACAATTTCTTTCAAGTTGTATCTGGGCTTTTTTTTTCATGTGGATCTTTTGGATTTTATGATGCTTTTATGTTTAACCTCTTTAAGGGACAATTCACCCCAAAATTAAAACATTTCGGCGTGAGTCACACAGTTTTGGAGAAATCAGCACAACGTTTTGAGTACGTTTCTATTTTCTCTTTGGATCACCATGCAAAAGGAAGCTGCATTTACTCAGGGCTGAGAGACAAGGTGGACGGCATATTTGTTAACGTTGTGCGCTGTCACAAACACATACCTCTCATCCACGAGGAGATATGCACGTCCCTCATTGTTCTTTAGAAAGAAAACAGCTCCTTCATGAAACTGCTCACAACAATGTCTGTGGATTATCTTGAACATAATATCTCATGATTTCTAGAAAGAGACATTAGTGCCATTCCGTTCCATTATATTTGAGAGAATACCTCTTCAGCCGATATCTCCAAAACTCAGCAACTCACACCAAAACGATCAGTGGAGCAGTAGCACTACAGGTGCAGAGAAAAATATGTGTCTTTTGACTTTGGGGTGAACTCCCCCTTTAACAAAGAGCCACCGGAGAGAACATCTTGTAAAGGGGTTTGTCACCCGTTGTTTGGATCGCCTGTCAGTGGTGAGGCCAACTCATCCTTGGAAATTACAGGACACATCATTTGAAAGAGCAAAGCCTCACCCAGTATCACGGCGAAAACCATGGCTCAATACGTAACAGCCAAAAAGAAAACAGTGAACGGTAAATTATTTTTTAAATCATCATTTAATCAAAGTTTTTGCTGTGTTTGTAACTTTGGTTTGAAGAATTTCTTTTTTCCAGGAAAGTGTTGAAATGCTTTCTGTAAGTGAGGATTCAAAAACAAAGCATGTCATAAGATATTCCACTAGTTCAATACATACAGTATATTTACATTTGCATGTGCTTTTATTTTTTTACATTTACGGACACTTTGCTGTACGTTTGTGTTTTTATAACTGTAAAAATTCCTTTCCGGAGCATAACCCAACGAGTGAGACGACTTCCTGTTCCCTCTGGTGTGATACACAGAGAGGGTCTAATCCTGACTGCCCGTCTCTCTCTCTCTCTCCCTCTCTGTCTGTCTGTCTCTATCCGTGGCCCTACTTGTGGAGTGTTTGTTAGGAAATCCTGAACAAACCGCAGCTGTTTGTTCTCTCTTTGTCAGTGACGGGTTTTTATTGACTTCTACTATTGACAATCGCGCGACTCCTGTTGGCCTCACACAAGCTGGATAACGCTGTGCAAATAGGTGTATGTACACACGCACACAGTCACAATCTGTCCGAAAAACACGCTCACAACCGAATCGCCCGGAGCACTTTGTGGGGTGACGGAGAGAAAAGATGGGAGCCACAAGAATTACACAGACGTGAGTCAGGTGAGAGCATTCTCCGAATATCAAATTGTGTCACAGATGTCTTCAGATTTCTGACAAGAAGATGATGTGGAGCGTAGCTGCTGTAATCTGCTCTCGCGCAACCACGAGAGCATCCTTGAGGTCGGCCCCTAATGGTGGACGATAAGGTACAGAGTTCTCTGCGCACACCAGTTAAGTTCCTCTACAATAAAATGGACAAAAAAAACATTTCTATTTCGGCCTCGCTTTGTGCATTTCATGTTTAAACCAGTGACGACTTTCACCAAGTTAGAGACACACTGTCAAAAAATATCATTGTAGGCTGTAACATTGAGATTTTCCAAAACCTGAAATTAAAGACAAGGCAATCAGGCAGAGAAAAGTTAGGATTGATAAAAAAAATTAAAAAAAAGCTTTGGCTTAAAGTACTTGGTTTTGTGGCCACAAACACGGCTGCCAACGTTTCATTTAAAACACTCAACTCTGGTGGAAGAAACAGGAAGTGAATGGTGGTCCTGAAGTGGAGGTCCTGTTTTTTGTCATATTTCTGTGTATTCAGAGGGTTTAAAGATAAGATCAGATCAGATAAGATGAGATAAGATTAGATAAGATGTGTCACAGCTGCATCAAGTAACAGTGCAAGAGAAGAAGTTAACTAATAAATTCAAAATAAGTTAGATATAATAGACATGAAGAGGAATAACTATTACACTATTACATACGTATTATGAATGTTAATGTCAAGTAGTTTCAGACTGATTTGTAATGTTCTGTGATAAATATCCTAAAACTGTTTTCAACCAAAAGAATTAAAACACGAGGCCTTCACGGTAATTCTCTCCACCAGAATTGCACAAACAAAGAGACATTTAGATTATGATGTAGGGTGATGTAAACATAACAAAACAGTTAAATGAAGAAGAAATTGTGATAATTTGTACTTATTAAAAAGCTGCGTCGTTTCACAATTTTCAAAAAAAAAAAACCCCACAAAAAATGAAAGACTACAGGCGAGGTTGTCCACATACTTTTGGCCGTGCGGTCTCACAGCGCTTCTAAATGACGTCCATACAGTAGCAGTCGGGGGGGAAACGCTGCATCAATGACCTCTCGTCATCACCACTCACAGCCATCAAATGTAGCGGTCTGAATCCAGTTAACTGAAACAGGAGAGCGGGCGAGCGGAGGACTCTCTAGATTCTTTGGCTCTGACTCAGAGCGAGAGGGAGCTGAAGAAGGGAGGTTAAGAGACACCGGAGTGATGAGGAAAAAAAAAAAGGGGGAGAGAGGGAGAGAGGGAGATGGAGTAGTGAGAAAGAAGTTGACAAAAAACACACAGGGAGCGGAGCAGAGCTTCTGTGTCAATGGAGGAGATCATGGATGCCAGTAGGGGGCTCAGCCTTCAGCACAATAGACCCCCAACTGAGCCAAGACCCTTAATACCCATACTCCTATTTCACACATCTTTTCAAAGCACCCATACAAGCCTCATCCACCCCACCCCACCCCCCTCCACCTCCACGCTCTGGCTGTGCTCACGTGATTGCAGCCGGGGGGGGGACAATAGCGAGAAAACCCTCAGTGGTGCGACTAGGGGCCGTCGGGGGACTCACGCAGGGGCCATCAGGGGCCATCAGGACACCTTGTCTTTGTGTATTGGAAGACAATAGCGACATCTCAGGAGCAGCAGTAAAAGCTTCCTCTGTGCTGGCAGGGAGCTGTTAAGAATGACAGGGGCATCAAGTGTCGGTGATAAATGGGTCATTATCATCTGATCTGAGGTGAAGTGTGGAGCTGATAATGAGGCGCTGCGTCAAAATCACAGTTACCAGAGAGAGCCTGTTGTGCTGCCACCCAAATGACTCTCGCAACAGCTTGAGGGACAATTAGCCCAAGTTTCTTTGGAGATGAATATGTTTATATATATGTAATAGCTGGATAATTGAAGTCATGCTGCTGAATAATAGTAAAAATGTCACTAAGTTACGGCAGTTTGCTTCAATATCCACTTATACCTCTTTAAGACCTAAATACTTTACAATAATAATCATAATGTAGCAACTCTCCTTCCTTCCTGTCCATAAATATTGAAAAAAATGACTCCAGACGGTGTGTATTAATGAGCTCAAAGTCTTTTGGGTGTGATCCGGACGGCGCAGTGAGAGAGACATGCAGACATTTCTCTCTTCTGCCAAAAGAAAACATCTTGAAAAAACTAATCGTTGGGAGCCGGGAGGAAAAATATACCTCAGCATCCTGGGCAGGTCCAGGGGAATTCTGGCTCAGACCCAAACGCTGGAAACAGGGTGAAGAAGGCCGGGCTTTGTGGAGTAAACCAGGCAGGGAGCACAGTGAATGGGGGGGTTAGGTAACCAGGAAATGGTTTACGTTGGCACAAATGTGAGTTTTTGTCAAAAGAAATTAACTTTAATACATGAAGCTGTCAAGTATGTATGTGCACATGCAGGTATTATGTATGTTTAGATCTCCAAACTAATACTGCAGCAGGATATGTCTTTTCATCAGCCCCTCTGCTGCAGACAGACTCATAGCATCAGTACCCTGAGGGCACTATCGGGCTAACAAACTAGCCTTTCGTCATGGCCTAGCTTAGCTCCCCTAGCCTCTCCACCGGGACTACTGGCCTCCACTCAAGCAGACCCCCTCCTCCATTTACAAGGCCCTTCAGTAGCCGGCTGGTTGCTAGACAATGTGCTTGGTTACGTGGGTTATGTAAAGACCCTCCTGCACACAAAAGCCAATGTGGGCGCCTGTTATGTGCAGCTCTTCAGAGCCCCGGGTCAGTTAGCAGAAGAGCTCTGGCGCTAACACTCCAAGTTAAAAACGTTTGCTCTTCAATGTGTTTACTGAGAGGAGAGGAGAGGAGAGGAGAGGAGAGGAGAGGAGAGGAGAGGAGAGGAGAGGAGGTATAGCAGAAAATGGAAATACTCTGTATACTGTAAATAAACAGTAAACACTAAACTGTACTTAGGTTCATTTCACCTCTGGTTGCTTGAAGTTTTGACACAACAAGTTTTATTTTTTACTGCAAATGAATATCAGTCCCAAACACTGGTTTCCACGACTTCTAATAATCAGTATTGGCCCTGAAAAAGCCGCACCTGTCAACCCCCAGAATGCATGTCTGTACACAAACACAGTATCTTCACAATCACATCCCAGCAGCGATCACTCGCCATCAGATGATGTTAAAATATCATGTCACGATTATCCCGACAATTCAAGACATGAGCCCTATAACCATCCAAACATGCTCAAGATGGCACTGAACACACACTGGAATCACAGCTCAACACGTCTCACATCTCACGCTTGAGCAAGAAGCCGCACAGCAAGTCACGATGGCAATCTTATGACATCAGAGATTCCCATCACGGTTCAAGTGACCAAGAAAATAAAATCGGTCTATTCAGAAACTGAAAACACAGAATGAACTGACAGTCTTTGCTTGTATATTAAATGCACAGTGGCCAACACTTACAGTATGTCTGAATAAGGAGCAGAAGGCTCTGTTTGACTGACTTTTACAGAGAGATGAAGACTGAATTGTTACAAATGTAATATTTAAAATGGTTTCTGCTTAGTTTTTTTTTTGTTTGCTGTTGTGTTTAACGATCCAAGTTAAGGTTGAGATAACATTTTGTTTTGGGCTGCTGTCATTTAATCAGTACACAGTCGACATCCTGTGAAACCTGCTGAGACGTTGTACCTGTATCAATATATGTTCAGGTTGATTTCAGATTCCTTCACTCAGATCGATCAGAAAGGGGAATCACAACATCTGTGTGTGTCTGTGTGTGTGTGTGTGTGTGTGTGTGTGTGTGTGTGTGTGTGTGTGTGCTTGTGTGTGTGCACGTAGGTGACAACAGACAGCAGGAGCCCTCCAGGCAATGACATGGTGGTAAGCCACACACCTCAGATGCACCACCAGGCTGCTCTGATGGCCAACCAGCAGGGGAAGAAGCACTGAGGTAAAGAAAGCCACCGTGTTTGTGTGTGTGTGCGCGCGTGTGTGTGTGTGTGAGTAAAGGTTCGACTTAAAGACACACAGCTTTGCTTACACAGAAATACACAGATCCCGCTGATGTTTGTACACCGCAGACTGTCTCCTAACGTAGTGCCTGCGAGAGATCAGGCATGACGTGGAACAACATAAACATGCCAAAACCATGACTGTGTGAAATGACAGCACTGAAGACATCGCTTTCAAGAAAAAGACCGCAGAATTAGTCTCCTATGATGGAGGACATTTGTTAACATGACGATTTGTTTTTGAGTAAGAACACCATGTTAACGAGAGGGAGATGTATCGTCACCTTCAGGTTCAGTCGTACCGAGGATGAAAAACCAACACACAGACATTATGTTCAGCTTCTATGTTAATATTAGAGCCGCGCTACTTTTAGTTATTTATTACCTTCGCCAAGGACGCTGTTTTCACCTGTGTCCATATGTTGGTTGGTTGGTTTGTCAGCAAACTACTGAACTTATATTTCCACATAACTAGGATGGACCTCATGAACTTTAGATAGAGGACAGATAACAGATCCACGAAGTCAAGTCGCATTTGACGTTACAAAGTTTTTAGCTGTGCAACAGGCACATAAAATCTAAATTTTCTTGACTAAATCTTTTCTCTTATAAAATCAAATTGGGCAAGTTAAATCTCTGCGAAACGACAACAAACTGTTCATAGTGTGAAGATAGAAAAAACGTCTCTTGTTCCCTATTATTGTGGGTTTTAGTAAGACTTTGAAACAAGGGACGCAGCTAGACTACTTCTCTGCTCAACAGTAACAAATTCCACCTACTGACTAATTAACACGTTTTATTTCATTTGTTACCTCATTACATAAAAAAGTGTACAAGTGGATGCTAATAGCTTATTTGCCAAACAATGTCTTGGCTAAGACTAGTTGCCAGGCAACCAGAGGCATTACATTTTAGTGCCAAGTGAGGCTGTGCGATGACGATGTACAGTATACCGTGCGAGGGAAGAACAACCTCTATTGTTACATATCATGCCCATATTTGTAGCGTCACAAAGCAAACCACATTGGTATATTAAACCTCTACATTAAAATTGTATATTTTCTTATATGCTTAATACTTCTCTTATCTGAATATTTGGACAAAGGCTCTAAATAAAATAATAAATATAATCACACATGAGTAATTTTCCTTTTATTTGATTTGTATATAGTTCCGTGCTATGTATAGACTTTGGGAGCGCACACAAACTTTTCTTGTGTTTACCTCAGCTAAATTAAAAATGTGTATTGAATTAAACAGCGGTGGTTAATGTGTGCACGTACGACGTATACATATTTATTTTCCACTGCAACAAGAGAAGATTCATCGCCGCTGTCCAAGAGATAAAACCCACACAGACAAAGTTGTGTTTGGGCAACCTGATATGAACCTGGACCGAAATGAACTCCCTCCTAATTGGATTTTTCATCATGTCCTAGACAGTCACCTCCACCCACAGAGAGAAAACACCCATATCTCTGAACATCTTAACACACACAGACACGCACAAAGACACGCTCTTGCACAAGGCCACAGACACACACACAGACATACTGTATAGGCACTTACATGCATAAACGGACTCTGACACCCTCGCACACACTCGGCCTGACAAGCTGCAGCATGTGTGACAGAGCCGGCTGGTTGGAAACAGACATCCCCCTGCCCCGAGGCTCGGCTCTATCCCACAGGAAGCTGGAGTGTGAGCTGGGACACACAAGACGAGGGGAGAAGATGGGGGAGCAGCCACAAAGACTCAACTCACCACCGACTGGAACTACATTATGAAGGGATCCGATCAGCCGCCAAACAGTTTATCTGTGTTTATTTCGTTGATTTTCCTTCTTTTTTGTGTGCAACTCAAGCAACTTAAATGATGATTGTCGGAAAACAGATGCACAAGAAAACATCAACACAAGTGTGACATCTAAAAAAACGATTGGATTTCTCGAGGATAACGCGATGCAAAGATGATTTTCAGTCCGTGCCACGTGTGCAGAGTCTTAAAGGAACAGTTTAGACATTTTAGGACAATTAGGCTACAACAGTACAACCTGTGGGCTAACTCAGCTTAGCACAAAGACATGAAACAAGGGAAACAGCTGAGAGTGCATGAACCAAAATGCACAAATCACAGCCAATAGTTGAATTGCCTAAGTATTTCTCACCATGGACAGTGGCCGGGCAGCCGGTGAAAACTCCAAGAAGTTACTGTTTTCAGCCAATAAATAGTCCGTAACATTGCATTAATTTTCTATATTTTGTAAAGTTTTTAATGATTTTTTAGGGAAATGCATTTGCAGTTAATTCCCTCACACTACTCTCTAGCAGAGCCTGACCTATATCTCAGTTGGCCATTACTGTTGGCAGAAATTGGCCGATGCTGATGTCAGGAAGTAAAGGTATTTTCGTAAAAGAGGCAGTTTAACAATTAAATCTATTGTCTAAAACGACTTTGGTACACTGAAACAGCAAAGCTCACTGAGCCCTGGGTGTCTTTTTTTAGATGACCACGCGTATCGGACAATATAGATTCCGATTCCATTCACACAGTGTTCTTTTAAAAAAAAGTTATTTAACGCTTTTGCCAGTCGAGCATCAGCAACAACTTCTCTTCTCACACAACATCCACATCTGGGTCCCTTCGCCCACTGCACGCCCATGCACATGCACAAGACACTTAACATTCACACAGACACATTGACACGCACAAGTGCTCACCACATTTCTGCTCCACAGCTGCCCCGAGAAGACAAGCGTCGATAAATAACCCCTTTGAACGGGATCCTGTGGGTTTGAGTGTTTGAAACTTTTAGCATCCGCCGTTTGTTCTCCGCAGGACAACAAATTTCTGTTCATATCCCAAATGAAGTCTTCCTCTCGCCACACTGAGAAACTCAAAGACAGCGCGAGTCTGCCAAGTCAGGCAGCAAAACCAGGGCTTTTAATGGACTACAGGTGCGAGCTAATAAGGGCCAATAAATGTGCCTCAGCAGAACAACTGCCTGTCCCGTCCTGAATAGAAATAACGCGAACAGAGAGATGGATACGGGGGTTTAACTGCTGGGGAAATCATCAGCAGTCGGGAAAGTCCAACAAAGTCACAACCTGCTGCAGAGTCATCACATTCGGAGAAAGTGAGGCGAGACTGTATTCGTGTGAGGATCAACCACTGAAACAAACTGTACAGCATATTAGCGTAAGTTATAATACAAACACAAAATGGTGCATGGCACAACCACAGACGTTATTTTCATTTTTTAACATGAATGTAAAACAAATACCTTACACATAACCTTAATGACAGTTTACCCTGACCTTAAACAAAATAATGTTATGTAAGAAATGTATGTCATCAACTCCACATAGATAACATACGCTGAGCAGAATTGAGTGTCCTGATTCATCTCCATCAAAGCGTGTAGCTGTGTGCTCCGCATTCAGCATTTTACTACAAGCTTCCGTACTTCAACAAAGGGCCAAACAAAACCTCAAACAACAACTGCCATCGCCATAAAACCGTCAGCAGATTGGTTACAGAGGACAAATAACATACACTGGTGTACTGAAGCAGCGGTTTCCAACTTTTCCAACAAGCTTTTGGCGCCTTATAAAAAAGCACTCAAGCAAAATAGAAAAGATTAGAGAAAAGTCAAACCGGTATTACCGCCTCGTGGCCGTCTGCCACCGACAACCAGTCAAGTCGCAGTTTACATCCATGTCCATCCACTTCAATAAAATATGTATTGAAGGAATTTAAAGGGACAATGTGAAATAATTTTAGATAAAAACATTTAAAAATCAGCAAAGAAAATCATTAACAGAAAGTCAACGAATACCAGCTTTGATATCATGACGTCTTTGCATTGTGTTGCAGAGATATCAACTGAAGTTAGCATGCTAACCAGCTAGCCCAGTCCGGCTCCGAAGCTCGTGTGCTAGGGGTGTAAATGCTAGCGCACCCTTGTTCTCAAGCTCACAGTTAGTATCACTAAATGCATGGCTAGCTAAGCTATCCAGTTAAGGGCTGCTACAATCAGCGCTAGTTAGCGGCTACTCTGGCGATATGCTGCCTGCTATTTGTCTGGAGTATGAAACAGGGCCACATTCTCCTTTTCTGTTCCTGAGTTATGGCCTTGAATAACATCCAGACAAGTGCTTTTGCAGAACTTTAGAACGTCACAGAGGCTAACATCTGTGTCGACTTGAGTGACCTCTTGTGATCAGATCTCACGTCACTGTCACTGCTCTCAATGGAAATATACACCTACATCACCGGAACAAACAGATTTTTTACATAAAGAAATAAATATCTTCATGTCTAACAGTTGCCAGATTAACAGTTAAGCACAAATAGTTGAGAATGTGTTTCAGACAGCTTTGGACGAAGGACATAAAGTGTCACCTAACAGAACAAGTCTCAAAATTTAGTGTTTTTTAAAGGGGGACTGGGGACATTCTTCACAGACGACAAATAAATATAACTTGTTCATTAACTTTGCAGCATTTGACATGTTTTCCATCGTTAAATTGTTGTCTTCTTTAATAAAGTTGCAAATGGTGAAGTCACTTGAAGAAGTGTGCTCCAACTGGTTGTTGGGATGTAAGACGCATTTTAGACACGGATGCAGACAGGCTGGTACAACGACGCCTCGACATAATGACACTGTAATTCATAGCTACCATTTCCATTTCAAACTTCTGAAACTTGGTAAACTTTCTAATCATGGGTGTTCTACCTACTTTCATTTTTATATATCAGAACAACTCTGACCGCGTTTTTCAGCCGTCCGTACATTCTGTGCTGTTGGTCTCGAGCCTGGGCGAAAGGCAGGGATCCGCCCTGCACAGGTCGCCACTCTATCACAGTGCGTACAAACAGCTCTGTACTACTGTGTGAAAAGAAAATTGAGCGTGGATCCCTGTTGACCCTCTGTGTATTCAGCTGAGTCTGGTCCCATAAGCCTCGGCATAAATGCCCAGCGTGGTACCTCGATCCAAAGACCAAGAAACTCACTCTCACAGCCTCTTCCTTTCACTGCGCCCTGGCCTCTCTCCGACACTCACAGAAAGACAGTATCTCTCCCCCACCAGTCACTCTTCCGTTGTCCCGCGCTCTCTTCTCAAACTCCTGCTAGCAGGTGCATTACTGTGTGAGCTCCTGTCCGACGGGCTGATCCCGCTCTGGCATAAAACAGTGATGACGACAAGAGGAGCATCAGAAGAAAGAAGTACAGGAGGAGGAGGAGGAGGAGGAGGAGGAGGACAACAGCTCTGGACCTGAAAAAACAACAGCTGCGACAGCCGCATTGTCATTCCAACATTTGTTTCATGCTGAGTGCAGCAGCAGGTCAGTTCACGGCATGGGAACCGCAGACCAACGCCATTTTGCATCCTCAGCTCAAAGGACAGGTTAAATATTGTTGAGGGCTGATTAGCTGATTGCGAGAAAATCCATCAGCAACTATTTTGATAATTTTGATAGTTTCCATCTCATCAAATGTGAGGATTTCATGGTTTTCTTCATCATATACGACAGTAAATGAAATGCTTTTGGGTTTGGGACTGTTGTTTGAATGAAACAAGCAGTGCTGACACTAAGGTTGTTGTTTTTCATTTGCAATTAATCTGTTGAATCTTTTCACCACCAATTAATCCCAAAAACATGTGAAACAGCAATTTCCTAAAGCCCCAAGTGACACCCTTAAATTGCTTCTTTTGTCCAACCAGCAGTCCAAAACCAAAATATTCTTTATTCACCAACAAAAATGAGAGAGAAAAGCAGCAATTCATTAAATTCAAGACGCTGGAACCAGCAATTGTTTGACAATATTGCTTGAGAAATGACTACGATGATTCATAGATTATCAAAACACATGCCATTTCTTACAATCGATTATTTATCTAATCATTGCATCTCTACACACAAGACATTTGAAGATGTTGCTTTGAGTTACAGAAAGCTTTCTCACTGTGAATAATCATTAGTTTGCAGCCCTGGAAATTAATTCAATAGTTGAAAAAGAGAAACTATCTAAAAAACTGAGATTTGTAAACCAAACAAAGTCTACTATCCAAACACGCTGAAACATTTGAGGCAACAACATATTCTACTCAAACGGAAGCTCTCCTGTCACGGTGTGAAACCCACCACAGCCATCACACCCGCATCCATTCAGTCACAACACGTAGGTGAGCCATTTCTCCGGGAGAGACGACCTGCGGGGAGCTTTGTGTGTGGCCAAAAACACCGGCTACTGATGCTTAAGAAACAACAAACTGACTGGAGACTTTAACATCAAGACAGCGTTTCACTAACAGCTGCATCGCTGCGTCACCTCACTCCTGTTTCACTCTCAAACCTGTAAGAAAAAATGAAGTTCCACATGAGCTCCGTGGATGAGCACACACACTCTCCTCTGTGGCTTTTTAACCTTGAGCTGCTCTCAAACGCAGGAGGCCATGTTTCATGTTTCACCAAACACACTATAATCATGTGTGTTTCAGAGTTCCCTGCTTTACTGGCGTCTCTTTTTGTTAGTTATTG
The DNA here is from genome assembly GCF_904848185.1 of Acanthopagrus latus. Lineage (NCBI taxonomy): Eukaryota > Metazoa > Chordata > Actinopteri > Spariformes > Sparidae > Acanthopagrus > Acanthopagrus latus. The sequence goes on along the minus strand of NC_051044.1, from coordinate 11,652,763 downwards.
CCTACCAGGAAATGAAGGCCCTCCTCATGTAATTAATGGGCACAATTATGTAATTGAGGAGTGGTCTGCTGTTACGACCAGATGTCCCAGCCGCTCCACAAATTCAGTTGTTCTGATCGCATACAGTGGGGTCAGCGCCCGTACCAAGACCCGGCTCGCCCCCGCGCAGTCACCCAGACTCTCTTTTCTTTCTCTTGTAAATAAAGACTTAATGGTTTACAAGCCTTCCAATAACCGTAATACCTTCAGAGCGAATTAGCTCACAAAGCGAGCCAGACACGCAGGCTGGAATGAACCTGGACTGCTGGGAAGAGCAAGAGGAAGAAGAAGAAGAAGGAAAAAAAATGCATCCACAAGCAGAGATTCTTCTGTTTCAACTTCAAGGACAGTGTGTGTTTTACTTTGTTTTTTTAAAAGATAGACAACTTTGTGATTAAAGCCCTGACAAACATTTAGGACTGAAGATAAATGAGAGCTGTCCGTGCTGAAGCAACCGCTTGTTTACTTCCTCCTGGCCTCTTATTGTTGTAGTGTGTATGCATGCGTGGACATGTGTGTCTGTGTGTGTCAGCACATTATCGTGGTGAACCGACCGGCCGGCCTCTGAATTCTGAAGTTTGGATTATTGCTGTGAGGGGAGCTGATTTACATGCTGCTGATGTCATCTTCTCGCTGTGTGTTCAGTTCCTGCGCTGTTACCGAGGCAGAGAGAAAACCTCCCCGTTGGAGAACGTTAGAGAAACTGAACAGGCCTCTCAGTGTTTTCACACAACGTGAGGAAGAGCTCAAACTGGTGCACATTGTTGGAGGCAGAGAGAGTCGACTTTAGACAATCTGTTAAAGGAGACGTACTATGCTTTTTTTTCAGTTTCTCCCTTTCCTTCAGCATGTTGTATGCGTTCTTGTGCATCTAAAAGATCTTGAAAGTTGGAAAAGGTCAAACGTCTGAATCCAACAGGAAGCTCCTCTCTCCCACAGAAAGCACTGCTCTGGAAACTCCTCGTCAGTGGTCTCGCTTTAAATTATGTGACTTAGTGACATAACATGATATCCCCGCATCACATAATTGCATTATTAATGACTAGCAGCAAGTTTTTGGCCCTAACAATTGATTTAGCAAAGCTGCTCTGTTGTTGCTAGCGGTGCTGGTTCAGGCGTGTGCAGGCTGACCAATCAGGGCAGACTGGGCGTGCAGGAGGGGGGCCTTAAAGAGAGTGAAATGTGTTTTTTGAGGATTAAAGCATGTAAACCTATTTTAATAGTAACTATGCCCTAAAATAAGCACATTATTTCTCCTTTTAGATTAGAAATCCTATATTTTTACTTACAGCTTCTGTCTACATGTGCCTTGTTTTATCATAATGTGAAGCTGTCACCACTGTGAGCAGCTTGTATCCAGCCCTGATTCTCCAAAGGTAAAAAAACTCTGCCTGATAGCTCTGGCTGTTGAGTGAGCTACTCTCCCTCGCCCTCAACATGATTGAATCTATTCGAAGGTAAGATGGGGGCCCGGATCCTTCTCATGCCGAGCAAAACAAACAGTCACTGCTGGCATGAAATACAGACGAGCCATATTATGCCCTTATCTGATCCAAGTTCTTGCGTTGCTTCTAGGAGGCAATCAGTTTAAGCCCCGGAATTCCTCTTAAAACTCGATGTAAAATGTCACGGCTGAAAAAGAACAGAGACGTCAAAACACCATTGAAATTTCTACTTTATGAAAACTTCAGCGTGCTCGAAGAAGTTCCAGCAAACTTCCCAGACTTAAAAAGCAAAGTAAGGCGCCGTTAAAAAACAAGATATACCATCTAAAATATTGCTCAACGAGCAGCAGGAAGAAAAAAAAAAAAAATCAGTCGTTGTAGTTAAGTCAGTGCAGGGCAGGGCCAGGCAGTCAGTCAGCCAGTCAGGACGGTTGAGTTGTAAATGTGTTCCAGCAGGAAAAGCCAAGCTGCAGAGCGAGGCGAGCAGTCTGGAGTCGGCAACTTTCCCCTGCTCCAGCTAGCGCACCGCCCTCCCTGCAGCCCACCCAAGAAGCAGCCCATGGGCATAAATTTGAGAGCCTGACTCGCTGCGGATTTAAAACAATCTGCATCTCTCTCTCTCTCTCTCTCTCTCTCTCTGACTCCTCCACACTCACTGAAATGTTTCTCTCGTTCACCCTTTACTCTCCTCTGCCCTTCTTTCCTTTCCAACGAATTCCTCTGTTAATGAAAATGGAGAGCTCTTTCTCAGCGCGTGCCAATAATATTATTTTTCTAAAGGCCTAATAAGTTTGCAAATATGCAGCAAATGCACAGGAACTATATTTCTCTGTCTCGCTGTATCATCCTCAAAAGGGATTCCTTCTCCTCGAGTCTTTAAAGGAGACAATGGCGGAGTTAACGCAGGTCTCACGTTTTCTTGAGGGGAATTATTTTGTTTTTTAACACAAAGTAGACGGCTAGTTTCCATTTATGGCCACAGGAGAACACGGCTGTAAACAAAAATTGAATGCTATGGAAGAAAGCATCCAGTCTGTTGGCAAAAAAAAAAAAAAAGGAAAAACAAAACAACAAAACAAGCACACCACATCACTTTTCTATGTCTGTGGAGCTCTTCAGCCCAAATGAGCCCGGCTCGGTCGCTTCTCTTTAAAAGTAGATTTATCATCCTTTCTGCCTCGAAAACAATCAACAGATGGTACAGATAAATTCAAAGGAAGGTGCTGAGTTTTCTCTGAATCATCGGCGACCGTCTGAACAAAAGGGCGCTGCAGACTGGATGTCACGTCAAATGTGTTGTAGTAAATATGAGGCCGTTTGACTGAGGGCACGGTTACCTTTGACCCACAGCAGATTCATGTCGGCGTATCGGTGACGGCGCGCGCTGCATTTGGCCTGCAGCGGTTGTAAGTCATGCGCGTGTGTCACTACGCCGCGTCCACGCATGTGGGCCGACTTCCTGTTATGGCATCTGATCTGGTTAACGTGGCATCAGCAAGCCGCTGTAGATTCTCACAACTGTCACTTAGTTACAGAGCAGGGAGAACAGGAATAGAAAAAAAAAAAAGACGCAAGAGGCTGAGCGGTGGAAGGAGAGGAGAAAAGAATGTGAGAAAAGGCCGAGGAGGCTGAGGAGGATTTACACAGAGCTGGAAACGTTTGGGAGAGAAGTATCAAAACCAGGAGACAAAAACACACAAAAGAGAAAGAATCTTCAGCTTCTTTTTGTGGTTTGAGAGGACTGACCACAGTATTCCTTTTTCGTAAGCATGCAATACGAAGCTACAATGGCGATGCGGTTTGGGTCATCTATTGTTTGAAATGTAGTTTTTGTAACTCTGTAAACCTGGAACACATGGAGATCTTCTTCATTCCCCACAGAAATATGTAGAAGTAGATGCCAGTTGGGCTAATTGCTCCTCATCTCCGTTTACTCACTTTTCAAAAGTCTCCACAGATGAGAATAAGCCCTTTAAATGCTAAATTGTCTAAATACAATTCAAATGCTACCGAGCCCTCGAACAACGTGTCTAATGGTCTAGTTCATATGTAATGCTTTCTATGATCTTTTAAAATGAATGAGTTCAGTTCATCTGCATTTAGCCAACGTGTGCGCAGGTGTAGGTGTAAAGACATGAGAAACATGAGAAATGTCGACTTTCGTGCAGAAGATCTTGACTCATTTTGACAAAAATCAGTTATGTAATAGATAAATGAACTTAGAGAAAAGGGTTTATGGCATTTAAGACCTCACAATTTCAAAATTAACATCTGATTCCTTTTAAGGCCTCATTTTTATAGTCTACATTTTTATTTTTGACATTTTAAGACTTTTTACCCCCAGACATCCTGTGAGAAGCTCTCACTGGTGCGGCGTCCTCTCAAAACGGACCGAATAAGATATCAAGCAGCGATCATCTCTCGTGTGCAGCTCCCATCTTACAATATCTATATCATCTTAAGGTAACAAATGCAGCATACCACCCCATGACTGATCACAAATGTCTGTTTTCCCCTATAGATGAATATCTTGGTACTTGCTGTATACGTTTAGGAGCGAGCGGGGAATGTGGAGCTGCGAGTTGCCCGAGAACGTCGGCCGAGGCGAGCAGCTTCGGCTGTTATCTCATCTCAGATAACAGAATTGTTGTCCAGAAGCCTCATCATAAACACACGCAACATGGATGCGCCTCTGCACTCTTGCTCAACTCTCACACACTCACTGTCTTTGACTTACATGCAAACTGTTTAAGGAGGAGTAATCCTACCTCTCTACTTAAAAGTTAAAATGAGAGATTGCAGTTTTGCTGGAGCGGGAAGAAAGAAGGACTTTTTTTTATATCTGTTTTCCACCAGATGTTTTCTGTCCTTCTGTTCTTTTTCAAACTCAAAATTGGCTTCAAAACTTCGTCATATCACGACTTAGAGGACCCTCCCCCAGCTATGTCAGGAGACGTACAGGTCTGAAAGTTTTTCTCTCATCGGTGGACGTCAGAGAGGCAGTGAGGAGTGCGACTGTCAGAACTGTGTTGTAATTACACTGATGATGGCAGCACCCGAACGCAGCGTGGCCATGGCAACCTGTTGAAATAACAAACACCCGCCTCCTCCTCTCTTTCTGCCTGCCGACAGGACAGCGTGCCGTGAGTCATCAGCGGCGGAGAACACACACATTGGAACACACACACACACACGGCCAAAGACAAACACACACACGCAGGTAGAAAGAATCTAATCAAACACACACACCTGTAAACAAAAAATCCATCTAATCATCTATCGCGCCGACTTCGACTCACTTCTCTCAACCTGATCAAACTGCTGGCTCTCAAGTCACACCATCCATTTTTTTTCAGGCTCCTCCACAGACGCCACTAATGTTTGACCTTCGTCATCTGCAGCCGGCCACCGTCTCTCAGAGAAAAACCCATTGTTACTCACCGAGCTAATGTAACAGTAGGACATGAGTAAGTATCGGTGTGGGTTGTTTGTGCATCTGAAAGCTATTCACAATCTCACCTGGATCCTATTAGCGCTAGTTTGATTTCTAATATCAACCACATGAGACGATAGTTAGCAGTCAACTGCTTTATCGCACACACGCACACACACACACACACGTGCACACAAGCGTGTCAAAAAACTGCCACCCTCATTCAAAGCAGGAGGAGGGACGATGGGGAAGGGATGGACTCCGCCTTTTACTGTCAGCATCTGTATCACACACATGCACATATTCCCTCAGGCGCACAACACTGCATGTACTTTAAAATACAACCAGCATCATTTTTAATGCTGCCTGCTGCTCCACATGTGACTTGACCTTTCATGTGTGGTATTAAGGCTTTAGAGCGTTCCCGCATTTGGGACCAGGCCCGGCCCTAAAAGACAGATCGGCTGGATGGTCCTTACAAGGTTTTTTAGGGTCAGCGGGGCCTCGCTGGGTTGGGCCTCAACTCTGACTGAGTGCGTTTGCTTCCAACCTCATGTCCGACGATTCTGCAAGATCGCGACTTAAGTTTAACGGTGAAGTTCGGTGCCACTGAGGTGGGTCTGCCAGGGTCACTTTTCTCACAAAACCTGCCCGACTCTGCTTCTGATTAGTTGCAAAAGTTTGCGACTGTGTTTTCCTTGCAGTGGGTGCTCAGCAAACAGCTTCTTTAGCTGCCTTGTGTCGCACTCCTTTTCTAAGGGGTTAAGCCGAAGAGGTCGGTCTCTTTACCGGTGGAACTAGAGTTCCACATCTGCTCCATCGGCACCACTTCAGAGTGGTTTCACCTAAACGAGGTTGGCGAAAGAATATCAGGGCAAGTTAGTGGGACGCATGTCTTTACAAGAAAAGTGGCGGGACGTGCTGTGGTCACTTTGAATGTTAAGGAGACAAGGAGATATGCGAAAGGAAGCATCGGAGCACCTTTCCTTATCTTTCCATTAGCATGGCCTCCACTTAAAAACTAGTTTCCCAATATTAGCAACCTCCATGTTTTTCTCGCACATAAGTATTTCCTGCTTGGATTATGTTCCATGTCAACGTTTATTCGATGGGAAGTGCTACGTTTTTTTATGCGACTGCGTTCGTAGGATTTGTGAATGGTTGACGTTAAAACCACAGTTCTGTAACCCCCGAGAGCACGATCTGAATCCTGCAAGTGTTAAAGTTTGCTGGATAAGATTAGAGAAAGATTGTGGTTTTAGTTGACCATGGCGTGGGTTAGGGATAAGGTCATGACTCAAGACTCATGCTTGGAATCACTGTCTCTGTATTAAACCATGACCCCTTCGTTCCCTGTCCTGAATCAGGTGCCGAGTGCCGAAACATAAGCATAGAAAAGTTGAATCATGTTTTTGTTGTTACGGGTGGCTATTGTGTTTAAAGAATCTACTGTATATCAGAGACAGAAGAAATAAAACACTGACAGTGAACTATTCATCTCTTAACTATGCTGATGTCGAACATAATCTGGCAGGGATGACGTTGCATTGTTTGCATTTCTCTGTTTCAAACCATCTATTTATAAACACTCTTTCTCGGAGACGTGATTGAGGTCAGGGTGTTGGATGATTCCCACCTGACATCCATGTGGGAGACGGGAGGTTGTGGCCTGTCAAACCATTTTTTCCAAACCACAACCAGCATATTTCCCAAACTTCATCAAAGTGTTTTGGTTGCCTAACCCCAACCAAACAGCAACCACAGTTTATTTGCCAGAACCACAATCTTTTGCTAACCTTAACCCGACCGTAGGTCTCATTGAAGTTTATCCATGATTTCTGCAGAATCATCCAACTTCACTGTTCTCTCCGGCGGCCGGGTTGTTTTATGGGATGTCCCGATTGATGTCAATTGTGCTGTTGACACTGTGGTCTACATTTCCCATCATCAGTCCGCTGACATAATCACAGCTAATACAGCCGACCTCTCATCTCTGTCTGTTGCTCTGAGCTGATTGTCTCTGTGGATCGTTTTCTTTTATCTCCCCTGCTGCAATTTGTCTGATTTCCCTTCTAATGGGTGGGAAAGCTCCAAGTGACCATGAACAATGATTTTCGGAGTATTTCCCATGACTGCAACATTTCCCCTTTCTATTATGCGTGCCCTTTGGCTGGTGCAATTCAAGCTTAATAAAGAGCGAAATGCCTTTGCCCTTTGGTGCCATTCGCTCTCATTTCAGCATCGTTTGATACGTTCAATGTTAGATTTCTGAGAGGAGGGATTATCTACGGCGATCTGACCTTACGCAACTGATTCATTTCATTCTCGATTGATTGTTTAGTCCAAAAAATGTCAAAAGATTTGAATAATGCTCATGACAAGAGCTCAAAGTGATGAGTTTTCCAGTCCAAACCCCCAAGACTCTTCATTTACTGTCTTATATTACAAAGAAAAAGCAAATCCTTATGTTTAAGAGGCTGGAACCAGCAAATATTTGACATTTTTGCTAGAAAAATGACTAAAATGATCCATTTTTGTCATTTTGATCGACTACTCCACAAACTGTTACAGCTCTCTCGACACACAACTGGCACAGATGATAATTGTGGCCTCTTGTCGTGAGTTTTTCAGATGGCTCGGATGAGATAAAGTTTGGCTCGGTGCTGCGAACCAAAACAACCACCATGACAAAAATCCATTCACTCCGCTCTCAATGAACGATGTCCACGGATGACGACACGCAACGCGGATAAAAGCCCCTGCAGCAGCCTGAAAACAACACAAACTCAATGCGATGAACCAAAATAACCTTCGAATACCAGACCCTGACACCGGCGAGCTGAGGGAGCCGGCCATCTCTCCATGAGCCTTGAAGCACGGCAGGAAAACTAGAAGATGAGGAGAGAAAAGAGTAGCGGGGGATAAGGACAGAAAAGAAGTGTTTGTGTGTGTCTTTGCTCCTGTGTCCTTTGGAGCATCCCCGGGCCTGTCTGCCGATCGGCTCGGCGCTGTGAGCCTACATGGTTTTAGCCGGGGCCGGCACAGACAGACAGCTGCTATTAAACCCTGATTGTTTCAGGTTCACAGGGTGTGAAAGGGTCTGATTGAGGGGCTGTGATCCCAGTGAGGGTGGTCTTTCTCCCTCCCTCCCTCCCCCTCCGCACCTCCCTCTCACTGGAAGGTGGGAGGAGGAGGGAGGAGGAGGAGGAGGAGGAGGAGGAGGATTGGGGAAGGGGGTTGCAGGCGGCATCACGTGACACATGTTTCTTGCTGAGCGGACCAAAATGGAATCTGGACAAAAACACGCCACTTGTTGCTGCCTGCTTCACGTAACCGCCGGCCAATGGTGCCAACACAGGACTCAAACACGTCACTGGAGATGTTTCGTGTTCCACATTTTGCTGCTCTTGTTGAACTGTCGTCACTCGTTAAAATCCACCTTAAAATCCTCCACCTACCTTTCTGTAAACTCTCGGCAATTCAATCCACCAAACTCAACTGTATTCAGCCTGACTGAGACTTATCACCGCTCTGATACGGCGCAAACAAACCAGATCAGCCCTCTCCTGTGGCTGCAGAGGAGGACAGTCGCTTCCTGTATGGTCTATTTGTTTAAGAGCATTCCCATTAAGGAGCCTTTTGGCCTTAACACACTTGATAAAGACCAGGGAGGGCGAGGAAGCTCCCCTGTAGAGCTTTTCACACGTGGCCAAAGGACAAGTGCACTTTCCTCCCTCGGACGCTCCCCCACCCCGTCCCAACCTTGAAAACTGCTTCTCTCCGTTGGTTTATGTGTTTTTAAAAAAGTGTCTGAGGTGTTTACAAACGGCAGGTCAACTTTCTCTCATTTCCTTCTGCCCAGTGTAATCAATTAAAAACAATGAATAACATATTGGTAATTTCACTTCATCAAGTGTTGGCTTGTTCTTGGAGATCCCTCTAAAGATCCCTGTGTGTTTGTGTGTGTGTGTGTGTGTGTGTGTGTGTGTGTGTGTGTGTGTGTGTCTGTGCAAATACTGTTTAGGGAGGTTGTGAGTTGTGTGTGCTCAGCACTTCTCACTGTCACTTTGGAATAAATAAGTGTTTGGCTCTTCTATTGAGTCCAGTGTTGACGCTCTTCACTCCAGGGCCACTAACATGAAGACTGGGCGGCCTAATCTTCCCACATTAACAGCTACAGTCACCTCTCACGGAGATAATTAGATCCCAGTCGATAAACTATCTCAGATTAGGGGAGATTATGGGAGACGCGAGTGCATGTTATTCTAGTCCGAGAGGAAAGACAACATCTATCGGGTGATGGGGCATTTTACGGGCTAGCTTTCTGCCCCCTGAAAGCCCCACACAGCGCCCACTGATGATGTTGTTTTGTGGGTGTCCTGACAGAGACACACATTTGGAAAAGATATCGGCACCTAAAGTATTTCAGGTTACAAGAAACAGCTGCTCTCGGGTGGCCCTCTGACCCTGGGCTGTGCCAGATGATTTGAAGCTGTGCTTACAGTCGGGGAGACCCCCCCCCTTAGAAAGAAGCATTCCCCCCAAAAGATCCACGTTTTAAATCAATGTTCCTGGTGTCCACACCTCAGTAGGTGCCAGCACATTCTTCACATCTCCACAAATGGTCAGGAAGACAAGACAGCACAGAGTGACTCCACGGGCACAGCAGTGGCCGGAGCATTACACACTTTAGTGGGTTAGTAGAAACATTATGCAACTCAATTACAGAAACTTTGCCAGCCTAATTAATAAGGGGGGCGAGCGTAAGAGTCACGCACAGTCACCTGAGGGGAGAAAGCCACGACTGGACCATCACCTCTCACACAGTTGCACGTTTTTCCAATCACAATAAGCACGAAAAAGTAACATCAGCAGTGCTCACGAACAGAAAACAAAACAAAACAAAACAAAACAAAAAACAACAACTTTACAATCACGACTGAACGTGTGACGACTGATTTATCAAGGGTCGCCTGTGATTTCAGAGTCGAGTTTGAGCCATCAGCTCCACTTACCTCAGGTTAGCGCAGCAATATTCAGCATGAAACTTTCTCACTTGATTCCCAGAGTCCTTGAAAGAGCTCTGAGTGTCCAAGGACCGTGAAAGTCTCAGTTTCCAGTAAAGCCTCCTCTCTCTCTCTCTCTCTCTCTCTCTCTCTCTCTTCTCTCTCTTCTCTCTCTTTCTCTACTTTCTGGCAGACGCGCTCGGATGGAGATGACCGAATTTTTCTCTTTACGCGCACACCCAAACTTTATCCCGCTTTTGAGACGCGCTCCTCCACGGACTGGTTTGAGTCACTTCGCGCAAACGGTGACAAAACTGAACCCCATGTTCGGCTATGGAGTCCCGCAAAGCGCCCTGGAGCTGGTTGCACACACAGCCAATGTGGGAATGCGCACCCCCTTCTCTTCCTCCCTCCCTCCCTCCCTCCTCTCTCTCTCTCTCTCTCTCTCCCTCTCCACAGTCTGTGGACCACCCCGAAACAGGAAGTTCACTTTTTGTTTTTCTTAAAAAAGGGACCACGCTGCCTCAGCTCTACCCTCAGTTACCGTGCGCCACACAGCACTCACACTCTCGTTTTCTCGTTCGCCTTTCTCTCCAAATAAGCACAAATGCATTCGTAGCGACACAGTGAAGTTATATAAAGACATTACAACACGCACGTGTTTATAAAATACTTGCATGGACACGGTTGGGGCTATATAAAGTGCGTTCCTCTCTAGTAATTGGGATAATCTATCTTTAAATGTTTTTGTTTACTTTAATGGTGTAACTTCATAGCAGCCTGCCGGACAGCGTGTGTGGCTGGCTACGTGTGGGGATGCTGCAGATTGCTGCGCCTTGCCACTGAAGTCCACCACAAAACCCCGGACTGGAGTTCAGACCAGGATCGGGACCGGGACCAGAGCATCATGTGTGTTCCGTTTCATGAAGAGAACATGCGCCCATGTTAGGGCCCGTGGTTGGCATTCAGATCCTTTACTTAAAGGTGCACTATTAAGTTTTGGAGAAGATGTTTTTTTTTTGTTGTTGTTGTTGTTGTGTTTTGTTTTAAATCTGTTTTTCTGCCTAAACAAACGAAATAAACAAACTCTCTTTGTTTCCACGACTGAGTAGAACTGAATAAACAAACTGACCTTGAGGGACAACACGGTTTCATACTGTTTTACTTTGTTTATATGTGGCGGACCCTGCCAGACTTCCAGCTTCGAACAGAGTTCTGGGGACCTTATTTTGCTCTGAGAACAGCTTGTTTACTGAGTTATGGAAAAAATGAATTTTCCTGTATTGGTATTGTTACCCATTAATATTGAAATTATGGGTTTGAATTTCTTCTCCAAAACTACAAAGAGACCCTTTAATTAAAGTTACTGATATAACATTCTGAAAATACTTCACTACGAGGAAAATTCCTACTTTTAAAAACTCATTAAAGCAAAAGTATGTAAGTACTTATTGGTATTATATGGTACTTATTAAGTCTGAAGAACTCATCGTGCAGTAAAATGGTCCTTGTCAGTGTTTTATGATTAGATGTAGGATACAGGAGATCACCCCTATAGGTGCGGTTTCCAAATGATAGCAGGTTTTAGATTTAAGATTTGTGATGTGAGATATTAGTTTTTAGCCAAGATAATTGTTCATTTTAAATTTGTGTGTCTGAAATGTTTAGTTTATTTTAAATGATGTGTTCTAGTTGTTATGATGCCTTATTGTGACAGCAATTGTCATGGACCTAAATAAACCTAAATATACAATATGTGCAGTCTCCAAATGAGCAAGTTTTAGATTTCAGATTTACAGTGTGACATTAATTCAAATGAATATACCTGGAGCATGACAATCCGTGTTCATGAATGGATACCTGAGATGATCAGAGAGGACTGTCCGGGTACGTCGTACCTGGGAACCGTTGTTCTGTAAGACCATCGCATGTTTGTAGAGTTACTGTCCCGTGGGATCCAAATATCTCTGACAGAAATCACATTTTCATGAGCTCAGAAAAAAACCAGTCCTGTTGGCTGTGTATGTTCCGGCTTATCCAGGGAAATTTCATGAAACTACTTTAAGATGTAGCAGAAAGAAAAACTTAAAACTGCTAAATGTTGTAGAGTAAAAGGTATAATACTGGGCTCTGGCATGTAGTGAAGGTTATATGAAATGGAAAAAAAATTGAGTTAATGTGCTTAACTGCTTGAGGGATGCATAAATTAAAAAAAAAACATTAATCATATACAACTATAAACTATGGTACAATTGTGGTGCTGTCGTTAATCACTTATACAGTTGGTTTTGGATTAAAAGAGACTGTGGGCTGAAACCCCAGGGCCTCGCACTTCCAAGGTCTCTTCTGTCTGTCAATTATTTGATTAACGTCAAATTTGTTAAACAGTTTGCACCACTTACATCAACTGACGCAGCTCTTGCGTCTGCCATAATCCATCTTGTCTCGTCGTCGGGCCCTCTGTCAGTATCTAGATTTAAAACACTTGAGAGTTCTCATACAGAGTTGTGCTTATTCTTTAATAAATCTGTGTTTCATCAGACTCTGACGAACTCTCTGGCAGACAGAGAACCTTGGGCCAGTTAGTAGTATTCAAGCTTTGGAGTACTAATTGTTTTTCCAGAGTCTGTGCATGTAATGAACCTGCCATGTGTAGTCTACTGTGCGCACTGCGATTAAATTTCACCCAGAAATGAAAATTCAGTCGCTCAGTCATTCCTCATCCTCGCGTCGATGGAAAGACCAGTGACGTTTTGGAGTGCACAAAAAAAATGTCTGGAGCTTCACAGCAAATCAGCGTTGCAGCATTCTCTTATTCAGTTGGTTAGAGCCTATCTCCTGTCATCTGTCCTGATAAAGCCATGAACAAGCCAAGAAAATAAGGATAATGGAAAAAGAAAATTTGTCTGATCTTAAGTGTATTGTACCCGCTAATTGATTACCTCATTTATGGCTCTGTCACATTCACTTGAACTGACTGTCGTTATTCGCTGACTAACCTTCAACATTACTTATCTAGTCTCTAATCCGTCTCGTGCCGTAAGCTCTTTACGAGCTTTGGAGGAAGACATCTGTAACTTTCCTTCTGTGCCATTCAGCTTTCTTCATTATGATCCATTAACAAATGCATTTAGTTTGATCTTAGCTTCTGCGTTAGATTGCATTTAGAAACATCCCTGTTCGGTACTTTGAGGGTGCACTATGTAGTTTGGGAGATGAACTTTTAATTCAGAAAAGAGAAAGATTTTTTTCTTTATGCGCAAACAAACTTAATAAATGAAATCTCTGTGTTTTCATGACCGAATAAACTGAACAAACAAATTAAGTTTAATGGACAACACAATTTCATGCCGTTTCACCTTATTTATGTGTGGCGGACCCTGCCACTCCTCTAGGGTCTGCGAACAGCTTGTTTATTCAGGTATGGGAAAAATACCTTATAAATACTGTAAATATTAAAATTTGGTGTTTTAATTACTTCTCCAAAACTACACATTGCCCCTTTAAACCTGCAGCAGTCACCATTTAGTGCATCAAATTCAGTGTAACACGAAAGGAGTAGCTCCTTGTGTTGAAAACACTTGGATCCTTGGACTGTCTGCTTCTGTGACCTAAACATGGCGCCTCAGTAGGGTCACGGATTTCTTTCTGTGACCCCTCAGAACACTTGACGGAGACACAGGCGACGTGAGGGGAAGCAGGGCGCCACTTGTTCTATGATGTTGGTTTGATGAGTCTTGGATCAAATTTTTCAACGGAACAAGGTCAACCACCTGCACATCAGATTCCCAGCCACATACGATAAAATTGGCAGCTAAATTGCGAACACAGCTGAGCATGTCAGAGCAAAAGAGCCAGGCATGTCCTTCCAGAGTTGCTGGAGACCAAAAGAGAGCCAAAAGTTAATGATACTGTGTGTCAAATGTGCATCTGCATCTTGTTCTGCTGCCCCCAAGTGGCCAAAATAATCAACTGATGCAGCTTTCTTTCTCATTCTCCTGCAACTCTCTCTGCTCATTACTGTTGATGCCTTTGTTTTCACTCTGAGCTGTTTTACAGTTTATATTCATATACTGTCTCATGTCACTTGAAAATACTCTGCATATTATTTCTTATACATATAGACATACATATAGATTTAGCAGCGATTGCACAGAGGTCATGAGTAATCAAGACAATACTTGTGCACGGTGCAAAAGGATCACTTACATGAATATATTTAGATACCAAACGTAAATGTCTCACATGATCCTTTGAGGCCATAAATACTCCGGCTCACTCTGGGTTTGCTGCTTCACCTTTAATCTCCTCCCATTGATAATCTCGAGCAAAAGCCTGTGTTGGATTCCCTCTGCAGTCAGATGAAGCATATGGCGTCAGCATCTGTGGACTCATTTACATCCAAGATTTCCCTGCTTGGCCGCTACAGTGGCCGCTATATTAGGACCAAAGCCCAAGACTTTCATTGACAAAATCTGATTTAGCCATCGGCCGTATGTTCTCAATGGACTCCTGCCTCGGCTCAGGTCACCAACTGCTCAGACTTTGACTCAGCTTTCATTGTTGTGTTAAAGCACAACTGCCTCTCGCTTGTGGATTTATTATTTTGCTGGTACAGAAACACAAGTTATTGGTAACAAAATTAAACCCTTTAAGCACTGTTGACCTTGTCCATCCCTTCTATTGCTTCTTACTTGACATTTTAACTTGCATCTTTATTCTATAATCAGCACTGTCAGATGAAAACAGTGCCAGTTATTAAATATGAAAGAAGCTCCTTTTTATGGGTCAGCTAGAAAAGCACACATTTTCTATTCAGTATCTCTGTATACCATGTAGTTACTTATCAGTTAATGTGCCAAGATGTTGAGATATCAATCTGTACTTTCTAAATGGTGAAAATGAAATTGTGAATTATGAATTATGATAACTATCATGGGTGTGATGAGTGTAAAAACATGTTGTATGTAAATCCATTACTGATTGCAGATGTTTCAGAGGTGGATGCCTGAAGAAAGCAAAACAACCTGCACAGCTCAACACAAGAGGTAAATGTTGTTTTCAACCACAATTACAGAAAATTCAAAATCTTGATGTTTTCTGTCATTGTCCCGCCCCCCAGAAATGAACAGGTCAAGGTCACCCGAACATGCCAAATAAACACTGTAGATAAATAACATATATAAATAACATTTGTACTTATTAAAGTAGTCTGGAACATAAATCACACAACTGTAAAACTGAGTATGAGCTACTGCCTATTATAACTTAATAAGGAATATAAGAATACCATAAAGAACTGCCTCACCTCGGGATGAACTTGGTCGCAAGCCATCCGGCCACAGACAGAACTTATTCTTCCACTTCTTATTACTTTTTTTCTCTCGAAACCTGACCCTCAGCATGTTATCAAACAACATCTTTAAACAGTAGAGGCCATCAGATGGGTATTTCTTGCTCATCTGAATTTTGTTTACTTACAGTGCGTAAATTGATACGACATGCTGAGATTTTACCACAACTCTCGCCAGATTTTCCATGTCACATGAAGCACGCAACTGTGTCTTAGCTCGCTAAAGTAACAGAAAACAGTAGAAAAGGTACAATATTAAAGTGTTGTATGGGCTGAGGGTGGACGAACATCCAGGTTTACAGTATCTAAGGCCACTGGAGGATACAGAGGAACTTGCACCTCAGCCAAGTGAGAGGGAGAGAAAGCATCTGTCACTAAGTCTCAGGGCAGCTGGACACCATTCCCCCGTGCAGCAAAATCCACAAAATCTTTTACAGGATTTGTTTTTCCATTGCAGATGGTCCTTTGCACATGTTTTCTTCCCATTGGCCCGGGGTCGCAGGCTGACAGCGCCGCAGGTACTATATATAAGGGTGCTTTAAGCGGGCACTAGGTTTCACCTCAGGACATGCACACTGAAGAGGAGAGACTGCAGAGGATCAACAGCACATCAAGTCTGCACGAGGGCTGCACACACCTTCAGTCGCTGCAGGCTGGACAGGTAAGAGCTGCACAGAGATCTTATTTCAGTAGATCGAGGAATCTAATGCAGTGTGCATTTAATGCAAATGTTTCTGTAATGCATGCACACATTGTTCCTTTTTAGTTTGCACGTTTGATAGTTGTAGCTTGTGCAGTGTTTGTGATGCATATCTAGTACGGTAGAGTTGCAAGGAGCAACTTCAGGATGATGGAGAGATTGCTTTCTAAACATTTGTCAAAGCAATGATAATAACATAAACTAATAATAATGATAAAACCATGATAATGGAAATTGTGATAATAAAACAACTTTTACAACCCTGATTCCAATTAGGTTTGGAGGCTCAATGAATTCATAATAAGTTTACATATATTTACAAAAGTCAATAAAGTTTATCAGTTTAAACACTGAATGTTTTATATTTCTCTCCTTTTTTACATTACATTTTACAGAGTCTCAACTTTTTTTTTTAAATCAGTATTTGCCATGACAGACAAACTAAATCCTTAAATTTAAGTTTTTGATCAAATCCCAGACCATATCCTAATCTGATTCAGCTGAAATTGAAAATAAAACATATGTAAGTTAGGGATGTTTTTTTATAAACTAATTAGAAATAACCTGTGTCTAACTGAAAATGGAAAACATTTTGATGAATCTAAATCTGTACTTAACATACTATATAATTGTTTGACAAGTGGTGAATGTTTAAAACTGATAAAGGTGTGTTTTTAAAGATGAATGCAGTTCTCCTGTGACTCTAGTTCTTAGGCTCTCAGCTTTGTTATCCCTGATAACCCTGATTTACCCTTTCAAATATCTCCTTGCCTTTGACCTAATTTCATATACAGCATCTTTATAATATCAAACTTCAGCAGTGGAATTTGAAGATTTCCTCTACGGATAATGAATGCTTGCTCCTGTTATCTAAGGCACCACCTTCTTCTTACATGAAGTTACTCTAAAACACTTATTCTATCACCTGAAATGGTGTTCTATATTGTTTTTTTTAGTACAACAGGAGTTTGACTTCAAATAAAAAGACATAATAAAAACTGAGCAACCAAGGCGTTGAAGTGTAGGTTATAAATGTCCAAGGCATAAATGTTTACGGCATCACCTGATCGTAGTACTACAGGGGTGATCGTAATCCTGCGTCCATTTTGAATGGATTACGTTCTTTAGACTATAAGGCAATTTGGAAAAGAGAAAGGCTGAGTAAGGGCATTTTAACGTGTGTTACTTTCTTTTGTGATTTATTTAAAAGGTTGGATTAAAGACAAAAAAATCAATTTTATAGGCAAACAGCTCTGGTGTCTTGTTTGATCACTTCACGTAGGTTTTTAATGTTTATGTTTTCACTGCAATTTTGAACAATGTCACAAAAATAAAACAAAATAAAGATAACATATCATATATCTCCATTGTATCATGATATGAATACATAATAACTTCCCTGTTTAATGTGTCGTGTTGTGCTAGTGCCATATTCTCCTGTGAGAAATTAAAATCAACAGTTTCAGTTGAATAACACAAATGCCTTTTGTCATCATGTAGATGTAAGACTAGTCATTTTGCTTCCCTAAATATATATACACAATATTCTGCAGAAAAATTGTGACATGATTACAGCTTCAGACAGTTACAGGTACATGTGATTTTTTATTTTTTATTTATGAAATAAAGCAATAATAGAAATTATTTTAACATGCAGTTAATAATTTTACTAACACTTTGATCTGAGTGCAGGGTGAAAAATCATAGAAATGTTTCAGTTTGCCTCTTTCACCATGTTGCCACATTAAAAATGAGGGCAAATAGAGAATATGTATGCAGGTTTAGTAGTTATTTTTATCTGAGTCACTGTCACCAGAGGGCAGCATTATACAAGTCTGAGAGCACAGCAACTGAAAACAGCACAGTGAAAGCATGAAAACAACACAGTTTTGTAAACAGTATTCACAAACAGTATTCACCATTCACCATTTTTATCTCCTGACAGCCTGATGAAGTTGGACGACAAACAAAACCATAAGTCTGAGTGCTTTTATGCAGAATTTGTGATTTGATATAAAACATTTGCTACATATATACATCATCATTATAGAGTCAAATATCCAAATGTTTTGTTGACTCATTTGTACATATATTTAAATCTGCTTACAGACATCTCCCACATCCAGGCGTCATTTGCAGAAGCTGCGATCTTCATCAGTTGGAAAGATACACATCTTCTCAGCAAACTATTTAATGTGACATTAGAGGCATGTTTAATGTCTCTTTATGTCTTGAGGTATGTATGCAATAAAATATAAAGTACAAACTCACTATATTTTGTTTTACCAACGCTGTCAAATGTTAAACTAAACTAAGCGTATTGCTTATGCACCCATGTAAACCATCTACATATGATCAGAACCCAGAATATAAGTGGTTCTTTAAGAACTTCTTATATTGAACAAGAGAAAATGAATGAGAGACCTTTTATTTATCCTGTTTATAAAACAATTTAAAATCTTCGTCATAGTTTTAATTCAAATAAATAGAGGATAACTCAAATGATTTATTATGATAATTTGATTGTAATAATATAGGTAATGCAAGCAAGATCACCACCCCCACTGTACGTACGTAGATAAAGTAAATATTAAACTGAGTAATTAACTTATTAAATCGGATCCACCAAACCCTTGAAACTCTGCAGCAGGTCATACCTGATTGGATGGATTCTGTTTAGTCTTCCTTGACAGAATTAGGTCTCCACAGGAAATTGAGTGTGGTAAGACCTGAGAGAGAGAGAGAGAGAGAGAGTTAAGGTGGAACAGTAAAGACTGTGACATTAATTCCCTGAGCTGTGCTGATGCAAGCTCCTGCTGGATCATGAACTATTTAAATCCAGCAGCCCCTGTCCTTCTTGAAGCACACCTAAAAACCCACCTGTTTTGAAAGATAGTGGGCTTTAAAGTGCAAAGGAAGGACTTCTTTTTCTAGCTGGATATCTCAAAGTCAGTAGAGAGTTAGAAGAGTTTCATTTCTATTTATTTATTTATTTATTGTATTTTTTACTTTTTCTTCTTGTTTTAAAAAAGATGTCATCATTTCCCAGGCTTCTTAAAGCCACTTTGTGTAGATGTTTATCTGACTTTGGCCCCCTCTGATGGCAGTTGCCCAAAATGTGCATCGTGGCGATCCTCTCCAACATCCCCTCCAACCCACAGATCCCATCGTTGAGACAAATGGACTGAAAAAATACACAAAGTTTGCACAATTCTTTTTAACTGCCCATACTTAACATTAAAAACTCTGTATGATGGCTTCAAGTGTTTTGTCTCATTTCGATATTCTGTCAATTAGAGTGTTGATGAATTTGGTAATTTACTGGCCAATTGGAAAAACTGTCTGATAAGAAACTCAAAGTATGTCCTGACTCCTGACAACTTCGATTCATTATCTTTGCTACGCAGTGCTTTTTCCTGTACACCGAATAAGCACTGGGTAAAAACAATATTTCTATAATGACGATGGATCACATGACTGTTGTATGTGAAAGAGTTTGCTCTTTTTGATAAACCTACAAGGAATTATCACATTAACCTGCAGTTCCCCTCAGTTCCATTGTACGTTACAGCATCTTTCAGCGAATTGTTTTGGTTTTCTGGCCTGCAACTTTACTCAACTACTTTTATTCACACATATGTGTCATTGTGTTGATGTCACTGGAGCGGATGTCAGGTGCAAAAAACATCTCATAAAACTCACTGCGCACAACCTGCTCAGCACCAAATGACACAGTTAGCATTTAGCAGGTGAACGTAGCCGAGCATGTAGCAGTTAAAGACATAGATATTTACCTGTCCCAGAACAGGGTTAACCCTTACCAGGTTCCCAGACAAATCATTACAAATTAATGATAATGTTGCTCTGTAACCGCCAGCAACTGCCAATAACTTCACCTTATCAATTTAACTTGTTTCTGCTGCCCCCAGGTGCTCACAAAGTGTTATAACAGGGTTTTTGATGATTAAGCATGTAGCATCGATGGTAGGGCCTACTGGTGAGAGAAGTTACTCTGTTTACCTGTCTAGTTAAGCAAAACAGTGCTCAAGAAGAGAACTGTGAAAAGAAAGGGAAAGCCTGCTGCTGGTGTACCCATGATTTCACCTGTTTAGCTCAGTTTCTCCTTATTTATCACATCTGCTTCTCTGCCAATTAAAATTTCAATCAGAGGCAAAGTAGAGTGGGTCATGCCAAGTAAGGTAGTGTGATCTAAAATAACACAGCCACAGCAGCAGCAGCTCTACTGTGTGCTGACTAGAGTGTATATTTTTACATATATATATGAATATAAATATCTGTATAACGACTGTTATATTAGTGATGAACATAAGTTATGGAAATAAAGACTGGGCTCCAAACCAGGCATTTCAGGCAATGCAGGAGCAATGTTTGAGCAAACTCCCATTGGCATGGACTTTGGAGTTTTTCACTTCGCAAACCTTTTACATGCACACAAATGCACCATAACACAATAAAAGATAGGCAACACGTGCCAGAGGGGCAGAGTGCACCTCATGCGGACACCAAAGGTTTACATTGCAGAGGTGGGGGACAAAGTTTAATTATCAGGGAATAAGGATGGGTTGCAGCAGCAGTTCCTCAAGCCTTACCAGGTGCTTGGCCAAACACAACTTGGTGGGAAGCTTGCAAGTATTTATGTCCGATGTATGTATGTTGGTTAGGATGTCGGTAAAGTTGAATCTCTGTGTTGGGCAGCTGCTTTGCTGTCCAGTAAAGATAAATGGCAGGCAACACTGGAGGAGTAGACTGAATACTGGTGATGGATATGGCAGGAATTAAAGAACACAGGTGCTTGATTAATCAGAGTTTGAATAAATTCTCCTCAGCAGCATCAGGACTATGTTGGGCTAGTATTGTCTGTGTTGCACATCGGTGCACTTTAGATAATTCAGGCTTGGCATTCTTCCCCCATTGTTGGACCGAACCATTCTGACTGTCTGGGTTGCCGATAGGTATTTGAAAATGCATGTTCATGTTGTCCTTGTTCTTGACTGTTTCAGTGCCTCAGACTAAGTCAGGAGGATCTTGCTGTATGTTTTTGGAGCACTGGTCCAAGGTTTCATTGATGTGCACCACAAGTCAGAGAACCACGACAGGTTGGCGCTTTTTCTTGGTGGGACAATCAAACAGGTATGAAAATTCATCACACGAGTCACAGGTGGTCAACATTTCCCCCTAGCAAGCAAACAAAAGAATTCCTTGGTCACCATGTCCAAGAATCACATGAACAAACAAGCAGGAACAATGTAGATTTACCTGTCACGTTTTACTTTCTTTATTTGTAACCATAGCTATGACTTGTAAATACTTGTACGAGGAGGCACATTTACAGTTAAGACGTGTGATCATAGCACAACACTCTTCCCTTTTGTATAGCAGATCAAGTCATCAGGTATATACCCTATTCTTCTGACAATTTATTAAAACTTGTGTGTGTCCCATTGAAAGCAATTTGCTTCCTGAGGAACTGAGCTGCAAGTCTCTTGCAAGCTTGTTATCAGAAATATATCTTGTATCACGTCCTAGCTGTTCGACCCATATGGTGGGACCCTCTACTATGTGGGGCTGTCCCTTGAAACTGTCCTTTTGCAGTGTGGGGTAAGTACTGCTTGCTCGAACCAGCATAAACCTGTGTCTAGGTGTAAGGTAGAGCATATTACATATTGATATCACAGTGAGGCCTTTAAAATGTGCATGTTTTGATATGCTCATACACACGCACCAGCTCTAACTTGCCTGGGGCTTGGGCCTTACTGAGGATTCTTGCATATTTTCAGGCTGAGATAGTGGGAGTTGGGGCTTCCTTTTAAGAGTAGTCAAGTATTCCAAAATCTTCTCACTTATAGAAATTCAATCATTAATAAAAGAAGTGCTCTAACTGCAAGTTGGATAGCGTGGACCGTTCTTATGACACGGACGTAGTGTTTTTGTGAGTTACTGCACCTTTAGTCTTAAGTGCAGGTTGTCAGTCTCTCAAAATTGCTGACTTGTAAGCAGGTCCTACAACACAACGTCATCTTTGACACATAACCTGCTGCCAACATTTAGAAAGCCGTCTGCTTCACCAGTCAGCTCTGAACAATGGCTATTTCTACGGGATTCTGTGAACTTCAAAGTGCAGATATTTGAAAGGCCACTTTGCAGGACAGACCTATGTCGAGGCCTCTGCTGCTCACCCTTCTTTGTAACTGTAAGACGTTTTTATTAGACAGAGCCCTGACAGTCCAATGTCAGTCCAATAGTCCAATTAAATTTTGAGCAACAAGCAGAGGCGTGGAAGCCAGGGGCTGCCAAGCTACTGGCAAATGTCAGTCAACATTACCAAACAGAATGTACAAGTCTTGCATGTCTAAAAGGACTACTCATGACATGCTCATAACACCTCTAGGAACAACTCAATGAGTTTTATGCAGCAGGGCGATTGCAGAGGGGATGAGGAGGGATGCCATCCCCCTTGTTAACCTGCCACCCCTCTTCTCCATTCCATGGTACCAGAGAGAGTGCTGGGGCAAAGAGTTGTTTGGTTGAATATGTATGTCTAGTCTGCCCGACTCTTTGATCCTGCATCTGTTCGTGATAGTTAGAATGCACTTGCCCAAACATGGCTCTGAAGCAAAAAGAACCAAACGAGTCAGTTCACTCGCTGCCCATCTCCCCTGTTAAATATTAACAAATCGCTTTCTAGTTATAAGTACACCCTGGTCGTTTTGAAAAAAAAAAAAAAAACATTTCTCTGTGTTTCACAGTTTAACCAACTTGAAAAGCTAGCAAGACAAACATGAACAGAGAGCAAAGTTGATCTGTGTTGTTTATCCAGTGACATTTTTGCTACTGCACAGACTGTAGGTCTCTGTCCTTTCTCATTTTAAAATGTGCACCTGGGCCAGTGCTGATCATCAGTGTCAGTATTTGTACTAATCTATATCCCCAGACATCAGAA
Organism: Acanthopagrus latus; assembly: GCF_904848185.1. NCBI lineage: Eukaryota > Metazoa > Chordata > Actinopteri > Spariformes > Sparidae > Acanthopagrus > Acanthopagrus latus. Next base: position 11,629,826 of record NC_051044.1, on the reverse strand, counting down.
GCATTTCTGCTCAGCAACAGGCAAGAAAACCCATATGGACACGGTCAATGCTGTACTGTTACACATGATTACAGGTTGTCCAAACTGTCAGTGGCATCAGTGAAGAGTTCAGTCATCAGCTTACTCATCATACACAGTATATGAGAGATGTTTAATATTATACACAATAAAGCATTTTTTGGGACTATTTTATGGCTTCACTTGAAAGGATAGCCAGAGACCAACAGGAAATGGGGAGATAGAGATAGAGGGGACGGCGTACAGCAAAGTGCCACAGGTAGGAAATTAACCCAGGTCATTGCAGCCCGGACACAGCTGCTGTACAAGGGCTCCTGGGGCTCCACATGTATGTAACTTAATGTCCGTAACTCTCGTTAGCTTCAGCTATTTTCCAGCAGTTTTCACTGATGCATATACTATATCAGTACAGACAGTAAGTCTAGTGCCCTCTGTTGACCAAACTGTGAACAGCCATAACTGCAGTCACTATTACCACATATTTACCACCTATATCTCTTTGCTAACCATCTCAGAACAGTGAATAGCAGGAGCTGACAAATGTTTGTCCAGATGCGGCATGTTTTAACTACTTGTGTACTGCCAAGATGGGCAAGCTCTGCTTACTTTATATGAAATTATTGTACAAGGAATACATATATTATATTATTACATTATAAATTACCTTTACTGTGAGGACCTCCATCCTTTCATCTCAAGTATCTTTTGTTTTGACAATGTTGGATATTTACATTCTTGGAGGGAAACGTGACGGAGTAAACAGCACGATCACAGTAAAGCTGGATTCAATTTAATTGGATTTTTCCCTGTAGTAAATCTGAATAAGTAGCCTTCACGTTTATGACTTCAACAGCGCCACCATGTGGCGAAAATGTAGAGGTTTGAGAATGATGCTGGCAGTGTCTTGTACCAGCAAGCGTGATTGTTAGGCCTTGGTAGACAGGCCATTTAATACTTTATATATAAGAGGAAACATCAAATCTATATCAAATATATCAAATCTAGCAGTTAGTAATTACTTGATATTTAATAGATACCATATTCACTTAAAATGTTAACAATTAACGTTGAATGTTGAAGACAAATGACATTTCTAAGATACTGCGAAAAGTGAAATCATGAATGTGTTATTTCTATAAATTCTTTCAACATATTTATGTTTATTCAAAGTATTTTTAGAAGAGTTATTTGAAACAATTTTTTAAAGGTTTTTTAATGGTCGCTACAATCTTTATTTGGCAGTGTGATGTCAAAACTTTTCAAAACTTTCAAAACTTTTTCCAGCAAACTACTGAAATCAAATGAACTCTGTCACAGTGGACACCAGGTCCAAAGTAAAGCAGCACCTGAGTTCACATTCAGGATGTTGTTCTGTACCAAGGCACTTCTGATGTAACACACAGAGACATAACAGGTAATTAGGTCTGTCGTAATGGGATCATCCTTTGGATTTAAGTTATTTGGAGTGTCTTGTACATTGGAGCAAGAGTGAAGACAGCATCACAGATCTAGGCCCTTTGAGGTGCTTCTTAAGACAGGAAAGTGGGTGAATTTTGAAAACAAATAGAATTGTGTGACACCTAATTGATAAGTGAGGCCAACTGATCATATATTGTTATTATTTAACTGTCTTTCAGTTATGACAACTTAATAGTCTGTATTACATTATTTTTTCGATGAATGCTACCCTTTAACAAGATTGATACATTCATTAATGACACATATCTATTGGATGGATAACTTTAATATTATCATAAGTATGAATGGAAATCTGGTCAAGAAGCATATCTACATTTTAAATAAACAACAGCACAGACTGTGTCTAATCTCATATGCCACCACTAGTTCGCTGTACTTCACTTCACTCTTATTTGTGCACAATACATTGTGCCAGTACACATAGTTAACGTATCTTACGTGTCGGATTGCTAATTAAATAATTGATCTGTCCTCGTCTTAGGGATTTGATGTGACCCAGGCAACAGTGAGTCAGATGGCAGTTTTACAAAACCAGGCTCACTTTTCAGGAATTTTCCCCTTTTTTTTTTTTAACGTACATAACAGCACAAATGCTGTAACATAACATGGTTACTGTATTTCAAACTTTGCGTTACTGCATGTTTCTGATTGAATCAAACACCCGACATAACACTATTGTTTACAGGTGTACTTAGGGACAGTTTGGGGAAGAGGAGAGAGTGTGAGAACAGTTTCTTCCAAGGTTGTCCTGTCATGACACAGCGGGGGGATGAGTCTGACTGACACCTTAAACCTTTCTAGAGGATTTGTGGGATTGTGAATGGAGTGAGGGATTAGGGTTTTAGTGGCACACAGCAAACAGTGGGTCTGTGGGTCAGTGTGTCAGTGTATCAGTGAGTCAGTAGGCTTTTTATTTTTCCCAGAGTAGGTCAGTTATCTGCTTTCCACAAGAGGGGCCAATGCAATTTCCTCCTTGTGTCAAAAAGTAGTCACCCGATCACACGCTGACACTGACCTGTGCTCATGATCTAAAACCAATCACACGTGCGGCAACCTGTACCCATGTCCCTCTCAGGTCACAAACTCAAGGCCTCATTAAAACACTGCGAACTTCGTTTCTGCAAACCACTGATACAAAAAATATGTGTGAGATGGCTGGTTAGACATACAGTATACCACTGTTCGAGATGACAAACAGCTAGCATCCTGTTTCATCCTGGATTTCAGTAACCGTCAAAACTGGATGAGTTTTCCCAGACTGTAGAACAGTTTCCAGTGTTGCAAGCCAAAAAAAAGGTGTTTTCCAAACCCTAACCTGGTGGTTTTTGTGCCTAGATGTAACGACTTTAAGCACAGCACTCTCACAGCATACGCTCTGAGCATAAAGGAACATATAGGTTAGAAGTTAACATTCCAACATTTGTTCATTTTTCATGACTGAATAAACAAACTTATCTTAAAGGTGACAAAGGTCATTGTTGTCAGAAGGCAGTCAGGCAATTAATCTCACAGGTAAATTAATAAATCTTAACAAAGGACACAATTTCATACTGTTTTACTGGCAGACCCTGGCACCTTTTTACCTTATTTTCCTCTGCTTGTTTATTCAGTTACGGGGAAAAAATAACGTGTGTATAATTACCCCGTTAACATTGTAAACATTAAAATTCTATGTTTGAATTTGTTCTGCAAAACTACATGGTGCTCCTTGACATCAGCTGAAATTCCGATTTAGAATAAAGTCACATAGATGGGGCACGACTGTTATGTAAGAGGACGTGGTGCTTGGTCATAAACCACCGGCATTATCCTCCTTCAGTCTTTATAGCAGAGGTGCTTTGGACTGCTCTCCCCACAAACCAGGTTATGAGAGAAGGTCATGGCTTAAGTGAGAGGTGAGTACGTAGGCACCTGTGACAGCTCTTTGCCTCATGTGACTCACAATAATAGAACCAACCCTCAGGATCCCTGGCTTTCTCCTTGTTCCAAGTATTGCTCATGACTATGACGTAACAAACCACCAGTCATGTTGGGCGAGTTCATTCCAAACTGTAAGGTGTTACAAATCACTAGATGCTTTTATGTGAAAGTAATGTCACTTCACGATATCACTGTCCATGTAGTGTTGCAACATGATTACGTTACTTTGGCGCTACTTTCACCAAAATAACCGCAAAAGAGCAACTAGGCATTATAAAATCGGCGAGAGTAATATCGTTTCACAGTCAAAGTGCAGAAGCTCAAGTTCATTCCAGCAACGTAACAGCGACACACTCAGCAAGGAGCCGCCTCACCTCTAAATGTTCGAACATCTTTACGGCAGCTACAGAGACATCCAACTTCTGTTGCTTCAGCTAGCTCACACACACTCCCTCTCGGCATGTCTCAGCTTGCTATGTTGCCACTTGCGATTAGCTTAGCATTAGTGTGAGCTCCCTCCAGGTGTTTCTTCAGGTTACCTGTGCTATTTCTCAATGCTGAGTGTTCTCTGGACTTCCTAATACATAGGCTGAACTGGCCTCTTACAGATTTTTTTCTCCTTTGGGGAGTATAACCATTTTGAAAAAATACTGTCTCACTTTGGAGCCATTTTAGCATTTTACCAACATGATTCTTCTTTGAGAAGGTGTTTTTGCCGGTGGAAGTGACTTGGTGTAGATAAAGTCTTAATAGGACAGTCGTGTTAATGTGTTACTGGACATAGCTGTAACAGTATGACTGGAATCCTATTAGAAACGTGTGATATTACCGCTTAAAGTAGCCTTATATATTACTCTAACGTATTACACTCCTCTAGTGTGTTACTGCCACCAGAGCTGACCAGCAGAAACTTGGAGAAGGGGTTATGAAAAACAGCTTGTTTAATCTGAAAAACATTTTTTGTGCCAGTCCACCTGATCCAGCCATGGATTATAGTCCATTTTGGCTGGTCAACATTGGCTGTGCACGGGGAGTTGGCAAAGTTTGACAGAAAGTGCAAGTCAGGGATTTTGGCATTTGATGTTTGGGGCATTCACTGTTGATATGATATAGAGCGTTGGAGAGTCTTTATGTTAAGGTACATGCTTGAGTTTGTATGTCTTATTCACACCTTACTAACAGAAATCCTGATGGTCCGCTGTACAATCAAGGTTCACCATATAATGATGTGTGGATGTGTGCTACTGTACTGGGATATTGATAGCAGGACCCACATTCTCTCTGGTTTAGTGTTTTTTCCACAGCTTTTAAGTGTGCCAAAATGAAAAAAGAACCTGAAATAGATACTTCGATGTCTCTTTGTGAAGTCGATAGTCTTTCTATACCATCGCCTCAGCTTTCAATTGCGATCCGTCCCAGATGCAATTTCGCGATGCGATGAGGACAACCTGCCAAGGGAATGTGACAACTGTTTACACACCAAACACAGACAGTCCATAAAGCCACTTCATCTATTTGTATGAGCAAACACGCCCTTTGCCTTACAGACAGTGCCAGCGTGATTACATGGCAACATGGTAACTTGTTTCCCATGCGGATGAAAATTTTGAAATTTGATGACAACGCACATGTTTTCACATGCAAAGAATTCTTATTACTTTTATTGAAAGAACTTTTCTCTCTTTATGCGCGGCAGTAAAATGTGTATTCGTGCTGCGTGTGAGAGAAACTGTGACAAGGATAGAGCCAGAGTGTTTTAACATTTTATAAATAAGAAGAATTTCACACCACCTAAACCAAAACATATCACTGGCAAATACATCCTATAGTCACAACTGTTAAGGAAAAAAGAAAGTAAGAAGTATTTGTTCATTTTTTTCCTGTTGCGGTCAATTTAAGTGGTACATTTTTTTTAAAATCAAATTCATTAATCTTTCTATTCTAAGGCACAGTGCTTTGTCATTGTCGTGAAAGAGGAGAGATACAGCTAGATTGATTGAAAATATGTATTTATTTCAAAATATACTGTAATTTTGTTATGTCAGCATGTTAGGACACATCTTTTTTACATTTAGTTTGCCATCACAATTCATTCAGTGTTCACAGAAAATAGTATATAAAAATAAAGACAACAATTGCAACTTTAAATTGACACAAAAATTCAAATCCTGGCTCCATTTCCACCACCAGTTACAGTATACAGAGATTCCTGCATCATCCGTGTGCGCTGCAATACACACATTTAAGCACAACTAAGAGCTCAAGAAAACAAGTGGATTGACATTTGCTCTTTGCAGGCCTATTTACACGTTCTAGGCTGTGCTCACCTGAGATATAAGTAGTAGACACTTCAAGCAAAATGTGCTCTAAAAATACAGTAGGGTGATAAAGTGCTTTTAAGTAAGTCATGTTACGATGGCACCTCAGTGTCACATTAAGTCCTGGGACAAGGGGTGCTTACAAGATGAAATAATAAACACTAAACTAAAAAGAGTTAAAATTGTTTCACACAGGTTTTGAAGAAATAATACAAGTGCAGTGTAAAGAGGCAACAGAGAGAGGAGAAACAAGTGTGTGGTATATTTGGGCAAAACTATAATAAAACTTCTTGGTATAGTCTTTTGCGCAAAATGCACCAACTCACTGACGTTAAAGTTTTGTGTTTATCGTGGCAGTTTTAATGCAAGTCGTTAAAAGGTAACTCCGATATTTTTACAAATTAAAGTATTGCTGCAAATGTAAAAAAAAAAAAAAAAAAAAAAAAGGGAAGGGAAGCTGCATGTAATCTCATAAAGTCTTTATACTACTTTTTTTTTCACATGTGCAATAGTGCACCACAAGACCTGTAAACAAAGTTACCTTTTAAGTCATACAGTTTAAAAACATGGCGAGGACAACCCCATTAAACATGATCCGGAATGTAGAAAAAGATCTTTGACTTTCATACTGCTGAGGGTGAAAATGGGCGAATGATCTGTGCTATAGACTTCTTTGGCGTTGGCAGTGTTGGTATGCAAGACATCATATAATTCTTCCTAACATGAAAAAAAAACACAAGGCATGTGCTGACAGACACCATCTTTTACTTCTGCCAATTTCAAATTTGGGAACCTCATAAAAAGTGGCTTAAAGCGATATCAGAAGAATTTATTATTAGATTTGATTTATGTTTATTAAGTTTCGCAAGCTGTGACTAAATCCACAATGTATTATGTTTGTGTTATTTTGGTATGGTATGGACAAAGCGGACGTTCGAATCAAAGTTAGCAAATTATGCTGATGGGTAATGAGGAACATTTATTAAAATTCTCAAAAGTGCTTACCACGTTGCCCCAGCTGGAAAGCTTCTTATTATAACACCACCCAGAGAAAACTTTAGACCCTGGGAGATATAAATGCCAACGTGCAACAGTACATGCTCGCTGACCCACCTGCCTCACAGACCTTCACATTACCTGACACTGAAGCAATAGCTAAATGTTTGCTCACACTGCTGAGAAATGACCTTGGGTTCAAACACTGTCAGTGCCACAGTTACCCAACTGATTAGGCGACTTGTGTAAATAATACAGTGGAGATGCTGATCAAACATATTCCAGGCTGCATGCAGCATCGGCTGCACTCAGACAGAACTCAGGGCAGCTTTTACTCGTTCGAACAGTCTCAGCTCAGTGTTTGCTCGCACGATAACGAAAGCTGCTTCTCACAGCCCATGAACAATGTGTCACAGGTCCACATAAAAAGACTCCATCCATTACAATTGATTGATTCTCTTTGGTAAGATAACTTGACACTCAATGTCTCAAGTTGCACAGTTAATAAAGAAGGCACACTTTAAATCAAGGATCTCTTACATTGTTTTAAAAGCCTTGCTTTAAAATGGCAGCATTTAACGAGGCTAAAAAATAAAAGGCATAAGCCATGAAAATACAGTATTAATATATATAGTTCTGTAAAACAGCATTTAAAGGAAAATAGTACAAAAGTATTTATGTGGACACTGTGACTATTACGTGAAACATTCGGCAGAGAAGTTTCAACGAGCATGAAGTTCTGTCAGTTCTGCTCCCAATTTCCTGAGAACCATAAAACCTTTTGCTTTGAACCGAACCCAAGCAGCGATTGTGAAAGACAAAATAAATAAACTACATATGACAAAATGAAAAGAAAAAGAAAAAAAAAAGACTTGTGAAGGCTTGACGCATTAATAATCTCTTTGAGTTTGGTGTGACCACCTAAATCAGCCCTGGCCAGATCTGCTTGTCACCGCTGTAAATATGCATATGTTTTGCATCAACATCACACTCTTCGTATGTGTGTTGAGTCGGCCATATGTTCTGGTTGTTTCTAGCCTCTCTTTAATGTATGCCTCTGACATATGGATGACAGAATGTGTCTGTGATCAGACTCTGTGTGTGGTCTTATTTAGTTTCAGCTGGTACTAGGCACTCAACATTGTCTCTACAGCAAAGTTTTTTACATCCTGAGTCTTACAAGACTCTAATGATGAATGACAAATAGTCTTATTTATTAATATTTAACAAAAATAAAGATCTTTAAATGTACATATATTCTTGCAAGAATATGCTTGAGTGCCGTGGGAATATCCTACGTTTTCCTTTCTCGTTGTCTTTGTGCTTACTGTTTCCCAAAGAAACACTTCCCATTTCCACCTCCTCTGCTCATGTGTGTTTAAATCTTGGTCTGTCAAAAACACTCACATAGTTTTAAGTTTCCTGTGTTAAAACAAATCTACCAAAACTAAACCACATCTTTTACACTCTGTCTTTTATGTGCACCCACAGGACTCCACAATCATGTCAGGAACGTCTGTTTTAACGATGCTGTGCTGAGAGTTGAAGTACACCATGGAGAGCGGCCGGCGCTCGGTGGGGACGCAACACGAAGACGCGGCCGTGTTGATGCCGTTGACTTTCAGCTGGCTGAAGACGGTGGCGTGGAATGAGGATGCGATGCCCGGTGAGCCAGACAGATGCTGGGGGCACTGGCCCATGCAGTAGTTCATATGGTAACCTTCAGGTGCGATGATCCATACGTGCCACTGGATGTCCTTGAACTTGATGTAGAAGTCTCTCTTGCAGCACACGGTGACATCATCGCCACAACGCAGCGACCGCTTCCTGAGTGAGTGTTTGGAGGGGTTGTCACGGAGACGCACCTGGGCCACCAGGAAGGGCTGGTAGGGGGTGTGAGCAGAGCCTTCCAGGGAGCAGAGGTTCTTCCCGTCCTCATCGCAGCTGACCTCCAGCCGCAACCGGTGTTTGCTGCCATCCAGGAAGGCCTGCAGGGTGCGGGTGATGGGGAAGGTGTGCCAGTTACTCTCCTGGACCTCAAGCATCTTTTCTATCACCAGGGTGCGGTTAGAGTCTGACTCCCCACCGTCTGCCGTGAGGTAAACTCGGGCAGAGAGGCGGGAGTCTCTGTTAGGGTCCTCAGAGGAGCGGGCGTAGATCCATAAAGAAGACTGGAGGACCTGGATGCTTTGGCCGTGCTCCTGAAGAAACTGGAAGGTAAGACTGAGGCTGGCCTCATCACCATTCTCTGTTTCATCTATGGATCAATGGTAAAATTGACAAAACACAAACTGTTAATTAGGTATTTTTACCTGAGTTTACACAAGCAAACGGGTGAGTTCTTTTCAAACAATCCCTGTGAAGTAAATATATAGATTCGTGTAAAATTAAAAGGAAAAGTCAGTCTACTTCCGCCTGTTTTAAGCATTTGACATTATCACTATATTATGGATGACACTTAATAAAAGCCCTCTCACGCCCTGCAGTCATATTATGAAGAACACAAATAAAACCACAGTTTATGGAACAGCACAACAACCTTAAGTAGTTAACGAGGCACAAGGAAAGCCTGACCTAGTTTGTGTCTGCTTTTACGCATTAACGTGCGTAAACCGCACAGCAAAACGCGCTCGTGTGCCATACGGGGAAAACCAGTTTCACAGTGTAAAAGGTAAAGAGCACACTTACTTATATCTGCAAAGCTCACTATTTCATAGCCTTGATCTTTTGTGGGTAAACTGTTGTCTAGCTCAAGAGTACCGTCCTGTCTGACGCGGCCCGAGTGCAGTTTGCGCAGCGCAGTGAGGAGCGCCGCCCGGGGCACCGTCTGAGTGATGTTTGGTCTCTCTTTCAGGTGCAGCTTGTCCAAAAGTTGCTGCTTGGCGATTTCTATCATCAGCCTCTGCTCTTCGTCTTTCTCCATCGCGGGCAACCCGCAGGACGCGCAGCCCGGGGAGCCACTGACAGAGAGACCCTTCATCAGCAAAGGTGCCAAGAACAGAAACGCTGGCACTGAAAACGACAGCGTCATCCGTGAATTTGCTGTAAATAAATGCATCGCTGTGCTGCGTAAAACTGCGATTAAAAAAAAACTTCGAATCCTTTTTTTTTTCCGATGAGTTGTTCTGTGAGAAGTCAAAAGTTTCCCCCCTTAATGTTGTCAAAGGTGCTCGGTCGCAGCTGGACACCGTGAAGACAGGAGCTGAGAGAAATGACTGGCGTTTCCCCTCCCGATGGTGAAGATATCTGGGGTAATCCACCAAAACTGGTGACACGTTGGAGGGACGCACCAATGAGCGCATCGGGGCACCGAGGAAATTACTGGCAATGCATCTGCATGTCTCACACACAACACTCACACACACGAACGCGCGCGCGCACACACACACACACACACACTAACACGCGCACACACGCAAAACACGCGTCCACACGTGGCTACTGACTCACACTCCGAGGTGGAGCAGGGACAACTACTGGCTCAAGGAATCAATAAAACTTTTATCAGCCACACACCTGCAGCGCCTCACTCGCTGCACTTGCGTTAAACCAGCGGCGTATGTGGGTAATAACGAGGTCGTCACCTGCGCGTTATTACTGTCGGTGCTTTCCCTGCCTCGTTGTCCTCTTGGCACCTGAGCTGAATACGCAACCTGCCGTCGCTCTTACCGATCAAAGTTGAAATTCGGTGCCCTTTCACCCACATACAGAGCGCGCCGGCGTCACGGCCACCGAACGTTTGAATTGTTCCTCAAAATGTGCAGGAGCGCTGGAGGCTGTGAGGCGGGGACTGCGGTATTTCTAACACGTTCCGTCACGTTCCCTGCAAGGTGGGATCGTATCATGGAGCAAATTGGTGCCGCCTGTCTGTGTTTGTGTGTGTGTGTCTGAGACAGCGATGAAGAATAATGACTCTCTCTGTCATGCCGTTGCCCATACAAGTCCTATCTGTCAGCTTTCTCACGACCAGTTCATCATATTTGCACTTGCTGAATGGCTCCCCCCCACTGCTAGTTTTGCTATTAAAGGGACACTCTGTAGGTGTGTCGAAGTCTTTCAAACTCAGAATGTGATTATTAATTAAGTTACAGTACACACTCAGCAATATATATGTGTAGTTTCCATAACTGAATAAACAAGCTGTTCTGGTCCCCAGAAAACTGTTTGAACCTAGAAATGTGGCAGGGTCCGCCACATACAAAGCAAAACAGTATGAAAGTGTGTTGTCCTTTAAGGTCAGTTTTTTCATTCAGTCTGTCATGAAAACAAAGATAGTTTGTTCAATTGGTGTGTTTAGGCATTTTAAAAAAAAGTCATAATGAAGATCTTTCTCTTATGATTAAAATGTTTTCTCCAAAACTGCACAGTGCACATTTAAGTCGTAGCCTTTTCACAAAGTTGGCAAAACACCCTCAGAATCACTTAAAACCTCATCGTAGTGATGCATCTCATCATACGATAACCATCGCAGGCTGTATTACTGTTTCACGGTAAAGATATTACACAGTTAGTCTATTACAGTTATCAGTTAGAATGACCCATAAAAGTGCAATACAAAAGAATTGTAGTTTTATATCTCTTAAGCATGCTAACCAGCTAGCCCTGTCTCGTCCAAGCTGCCAGGAAGAGTGCCAGGCTTTGAGGCCAGTTTTCGTAGTGGCCAAAAGCTGTGTAATTACATCATCGTGTGAAACATTGCCGCCCAAAAGCACTTTTACTCATAAGCTCACATTGTGAAAGACGATTAAGATAATTTATCCTCATTCAATTTAACCAGGCGCTGTCAGCAGAAGTCTCTGGTGCGCGCCCTCTGTGGGCCCCACAACACGGAAGATACAGATATTGTCATAGCAGGAAGTTAAGCTTCTTTGGCTTCAAAATAGCACTGAACATGTTTCATAGGAATCCAGATTTAATATGACGGCCTTGGTCTCATCCTGGTCCAATGCTAATGTAGTAGCGTGGTAAACACCAACATTCCCCCAACACTCTGAACTTCCAGCGGCAGGAGTTAGCTCTTCCCCTTGTGATATGCTGCCTCCTATTTGTTTTGGATATGAATTTTACAGGGTCTTTCTTACATGTTGCACCTTCAAAGAAATGAAAACAAAAGGCTATTTCGGTGTTGAACAAATATAATGTACTGACAGATATGCACTTGAAATGTAAATATAGATATTTACAAACAATTATACAGAAGACTTCAATGCCGTAGATACGATGTACTCAGTATGACAACCATCATTATTCATAACACAGTGTATTAAAACCTAGTATGTTGCTGCAACCCTACCTAGACAAGATAAGGTAAGATGAAGTAAGATAACAATATGTATACATATGATGTGTCCTTTTGCAATATTTAACAGTTTTCCCACATGGACACATATAAGACAAGATGTTTTAACAGTTAGGATTGTATTTACAGTATATATCATCAAAGTGGACAAGTTGTATCAATGGTCATTGTTGTATATGTAAGTATTTCCATTTGACTTATGCTTGAATATGTTACTTTGACTCTGAACATCCTAACAGCATACGTTTACATTTACATTTACATTATGTGCACTAACTGTCTATATCATGTTCGTACCTGTCCGTAATCAGCTTCTTTAAGCATAGGCCCATCACATACCTGCACAGCCTGTCAACGTATAATTGATTTCATCACTACTGTTCACCAGTCTACCACAGTATCATATCATCTGTAATAGGAGGGATATTGACATTTTTTTGTGTTTCACTTGATTGTTTTACTCTGTGACATATCTGAGTGTTTATTTTGTGTTTTGGTCCCCAAAAATAATGCGGCACATTTCACTGGATTTTTGTTGCACATCCATCCTCAATTTTATTATTTCTGCTCAAGGGTAAAAGAGTGTTTTGTGTTTGTGGGAATTTCTTTTTACACAGTGTTGAATGGAACATGAGAAGAATAATTTCACTGCCAATGACTTCAGTGTACCTGTGGTGTATATCATAAATAAAGAACTTGAATCTTGAACAAGGCCTTCATATGGCACAGAAGTACTTGCCTGCCGACGTGTGGCGAAGAGGAGGAACTACAACAAGCCTTAGTTATGCATGTGTGCTTTGAATAATTAGTGAAAATACAAGCGTGCTAATTAAAAGACAAGAAAAAATATCTACTCAACAGCCACCTAATCATCATGAGCATGTATTATTTACAAGGGAGGCTGAGGCTGAAAGTCATTATCATTAAATAATAGACTGACCATTTTAATGTACAGAATGCATACGTCCATATTTCTTCAGACAGGGATCAGACATTCTGTGTTGGGGATGTTTTAGTTAAGGTTAAATGCTGCAGAGATGTAAAGGGGCACTGTGTAGTTTTGGAGAAGAAATTCAGAACTTCATATTTACAACATTAATGAGGTAGCAGTACAAACATCAGACATATCTATTTTTGAATAAAAGAACTGTTCTGAGTGGGAAATAAAGCTGCTGTGTTTTCCTTTAATCCTAATGCAACTGTTGATACATTTTATGTTTGTTTTTTTGTTTTTCTGTGTAGTATGTAATATTGTAGTATTAATGCATACTGCATACATTTTAGCAAAGGTGTTTGTTATTTGTTTTTAAATCTCAACCTCAGCTCATGTAATATGTCTGTAATATAATGTTTATATCACAGGCAGACAACTAAAACTGTTTTGTGCCACTAATAACTGTTAGTGTATTTTTTTTATCCCATTGTCATGACAACATAAAATCGTGCATCACATGTTCTCAGGCTTTCATTCTGTGGTCATGGATTCATTAGGGTTAGGGTATTTTGGCCCATAGGCTTAATACATGCTATTTCCCTTGTGTCCTATAGGGGGCTTTGCCTCACAGTAAAACTTGCTCATGCTAAGCTGTAAAAGACCACATATAGTACAACAAAAATGTTCCATGTTACTGCCTTAGAAATACTTTTACATGGGAAGTTACAATGATTTTATCTTATCAAAAAAACAAAACAGTGGCATCTTGTAAACAAGCTGATTTTTAAAGGGTTACAATATTAAAAATGAATAAATATTTGAAATTTCAGTACAGAAAAAAGTAACCCAGTGCAAGTTGGAAATTATATTAATATACAGCATACAGCATTATTATTATTTTTTCAGTCACATGACGGTTAAGGTCTGCTTGTTTATTCACTCGTGAATATGAGGAGAGTTTGTTTGTTTAGTTTGTTTAGGCATAAAAGAAGTCAATCTTTCTCTTCTGATTAAATTTGTATCCCCAAAAGTGCACCATTAACAGATCGTAGTACCAATAAACCTTTACCTTTGCTTTGAATATGTGACTTTACTCACCCCATACTTGAACATGTTAAACATCACAACAGCATATGTTTACATATCTGCAGCAACTGTCTGTATCCTGTCCTTTAAGCATAGGTCCATTATGTACCTGCACAGTCTGTCAGCACATCTACCACAGTATTATATCCTCTATTCTATTTCATATACACGACTCACATTTAGTTAAGGATACTGGGATATTTCAGTGTTTCACTTGTTTTCACCTATGTCTTGACTTATGCTCAGTTTTCTACACCAGAGTAAAACTACACAACTACATTTTAACAGCTCATAGCACCAATAAACCTTCATTGTATCTGACCATAAAGGCAAGGCAAGTTTTTTGTACAACACAATCCAGACACAAGGCAACTCAAAGTGCTTTACAGAGGCATTTAAAGACGTTATAAATTGCATTTAAAAAACATTTTTTAAAAAACATGTAGGAAGACATCACGAAACACAAACATTAAAACAAGTTAAGAAATATGAAAGAGAGCTCAAATAGAAAAAGTTTTAAAAGAGACTTGACTAAAGAATAAAAGTCAAAGTGCAGTTCAAAGTCTTGAAACCACTCCAGTGAAAGGCAGTGGCAGAAATAAAAAGGGTCCTGATTTAAAAGAGGTGAGAGTTGACTAAATACAAAAAATGACTAAACACAACAAGCTGGCAACAAAACGGCACCTCGATGCCATAAATCCCATATACATACAGTTTTCTTTCATCTTGCGATCAGCAACCTGAGGTTTGAAGTTTACTGTACCCTGAACGTCTCCCTGCGACTGTGAAGTACGCCGCTGACGTAAACTGGTGAGGGGGGGGGAAAAAGTGACGCTGACACACACACACACACAAGCCGGAGCCGTGAAGGGGGAATTGCGTTTTGTTTCTTTTTTCTTTAATTTGTATCATTTTGTTCTTTGGCGTTTTTGTTGTCACTACTTAGCTGTGTTCCTGTGACGGGAGTCGACTGCCTTGCTCCTCGGCGCTTTGCTATCTCTCGTCAGCGTTCATGCCGCTCTCCCCTCACGCGGCGCTATTTTGACAGTCGGGGTCGCAGTGAACCAACTCAAGCTAGCAGCACCATTATATTAGCACTGGTAAGTCATTCGGGAAAGCTAGCTACCAGCACCAGGTATCGCCTCCTATTTTTCCAGACCTGACAGTGCTGGGAAAGATTTACAACAAGGTTCGCCTCGCAGTAAACACAGGCTACTTTGTTGGATAACCGGTTATTATATTATTGCTGGGTTTTGTGAACGCTGGGGTGCTAGCGTACACTGAAAAGAAAAGGCTAGCTAGCGGGCTAACATTAGCTAGGTGGCTAGGTGCTGTAGGTGGCTAATTATACTTGCTGGAGGAAGCCAGCTAATGCCGTGAGCTAGCTATTGTTAGCGTGTGGGCAAGCTAATATTTTCAGTGAACTGCTCTGCCACGGCTATGACCATACTGCCATCTGTTCTCCACAGACACACAACTTGAAGGATCCCGCACACACGGACCCGAGACGCACGGCCAGCAAAACGGTGAGCTGAACCTATTCAGATGACTTGAGATAACTAACTTGTGATCGATGATCCATGATCTTTACTCAGATAATGTAAGGCAGCGTTAAGCACCATCTTTAAAGTCCGCGTTCTCTGTGCCTGACACGAGATGGCCATGTTAACATTTTTATCCTTCTAATCTTAGTTGAGAGACATCACTGAAGCTTGGTGAATGAAAGTATGACTGAATGAGCGATTGATATTTGATTGTCATTTAGTGAATTGATTGGAAATGTGCTTGGAGCTGATCATTGAAATCACACTTAAAGCCCACCTTGGCTGGTGACATCCAGGTGTTATTTACTCCATTACACCCTGGCATATTTATGTGTTTGTGTTTCCACAAGTGGTCATAAACAACAACAAACAACGTGCTCATCTAATAACAATTTAGCCAACTCTTTCAAACCAGTAGTTTGTAGAAGTGAGTGAGTATTTGTGGTTAAGTCAACAGTTCAGTGGAAGTGAGCACTGTTGGGCTGTGTTTACTCCACCGTGGCTTTAGAAGTTTGCTTTAATAGCTGTCCTAAGCTTTCCTCGAGAATAAGGTGTATATCTGTTGGCCAAGATTTTCTTTCAGTGAGGCATATTTCTTGAATTAATTGATTGAGATGAAACGGAAACAAGCCTGTCACTCATTCCGTGTTCCAGTAAAGACACGGTTGAGGAGGCCTCAATTGTGAGGTAGGATTCGGCGAGAAATACTTGACAAATGGTCATCGGTCTCTCTGTGTCTTGGCTTTGGCTCTGCATTTTGACACTCAAGCTGAAAATAGATAACAAGACGGTTGTGTCAAACTAGGTGGGATCACAGCGCAGACTGTCAGAGCTGTGATTCAAACATCTGCTCTGGGAAAATGGCATGTGTGTCTGAAAGCATAAATATTCATATCAATTGGCATTGGACAGTCATGTGATGCAGAGAATTGGCAAGTGGTAGGTGGGGGTTGCCAAGTTATGTCACATTTGATTTCGAGATTGGCTTGTAAATATGACGATTTGACTTCCTCTGTATAAACTCCTCTGCGGAAGATTATGGACAGGTTGAGCAGGTAACCCTCCAGAGCAATTTCTGTATTTCCAGTTTAAAGCATCGGTATATTCAGTGATTCTTTAGATGTGACCCCATTACAGCTCTTTGATATGCATTTTTACAAAGTGCACATACCGGCTTTTAAACATATTTGAGTCCACTTGCAGGTGTAATGGCAGAACCATTGAGAAAAGGTTTATCCATAGTAAGATCCGATGGAAATGAGTCATTGATTCAACAGTCTGCTGTTGCTAAGGTCAGCAATGAGAAAGAGGGAGTATGCTGCCTCCTGATCAACATGTTTCCCCTTTTATTCCCTGCAACTCGCAGAGCTTTTTGTTGAATTTTAGTCATACTCCTCAGTGTCAATAAATTGTGATGCTGATCTATTGTAGTTACAGCACTTAAAAATTATCATTTTTGGGGGTAGAAATAAGTGTAAGAGTTGATAGAGAGATTTTGTAAGGGTGCCTGTTACATTTTTTTTGTTGTGGCAGGATGTGTGAGTATAAAGAATCCTTTATTCATACACAAGAGGAGCATGTGATGTTTTGTGTTGGAGGTGCCTGCTTTTCGAGTATTCACTTCCTACGATCAAATATTTATGCCGAGGTGGTTGACGTAAAAGAGGTTTTTAATAGTGTGTTTTATTGGCTGATTTAATTGAAATGGCATGCTGTTATCCTGTAAGACATTATCTGTTTTAATTTGTAAGCCAGGTATCCATATCTTCTTCTGTCTCTGAATCTGTGTTTGCAGCAGCATAAGCAGAAGAGTGGCTTTTTCTAGAGAGATTTGAAGAGCTATTTATAGATCTCTGCCAGAGCACCAAGCGTGGTGCTGTTGCTGCTGCTCCTATCTCTCTCGTCTCTTAACCACTCCTGCTTCTGTTTCTCTGTGTCTCTCCATCTTTATTTTTTCCCTCTCCTTTGCCCCTCTGTTCTTTGTTTTCGGAGCCCCCTTTCTCTTGATGTCTTTTCTCTCTCGCTGTTTCTCAATCATCTGTTTTCATATCTTTCCTTCATTGCATGCTTTGATATACATTATTGATCAGAGTAGAAGGGAGGCGACTGGTTGCATTGCCGTAAGTCTGGCCTCAGATTGGGTATAGTTGCCTGACTGACTTCACTGCGATTGCTGCAAAGCTGGAGGGTTTTCGCATGATTGTTCAAAGGGAAAGAAATCAAAAATCATCATAGGATCACAGGATCCAAGCAGAAGTTGAAAAGTTGTCTGTGTTGCTATTGTTTTCATGCAGAATTACACTACAAAGATCTGGTCAGAAATAGGCCTTAATCAACTTCATACAAGTTCATAAACTGATTGTATTCAAGCACTGATTTGTATTTATAAAGCCCAGCTTATAAAGGCTTTTTTGTACGTTTGCAGTGCATGTAATAACTATTTTCCTTACAGCTTTGTCTCAGTCATATGCTGCATATATAAACTGCAGCAGTTTGTTAGGCGATTGTGTTCAGGAACGGTTTATCTGTGGTATCTTTGGCTACTGATCCTTGCTAAGCTCCTCCCCTTTCTCCCTGCTGCTCTCAAAGTCTTTCGCTATCTGCTCCTACTGTCCTGTGAAAGAGGCTGCCTGGCTGTCTTAATGCAGATGAAGCTGTTTGACTTGGTTTGAGGCATTAGGTGGCATTAGTGCATGCCATCCTCTTTATCCCAGTCATGTGGTCAACCAGAGCAAACTTTCTTTCCACGCTAGGATTGCAGAGTCATCTCAACTCCATACATATAGAAGGTCAGTTGTGTGCTTAAAAGTAGAATAAATATAGAGCGAGCAGACCAATTCCTAGACATGAACAGTTCTGTCCCAAAGTTGAAAGAGAACATTGCGTTGCTTATCGTCAAAGGTCAACTCTAAGATTTGCTTCATATAATTGAAGTGGCAGACTAACACTACTGTAGTGTTTTAGGGCAGTACAGCTTTACATTGTACATCGCTGATATTATGTTTCACGTCAAGAATGTGCCGGAAACAGTCAATAGTCCCATTGTGAAAGAAGTTTCTGTAAAATGGTGGATACGTTTTTTTGAGTGTCACAATCCCTTCAAAATGACTTGTATCACTCTCATAATTTGAGCAGTTAACTTATTTTATCCCCATTCAAGTTAGCCGGGCACTATACCGGAAGTTCGACGGCTTGGTCAACGATCCAGGTATTTTCATACCCAGGAAGACAAACTTTTGGCTTCAAAACACCACTGAGCAACTTTTGTAAGAATAAGTGGGGCTCTGCCTCCAACGCTGTGTAAGAAAGTAATAAAACGTCCTTGAACAAGCTGCATCCCAAATTCCTTCCTTATTAACCAGCAACACTGGATGTTGATAACATGTCATCACTTCTCGCACTGGAATTTAGTGTGATAAAAACCTATGTCTACTGCAGACTCTATTGACCCAGGTGTAAACAGAGAGTTTAAACATTTCCATTGCACATGAAAGCTTGATTGTGGCAGGTTTAAAGGGGATTTTGACCAGTGGAAAAGGGGTATTGGAAATGGGCACTTCAGTTAGTGATTCCTGAAATTGAATTACTAAGATTAAGTTTAGACCATATTACCCTCGACGACAACAGTTAAGCCCATTTTAACACATTTTAAGGTGTGACTAAAAGGTTCACAGTAGAAGTAGTTTACTGTAAAAACAATACCGGTAAAATGTGTCACTTAACTGTATGAAGTCTTGTGCCTTGTAGCTGCTTCACTAAACTGCAGCAAACACCTGTTGAGTGTACCACTCAGTTTAATCAGCACACTGTAACTATAACGCTCCTTCCTGATATATTTAAATCGGACGTGCTAGCCAAAAATTTGTATATTTTTAATATAGGTTTATTACAATGTACTGGGGAGTTTGCAGTTGCTAGTGTCATGTACGGTAGCTGTCTGTATCTATTTGATAGTAAGAGCCTTATGCTGGTTGGCAGGTATAAGCTTAAATCTACACCCAAATACAAATAACATCCCCAGCTGTTTCATGCAAGGCACCTCTAGCGGTGACCGCTACCAGATTCTGGAGGATATGCTGTCACCTGACAGAAAACAAGTTACTGTATAGTGGCCTTTCTGTGGTAAAATGATTGATCTGTGTCAGTGCTGGAAATAGGACAGCGATGTGTCCACCTGTGATGAGGAGCACTTAGAAAATAACAGGCCTAACTGTTCAGATGCCAGCTGAATGCTCTGCTGATTTGTCTTGGAATTAACACATGAACACCAGTTAATCCCAGAGTCCTCTACATCAAGGTTTTAATGGTCTTCCTACCATGGAATGTTGACACAGTTTATATGTTATCCTGGTGATAGTAACAGCCAAAATATGAAATACTCAAATATTGAACTATCAAAGACCACAATTGTCACTAATGTTGTGTATTTTTAAGCTGGAACACAGCCTACCATGGCCACACATTGCCCTCAAGTGCTCAATACAGCCATGTTATGTGCTGCCGACACAGCCATCTGAGACAGACATCCTTGGACTTACCCAGAGTTCCCTGCTGACGTTTCTTTTGATGCTGAACTTTTGACTGCCTCTTTTCCACTGCGTCGTTCAGCTGCTGTTTGCAGTGAGGGGGCTGCAGGGAGAAGATGCAAATATGTCGTCTTGTGGGATTAAGGTTTTTCCTAGCTAATGAGGTGGTTTCATTATTTCCCCCCCCCCCACTATCTTTCCTTCAAACCCCCCTTTTTTTCATGATTTATTTTTGACCACTGCAGCAGTGCTTGGTTTCACCAGCAGCTGTCAGTACTTTAAGCCTATTCAATTTGTCCAGACACAGACTACAGATAAAGACTTCATGTATTCCCATGAAATGTAGAGTGATGAATGGTGACCAGCGTGCGCCTGGACTATGTCTCCTGCCTTTCTCCGGATGAAGGCTTATGTTCATTCCTGCAAAGTACCGTATCTCGAAATGTAGTTGTGACGGAATAAATCTATACTGTAAACTCTCATATAAGCATCCTGCTTTTGTATCAAGTGATATATAGGCCGATCCAAGCAGTCCTTTAAACAGCTGGGCTTCTGGTGAGCCCTGGGTTGGTTGTCATTGCAATTATATTGTTACACAGAGGAAGAGAGCAAACAAGATATGTAAGAGAGAGAGAGAGAGAGAATCCACACGAAAGGGAGGGTTGGAGGAGAAGGGAGCGGTGCAAACTGTGCGCATGATAGCATAAGAGCAGTATAGAGGGAGCCAGCCAGCAAGCAAGGCTTTCTGTTTCCCTGTTGTGCTTGTGCTTCATTCAGAAAAGGAGAGGGGGCAGTCGAAAACTCGTTTTCTGTCCATTGTCATGAAACCCATTAACAAAACAGAGCTGTTGGTACCTACGGATAGGAAGGGAACAGAGCAAGCGTGAAGACGAAGAAAAGTAGAATGAGATCAAGAGAGTGACAGAGGTAAACAGTCCTGAAACTCTGTTATTTACATGCTGCAGGAAATGGAAGTCATTCATCTGTACTACTTAGCGAGATAAAAGTAATGTCAGCGTTGTCGTGGTCCAGAGCTGCCTCTGCTTCTCCTGCGATAATGTGCTTTTATCTGTGAGACACCTGATCCGACTTGGCTGGAGATCCACAGAGCTGAACTCTAAATACAGTAAGCATGTGCTGTGAGTGTATGTGTCTGTGTGTCTTTGTCAGTGGGTGTAAGTAATTCAGTGGTGAGATGTAGCTCGTTCGTGTGCCTTTTACAACTCTTGAGATTTGGGTTAACGTGCAGCCATTGCCACAGTTATAATTATCTTGGCACTTTTTATTGTTGCTCTGTAAAGTCCTGTGGCAATTAATTTAATTATGCCTTAGTGAAACTTCAAAAATCATTCAGTGGGGCGTGCTAGAAGATAGTTCACATACTATGCATACCGTTTCTTCTTATATAATTGTAACTTGTGCCCAAGCTCAATATAGAACGATGATTTGTTTGACTTGGATGGATTCTACACATCACTGGCTGATAGAGGCATCTAATTTATGGTGACTTAAATGGTGTATGTGTGCCTAGTGGTCAATTTATATTTGTGTATACT